>NW_022196895.1:75428007-75428233 GCF_008632895.1 Mastomys coucha
TGGGCATTCTATTGTGTATGTTGTTATTGAGGAGCAGCCTTAGTCCATGGTGATCTGATAGGATACAAAGAATAATTTCAATCTTCTTGTATCTGTTGAGGCCTGATTTGTGACCAATTATATGCTCAATTTTGGGGAAGGTACCATGAGATGTTGATAAGAAGGTATATCCTTTTGTTTTAGGGTAAAAAGTTCTATAGATATCTGCTAAATCCATCTGTTTCAT
>NW_022196895.1:75429551-75431381 GCF_008632895.1 Mastomys coucha
GGTCCTGGATGGTTTTACTCAATTCCTTCACCTGTTTGTTTATGTTTTCCTGCAATTCCTTAAGGGATCTTTGAGTTTGCTCTTTCCATGCTTCTACTTGTTTACTTGTGATCTCCTATAATTTTTTATGGAATTTTTTTGTTTCCCCTTTAAGGGCTTGTACCTCTTTTCCTGTATTCTCCTGTATTTCTTTAAGGGAGTTATTCATGTCCTTCTTAAGTTTCAGCATTGAGAGATATGATTTTAGATCCAATTCTTGCTTTTCCAGTGTTTTGTGATATCCAGGACTTGCTGCAGTGGGAGTACTTGGTTCTAATGAAGCCGAGTAGTCTTGGTTTCTGTTGGTAGGATTCTTGCGTTTGCCTTTCACCATCTCTTGATTTTTGGTGTTAGATGTTCTTAGTGTCTCTGTCTGGAGCTTGTCCTGTCCCTGCAGCCCTGCAAGTCCCCTGCGACTCGTGGGGCCTGTGCCTCCTGGCTGGTTGCTCAGGTCTTAAAAACCCACAGGAAAGAAAATGGCGGCTCTCACCAGAGCCTCTGGGTAAAGGTGCTCCCTTGAGGTAGGCCCTCCACTTGCAGGGAAGGGGCAGAGAAGGATGCTGATCCACCTCTGTCACTCCGAAGCTGAGAGGATCCTGTCCCTGCCCCGCTGCAGCTCCCCTGGAACTCGTGGGGCCTGTGCCTCCTGGCTGGCTGTTCTGGTCTTAGAAACTCAAGGGAGAGAATATAGCAGCTCTCTCCTGAGTCCAAATTTATTTTTAATAACCTGTTTGACTCCTGCATATACATGGGACTAACTTTACAGAAGCACATTGTATGTTTAATAGTTAATTGTAAATTATACTGTGAACTCCAAGATTTTTTAAAGAGAGTTTATTTTCATTTTTAAACTGAGTACGTGTAGTCCCCAACAAGAGCAGCAAGTGCTTTTTACTATGCCATCACTCCCGCCCCAGTGTCTATGTTTTTAAGAATGATCTTGAATGAAACTTGTAATGAATAATTAACAATGGTAAAAATCAGCCTCACAAGTGGCAGGGCAGCCAGGACAGGATCCTCTCTATCTCCATCTACAGCTAGGAGTGATGGTTGTGAATCCATATCCCTCTCTGACTCTTTCCTGCAAGTGGGTAGCTTGCCCCCAGGGACTACTCTAACCAAGGGACTTGGGTGAGATCACCATTTTCTCTCCAGTGACTTTCTAAGGCAGAACCAGCCTGGAGGCACAGGCCTCACAAGTGGCAGGGCAGCTGGGACAGGATACTTTCTACCTCCGACTACACCTCGAAGGGACAACAGATCCACAGCACTCTCTGCACCTTTCCTGCAAGTGGAGAGCCTGTCTCCAGGGTGTGCTCTGACACCAGGACTCAGAAGGGATGACTGATACAGTGGAAAAAAAGACAGAATTTTCAACAGATAGTGCTGGCTCAACTGGCGGTTAGCATGTAGAAAAATGCAAATCGATCCATTCCTGTCTCCTTGTACAAAGCTCAAGTCCAAGTGGATCAGGGACCTCAAACCAGATACATTGAAACTAACAGAAAAGAAATTGGGGAAGAACCTTGAGCAAATAGGCACAGGGGAAAATTTCCTGAAGAGGATGCCAATAGCCTATGCTCTAAGATCAAGAATTGACAAATGGGACCTCATAAAAAGATATTGTCAATAGGACAAAAGGCAACCAACAAATTGGGAAAAGATCTTTACCAATCCCATATCTGGTAGAGGGCTAATAACCAATGTATACAAAGAACTCAATAAGTTAGACTCCAGAGAACCAAATAATCCTATTAAAAATGGGGTACAGAGCTAAACAAAGAATTCTCA
>NW_022196895.1:75432134-75441260 GCF_008632895.1 Mastomys coucha
ACGAACAACAATATGAACTAACTAGTACCCTCAGACCTCCCACCAACCAAGGACTGCACATGGAGGGGGTCTGATTATTCTGGCAGCATGTGTATAGTAGAGGATTGCAAATTCGATCATCAGTAGGAGGAGAGGACCTCGGCCCTGTGAATGTTCCCCAATGAAGGAGCTAGAGAAAGGACCCAAGGAGCTGAAGGGTTTGTAGCCCCTTAAGTCGAACAACAATATGAACTAACTAGTATCCTCAGAGCTCCCAGAGACTAAACCACCAACCAAATAGTACACATGGTGGGACTAATGGCTCCAGCAGCATATGTATAGTAGAGGATGGCCAAGTCGGTCATCAATGGGAGGAGAGGCCCTTGGCCCTGTGAAGGTTCTGTGCCCCAGTGTAGGGGAATGCCAGGGCCAGTAAGCAAGAGAGGGTGGGGTGGCGAGCAGGGGGAGGGGGAGGGAACAGGGGTTTGTTCTTGTTGTTGTTTTTTGGTTTTGTTTTTTTGGTTTTTTGGTTTTTTTTTGCAGGGTAAACTAGGAAAGGAGATATGGTATGACATGTAAATAAAGAAAATATCTTTAAAAAATGGTAAAAATCAAAAGACAAAATAATTGCTTTAACTCCTCAGCATATATAGACACTGCAACTGAATTCCTCTGTTGCAGCCTAGAAAGACGGGGGCATCTCTACCTATTATCAGTTTAAATTCCACGCACCACAGCATCTCTTCTTGCATTTTTCCTAGTAATTAAGTGGTGATTCTCTGCCTTCAGACTAAATCAATGCTTATGTTGTTAAGTATAGACTAGGCGCTGCATTGTGAACGGTGCTCGGTTAATACCTATTGTCTGTTACCTGTCGTTTTCCAGACATCAGGGAGCAGTGAGCCTTCCACTCGCTGGAAGAATGACCTTATTGCTTGTGCTGCTCGTTGCTCATACACTCTGTTCCCTTGGGATTCTGATTCTGACTCTGAAACTCATAATGGTCCAACAACATGGTTTTCTTCACAAGCAACCCTCTGTAGTGGTTTTATTGGGCAGAAGTTTCCTTTTCTACAATCTAATTGTAGTCTTGTCACATAAATTTTTGACAACACACATTGACCTAAAAACAGGGCTTTCTTATCCCACTCAGTATATTCAGTGGGTCCTTAATTGGGTACAAGAGGCATCATAATTCAAATCAAAATGGATCCTGAGAATGTCTCTAAACATTCTTGACATAAAACCCTGAGGCTTGGTGCTGATTGTCAGGACTGTTTGCTAACCTAATCTGACTTTCCTGACTTTGGCCTGCTAACATCATATACAACCTCCTGGCCTTTACTAGAGGCACACAACCTGTGCGTAGGTACAGTCTGGTGAGTTCTCTGACCACTAGCCTTCCTGTACCTTTTCCAACCCCTACACCTCTTCAGGGTATAACCTTCTGTCCATTGATTGCATTGTTTTACTCTGATTTGTACAATACCTAACTAACCCTGAGGCTTGGTGTCAGTTGAATATGCTATGCCCACTTTGGTCCTCTGCCATGTTTAGCCTGTGAACCATTCCTGCACACTTCCCATGCCCCAAAGTTTTCCAGAGTCACACACCCTGTGCACTGGACCTGTCTGGTTAGTACCACCTGTGCCATTCTCAGACTCACAGGATTGGGTGTGGTTTACATAACGTGCCTGGGCCAGGTCTGCTGGGTCCTGTCTGCACTCTTCCCAACCCCAGGCCTTGTTTTGATCACACAGTATGAATACCATCTGAGCCTCGTCAGTGTCTGAGATTCCACGCTACACACCCAATCCTTATATTTGCAGGCAAGCTCTGATACACAGTTTGCAAACTATACAAAGTTCATCTAACCATTTGTCCCATTTCAAGTCTTCTTGCTCAACAGTAAATTGGAATCATCCCTTTTACTACAATAGAAAATCAACACCAAATATTTGAAGGATCAACCTCCAAACTCCATATGCCTAATATGAAATGAACTACTCTTGAGCAACAACAAGCAAAAATAAATAAATAAAATAAAAATTCTAGTCAACAGAGGCAGCCTAGAACCTCACATCAGACAGCAATGAAAGAAAGCTGGATATTACATAAAAGAGAATTTAAACTAAAACTTTTCAGAAGAAATAAAGATATAAAATTCTAATCAAGGTAATAATTAACCTTAATTATTATAATCCTAAACATATATGCACCAAACTCTGGCACACCTGATTTAAATAAAAATAATGTACAACCTCAAGACACAGATTAACATTAACCCATTAATACTAGGTGATTTAAATATACTACTTTCCCAAGTAGACATCTGGGCAAAAAATGAACAGAAAACATCATAATCATTTGCATCGTGCATTAGTTGTATTTAATATATATCTACAGAGTATTTTTCCAAAACACCCAAAGAATATATATACAGCTGGGCGGGGGCGGTGCATGCCTTCAATCCCAGCACTTGGAGGCAGAGGCAGGTGGATTTCTGAGTTCGAGGCCAGCCTGGTATACAGAGTGAGTTCCAGGACAGCCAGGGCTATACAGAGGAACCCTGTCTCAAAAAAACCAATATATATATATATATATTATTACCAATGTATATATATGTGTGTATATATATATACCATATATATATATATATGGTATATATTATTACCATATATATGTGTGTGTATACATATATATATGTGTGTGTGTATATATATATATATATATATATATATATATATATATATATACATATGTGTATGTATGTATGTATCCTACTAAGCAGCACGTGGAGGCTTCTCTAGAAAGACCATATCTTGGAACACAAAATAAATCTTAACAAATTCAGGAAATTTGAAATGACTTTATGTATCATATCTGATCATAATACAATAAAATATAAAATAAAAAGCAAATGAATCTCTAGACCCATGGAGATTAAAAAGGATGAACGGGTCAGAGAAATCAAGAGGAAAATTTTTAATCTTGGAACTAAGTGAATATGAAAACACAGCACAATAAAACCTCAGAGACACAGTAAAAGCAGTGCTATGAAAGAGATGTATCGATAACTCTAAGCTCCTATAGGAAAAGAAAGTCAGGAAGAACAAAAAATCAGTGAGTAATGATACAACTCAAGAATTTCGGGGAGATGAAAAGGACAAACCACACCAAATCCAGCAGATGGTGAGAAATAATAATGATCAGAGCAAACATTAATGGAATAGAAATAAATACAACAGGAAAAGGTATCAATGAATCTAAGAGATGTTTCTTTGAGAGGATTAATAAAAGCTTGGAAACTCAGCCCAGGTACAAGGAAGTTCCAGAGGAATACTTTATAAATTAATACTCCATTAAACTGGAAGATCTCAAAGAAATGGATGAATTTCTTGATGTGTGTTTTTTACCAAACTTAAGGGTCATGGCCTAGGCTCTGACGCATGTTCAGCCACCTGTCTTAAATAAGCTGATTTTAAAAGCCAAGTTAATACTAAAAATGAGAAAAAGGATTTCCTTTGCATGACTGGACTGGATAAAGGGACAGAGAAATCCAAAGACAGCCCCTGCCCAGTCCATATTTTGGACCCTGTAGTGAAGTTAAGGTTTGGATACAAAGCAAAAAACCAGAAGTGACTTTTGCAAAACCAAACTAAAGACTCTTTTCTTTTTTAAAATCTGATTACTGAGAAACCAGGAAATATGATTTTGGGAAGTGTAACAATTGTCTAAATTATTTTGCTTGCTTATTTTTCCTTTTAAAGTTAGTCTGTACTGTTGTATCTATATTATAAAACAATAAATGCACTGATATTTTCATCCATATATATACAACACATTTTGATCATATTCACCCATCCACTTACCCTCTCTTGTCTCCCCTCCTTATTCACAATGGGACATTTTATGGGATATAAATCTTTCCAAATACTCTATCTTTCATAAATAATTCAAATATCTCACATACATCACTTTGTCACTAATCATGTAATCATATTTCTTCTAAACTGTCAATTATTTGACCAATGTGTTCATCAATGCCTGTAAATTTAGCACAAATCCATCACCCCAGTCATCATCACTCTCAAGTAATAACATTTTGCCTGTGTGATTTATCTTTATGTATCTCTGTTGGTCAGGGCCATGTTTGAGTATGATTATGATGTATTTTCCTTGCAAGTATGACAGTACCGTGTTTAGGATAAGCTACAAAGCATATCTGAGTTTCTTCTTCCTCAGACCATTGGGTGTTTGAAAGTGGGCACCCGTAAGGCTATGAATCTGACTAGACAGACCTGGCAGAGGGCTTGGCTTCCTCTACAGTTTACTAATGCGTGTGCTTGAGTTGGCTCACGACTAACATGTCCATGAAGTAATACAGTGAAGCTACGGAAGTACAGCTTTACAGCTGACAGATCCTATAACATTAGCTACAAAATTTTCATTAAGTTTCCAGATCACTTGATGTCTACGGACTGGTGTTTCCTCTCAACCGAGGCCTCTACAGGATCTGTTCACAGAACATTACCTGCAGTCTTTTGAGTATCATTTCACTGAGATTTAAAAAGCCACAACCATTTTCATAACAACATTTAAGGACTTGCCAAGGATTTCATATTTTTATTTTCCAATGTTTGTACGTTGAAATACTAACCTCCATTGTAGGACTTTAAGAGGTGTTTATGTCATAATGTTGGAACTGTTGTAAATGGGATGGGTTCCCTCATGAAGAGAGCAGATCGAGTGTTAAAGACTGACTGTGTGGTTTCCATGGCTACCTGCTTACATCTCCACACACTGCAGAGATCAAAAGGAAAGGGAAACAATATGATAAATTCCTGTTGCTTAGGCTACCCAGCCATGAGTACTTTCTTACTGAAACACAAATGGATGAATGAATCACTGTCTATTGTTTATCCCTGTGTAGATGCTTTCACTGACACTGCAAAGGGACTGTGCATTAAAATCCTGGCATTTTTACCATAAACCAGGTATAGGTAGCAAGTAGCTCAACCTTCTATACTGTAAGTAACTTTAAAAAAAATTACCAATCTGTTGATTGCCATTTTGTCCTGCCCCACCTAGGAATCCATCCCATAACCAGTCACCAAACCCAGACACTATTGTGGATGCCAACAAATGCTTGCTGACAGGAGCCTGATACAGCTTTCTCTTGAGAGGCTCTGCCAGTGCCTGACAAGTACAGAGGTGGATTCTCTCAGCCAACTATTGGACTGAGTACAGGATCCCCAATGAAGGAGCTAGAGAAAGAACCCAAGGAGCTGAAGGGTTTGAAGCCCCATACGAAGAACAACAATATGAACCAACCAGTACCCCCAGAGCTCCCAGGGACTAAACCACCAACCAAAGAGTACACATGGTGGGACTCATGGCTCCAGCTGCATATGTAGCAGAGGATGCCCTTGTTGGACATCAATGGGAGGAGAGGCCCTTGGTCCTGTGAAGTCTCGATGCTCCGGTATAGGGGAATGCCAGGACAGGAAAGCAAGAGTGGGTGGGTTGGTGAGCAGGGAGAGGGGGGAATGCGATAGGGGACTTTCAAAGGGGAAACCAGGAAAGGTGATAAAATTTGAAATGTAAATAAAAAAAATCTAATAAAAAATAAATAAATTTTAAAAATAATTTACTATTGTGGTTCTTTACATTTGATGTAATATCAAAGAAAATTAGCTGAAAATAATTTACAAAGACTGTTAAATTTCACCTTCCTTTTCTAACAACATGGCTTTTGGTGCCTGGATGTTTTATTATATACGTCCATCAAAGAAAGAATTTCAATTGATTGAGAAAAAAACAGAGAGGACAATGTGACTTTTTTCTAGTAAGCCATGTGTTAAGAGGAATACATGTTTTTAAATGATTCATTTATTTCCACTGTTTCTATGATGTTTTCCTAATAAAAATATCACTTAAGTTGTGTTATTTAATAAGTTAAGGATATAACTACATTTCAATTCTCTTTTTCTGATTCTCCTAGTTTTAGTTTCCAACACAGGGAAAAGGAATATATATTATCATTCTTTGACAGTTTAGCATGTGTGTGTGTGTGTGTGTGTGTGTGTGTGTGTGTGTGTGTGTGTATTACTCAGAGCCACACATGGAAGTTTATATCTCTAATCACAGTACTTGAGAGGTGACGACTGAATAATTGGAAATTCACAGTAATCCATAGGTACATATGCAATGTCTATATGGTGCGGTCTGTCTGGGTGACATTAAGAAAAACTGTCAACAAATAAACAGAACTCCTGAAGGATTAAAAAGAAATTTAAAAGGTAGCAACTGGAAAGATGTCTCAGCCACTAAGAACGCAGTCCGCTCTTCCAGAGAAAATGGGCTGTTCAATATCCAGAAGCCAGATGTGCTCACAACCATTTGTTAACCTGGGGGATCCAACTCCTTCTTCTGTCCTCCAGGGCACTGCACACACATGGTACACAGATATATATGAGAGCAAAACATACACATAAAATAAAATAATGTTATTTTTAACATAAAAGTAACATAAAAGCAGCATTTCTACAAAATAGGAATAATTAGCTGATTGTATCCTAACTTTCAAATCTATAGCTGATTTTCAAATGGAGGCTACTCTGTCATAGACTCTAGATGAACCAAGATCATAGATTCCAAATGGCAGCAAGATGCTTGAACTGTATCTGTACCAAGTGAAGAGACTTATTTTTCTTCATTTCTTATTTGAAATTATAATTTGTCTTAATAAACTCCTAGGAGGACCAAAACATATGTCTCTTTTCATATGTCACTAAACTCTAAGAACCTTATCAGGAATCAGTTTTCAATAGTTATGGCTATAAGGTGCTCCAATTTTTCTTCCTGTTTAGTTTTTATATCCAAAAGGCCTCATTTAATGTTTCATTTGTTTGTCCATTTATTTATGTTTCATCAAAGTAGCCAGCCTTTCAGTCTCTATTAGGTTTGTCTATAGCACTCCGAGGATAATAAATGCAGTTCACCAAGACATGAGTTTCTTCATATACATATATGTGTGTGTGTGTGTGTGTGTGTGTGTATTTATTTTTTTTTCAGGTATTTATGTATTGGTACATTGGGTGCACACATATGCCACAACAAAGAAGTGGAGATCAGTGAACAAATTGCAGGAGTTCACTCTCTTCTTGATCCATAGCAGTTATCTCTTCTTGATGGGATCCAGAGCTTGCCTGTCTTGTCAGCAAATGCCTTTACTTGCTGAGCCATTTCAGGGACCCAAAGCATGAGCTTTCTTAGAGCTCTCTGCTAACTAGGTACAAAATCCTTGAGCAAATCAATGTAGTGTACTTGTGTGTCCTGAGGGAGAGGAAAGAATAAAATTTTCTACAGATTAATTATAAGATAGAGTTGGCTATATAGTCATAATAGAATATCCATGTACAAGGGAAGGGAAATAATCTTGTAGAACATATCTTTGAATAATCAAATATGGTATCTGACCTCTTAATAAACTTTGGGTATCTGTAAAGTCATAATGGTTGACTGGTTCACCATGAGGGAACTAAGGTGTCGTGAGGTAACTAAGATGTTTCCTGCTCTGATTCAGGAAAGCTAGACTCTTTCCATTATTATGGAGGAAAATGCACTCAAAACATCCACAGCCACTGACATAACCACAGTAGTGATTCTGGCTTGCTATAGGAGAAAGACTACTTGTGCTTGGCTAAATGATTAGTGTCATCATCATCATCATTTTCCAAGATGTGTTTTATGTCACAACCACAGTGATAATTTTAAAGTATATATTCTTCATTTGCAACAAATCCATCACAGTCCTCATAGGTAAAGATACCTTATGAGTTTTAAGTGACTGCTATCGAACAAATGTTTGGGGTCCCAGGAAGTCTGTTCACCATTCTCAAGAGAATGGAGTCTCCTGGGTCTTTCCATTGCCATTTTTCAAAATCTTCACCCAGTAATTCTAAGAGTATCTGAACTCTGCACCTTGCTGAGTACATCTAGCTTTGTATGTATAAACTAACAAATGACTTTGATCGTTTGTCTTTCAGTTACACTTAAGAAAATGTTCCCACTCATTACTCATCTCTGCAAGTTTACACTATTCACCATTATGGCTTTGTAGATGCCCAAAGTTTATTAATATCTCCTATTCCATATTTAATTATTCAAAAATATTCTAGAAGAGCATTTCCCTTCCCCTTATGCATAGGTATTCTATTATGACCATATAGCAATAATTTAAATTTCAATTACCTCACAGAGCACCAAAGAAGAAAAATTAAACATATTCCAGTGAAATTATTTCAAGCATCCTCCTCAGGTCTCTTCAGCACCTCTTTCTCTCAAAATAAACTGCTTTTAATATGCAAACACTGTTGCAGAGATAATGTTTGAGGAGATGTTATTGTTATAAAATTAAGCAGGATTTTATTTCTGGATGCCATCTCATAATCAGAGAGACACTATGAAAGTTTTATATGTGTCAATGTAATTTTCATAACCATGCCTTCCTTCACAGGTAAATGCTATTACCTTATTCCTCATAGATGTCTCACTGCTTTCTTTGCAGTCAGTATAACCATCTGGACATAAGCATCCTTCACTTTAATCTCTATCCTGCACAGAATAAACAAGGTGTTTCTCATTGTTGCTAAGACAACCCTAAGAAGTTTATTTCTCACGACTTTGTGATTGGGATTCTTCATTCACAACAAATCCATCTCAGTCCTAATGTGCTAATATTACTAAATATTCTAACTCTTCTTCCATCAAGCAGACTGCTTCTTTCAATTTCTTCAATGCAGCATGTTTGTAGATGAAGGTTTTATGAGACCAGTGGATCAAACTCTATCCTAATGTTTGACTGGTGAAGAGTGATTGGTCAGACACTACTGGTGTCCTTTCCTTGGGTAACTCTTCATTAGTGCTGTACAGTCATATAAGCAAACCCAAATTCCTAGTGTGGGCAGGTGTTTCTTACTCTCAGACACATCCAAAACCCAGAGTATGTTTCCGGATGCCAGTGGATCAAACTACTGCTAGGTTTTCAACTCACTTCTTAAATCCAAAAACAGTGATTCAGTTTGCAATCCCACCAGCAATGAAGTAATGTTCCTCTTTCTCCACAACCTCTCCAGCATCTGC
>NW_022196895.1:75442606-75447447 GCF_008632895.1 Mastomys coucha
AAAAAAAAAAAAAAAAAAAAAAAAAAAAAAAAAAACAAAAACAGTGATTCATCCATATTAATGAATTCAATGGGATATAAAACATTTTCCATTTTACCCGCCCCTACCCTACATTTGCTATATACATTTTATCGATATAAATTAGTATTATAAAACATGAAAACTTACAATGTGTTTTCCTAAGTCCTTATCTTTTACAATAAAGTTTTAATTAGTTTAAGGTTTTTTTTTTTTCCTGAAGACTTTGGTTACCTATGTGGTGATAATGAAGGATGATAGAGGACAGGACAATAGACCATTGCACAGCCTTCCAACAGTGACTTGCTCTGCTCATCAGATGGGAAGTGGGAAGGGTTGTGCTATCTGAGAAAAGACATGGATTTTAGTGTGTGCAAGCTTGCCATCATGTAACTCCTCTCAATGCATTCTCATTATTACACTAACTCCTGCTTCCACTAGTGAGATCGGGGAGCCCACATTAACTCTTTAAAGTAGAAATACACAGACTCCTAAGTCTACTTGTTTGAAATGCCAACTTTGAGACTTTAAGAAACAGAATATTCTCTAAAATGGAACATGTGAACTTCCTGTCGCAATAACACCAAGAATTAAAAAAACTTCCTGTTTTTTATTAACCTCCACACTATAAAGTGAAAGTGAGAGATTTTACCCATAGTCTATGTATTTTCTGTAAACAGAACAGTGTCATATCCTATTGTCATCACTCTTTAACACCCTTAACACCAAGACTACCCTTTAGTATGTACTTCATGCCAGAGTACAAAGGACTGGTTAAATATCAATTTCCCCAATCACTAGTACTAACTTTTTCTTTGATAATAACTCTTCATCACTGTCTTAGAGTCTTATAAACAAACGCAGAAATCCAGTGTGCAGTATGAGTTTATCACTCATAGATACTTCCTGTTGCCTGTGCTTCTAGACTACTCACTACCTCACGCTACCTGTCCTTGGGGACTGGAGGGTTAGGCAGTGCGGAATCATTGACACAGACTCATACTTCCCTCCCGGAGCAGGTGAGAAACACCACAGCAAGCTCATCTGAACACTGCTGCAAGCTCCTTTACTATCCCCAACCTGTGCTCCCTTGCTCTCAAGAAAGCTTCTCTTCTAAACAGCAGTTCCTGATTGGCCTGCATTGTCTGCATCATCTATTCTTGGTCTCTCAGGTAGTCTTCAATTAGGTCCTCTGCCAGGGGATGGCTTCACAGCTGTGCAGGCCCAGGCATTTATGAAGAGCTAGCCACACCATTCCTCCTACAACATCCAAAACTCAAATTATATTAGTTTATCTTGAGGCATGATTAGCATGAAATGTGGCTATTTTAAATTTTAAAGAGATATTAATGCAGGAGGTGAGGAGATTGCATGCAGCCCTGAATGGTGGAGGTGTGACATCAACTTTCAGCATCCAAGAATGAATTGCAGAATCTATTAGAGTTGGCTTGCCAGTGGGATGGCTTCATCTGCCATAACCAGACAGGTGTATGACAGGTTGATATGACTGACTTGAAGGTCACACTAGGTTTATTGCCTGGGGCTGTGAAACTGTCACTGACAACAATTGAATTGAGAACCATATTGTATCTGTTATATCTGTACTAAGAAGAAATGTATGCCCCAGCCTTTGCCTTTGATGCCTTTCAAGCCAGTGACTGGACACAGGCACCTATATTAATGCTACCATAAAGAAACCAAGTATATCCATGGCTTTGCTTGACAATAGCAAAGGCCTACTGGTTATCGTAGTGGTCCTCAACTTTCATATTTCAGAATTAAGCAAGTACATTTGATCAGATAAATTAAAATAATATATAAAACAGGTCAGAAATTCATCTAGAAGGCAGATTTATTGATGTAAAGCTGCAGAATGTAAAGATGCCACAGCTACAGTGAGTGCGGAGGGGATGCTCTCTACAAACCCATTACATCCACCAATTCCCTTGATTAAAAGACAAGGCTTTGAAAAGTAGGGAACAAAAGCATCCTGTTAAAGAGCTCTTTGAGTTGCCTCTTCTTTCAGAGATCAAATTATTTATGGTGATGGATTGAGCATCCCACATAAACAATGAACCAAAAAGATGAGGTGCAAACACAGTATGTTTAAGCACACAATCCACATGAGTTAATATAGACACAACTAAAACACTTGCTATATTGATCCAGACCACTTTTTTCTCCTTTCACTTTCCTTCTCTTTCTTTCTCTCTTTCTTTCTTTCTTTCTTTCTTTCTTTCTTTCTTTCTTTCTTTCTTTCTTTCTTCCTTTCTCTTTCTTCCTTTCTCTCTCTCTCTCTCTCTCTCTCTCTCTCTCTCTCTCTTTCTTCCTTTCTTTCTCTTGACAGGTTCTCACTATGCAGCCCTAACTTATCTGAAACTCACTATGTAGACTCAGAGCAGAACTCTGATGTGCTGACCTCCAACTCATAGAGCTCTTCTTGCCTCTGGCCCTGCCCCTGGCTCTGCCCCTGTCCAACCTATCCATGCCATTTTTGAAAGAAATACTCAGATAACAAATGAAAGCAGTAGTCATCTGTATTATAATAGCCACTACTGAACCAACATTCAGTCTGTGATACATGTCTTACTCTTTCTGTATTCAGTGAAAACATTTTCAGTATTAATGTCCAAACTCTTGAATCAATGCATAGAAGTAGTGAATTATCAATAAAAGCAGTTTGTAAGTATATATATATATATATATATATATATATATATATATATATATATATATATATATATGGATGTGTATTTAGGAATACTCAGATGAGGAAGGAAACATATGCATATCTGCTTTTTTTAGATCCATTCTTACCTTGGGGAACATTAGTGTAAATCCTTGGAAGAGCTGAGTTAAAAGAAGAAACAGAACTTGCTAGGAACCAGTATTGTCTAAGCTTAGCTATGTAAGTGAATACATGGGGCTTGCCTTTATTCCATAGACAGCCTGGGAAATACTTTTTCCTCCTCTTACTCCATCCAAAATAAAAAGTTCAGTTACAGAATCAGCTTTCTCACAACATTCTGGCTCTATGGTTATTCAGACAAAGGTAAATATCTGAATGCCAAAGTGAAGTAGTAATTAGTTATCCTTAATTGATGAGTTAATAGTACCAGCAACTGGGTGGGAGTCAGTTTTAGGCTGCTGCAATGGAAAACACAGATTATTTCCTACACAGAGTTTGTTCTGGTAATGGGCTCATCATTTCTTCTAGAAATGGCATCACTCCTAAGATGAAACCCAAATAAAATCACTGCAATTTTGAGTGAGATTGGAAAGTGGAGAGGCTCATATGGGCCCACTCATGGGGGGAAAATGGTTCTTGGAACAAATTGATTCCACTCAGAATGAGATGAAAAGTTCTCTTAACCACACAGCAGAAATCTGATGTGCTGCATTGTGTTATTTTAAGAATCAAAGCTTGTTACTCATTGTGTGGATATTTAAATATGAATAAAGTTTATGTTCTAGCTTTCTTTTCAATCTGTACATGTTCAACATTTCCTTCCTTTGTAGACAATAGGTATTCAGCTAAAATGGATATTGTTCTGCCAGAATAAACATTCAAAGACTGAAACATTAAGTTGTCAGAACCCATGGCCCACCAAGGTGTGTAGTAATTTACACCTTCCTAATTGCATCTCTGGTCTACATTCATATCTCTTCCTTTCTGAGCATCCACTACTGATAACTCACTATTCCTGTCCTATCATGATTTTGCCTTGATGGGGATCTAGATTGCCATTATCCCAGCAGTAGTTCATAATGTTGACTCATTGCCTTCAAATTTAAAAAGCTGGGGGTTTTTTTTGTTCATATTCCTGAGAAAGAAAATGTGATGACTAGCTAATTTGAAGGTCAACACATCTTAATTTTGTATAATTGTTCTGCTAAAATCTTTCTATAAAGACCAACATTTCAATACAATCTTTTTAGTAACCTGTGAGTTTCTGTAGTTATATAAAAGTTTTAAAAACTATGTAATAAATACATAATTTTTATCATAATCATTCATTCGTATGTAATTCCATTTCCCAACACCTTCCTATATCCATTTTCTGTGAAGATAATGGGTTACTCTCTCTTCACTGATACATTGAGGATTAGTAAGCAGTTTCTGGAAATGGTTTAGAAAACTGAACTGCTATCTTTATCAGAGTGGAGTATAACATATCACCCCGGCACTCAGAATGATAGGTCTTTATGTCCACATGTGAATCACTTATGTCCTACAAGTGAGGGTGATGTTCTCATAGGAAAAGAGTGCAAAAAGACACACTCCCCACAAAGTTGCACTGCCAATGTCATAGCTGCTGATATGTACTGGCAGAAAACAATTTTCACAGGGAATTCCCAAGTCAGTACACACCTTTCATGAGACCAGAGTAAGCATGTGGTTGCTTAACAGCAGTGTCAGGAATTTTAGCGCAAACAACTAAATCTCTGTGGTTTCTCCTTTCAACTGCTGCCCCCAGTGCATGGGTCCTGAAGTCTCAAGGCTTGCTGCTACAAGAAGTTTCTATGCATTTTTTTCCTCTGAATCTTGCCTTCTATTTTCACTACTATGGTTTCCTTCAGATTCCAACTTCAGGACTTGTTCAGGCTTTGGAAAGAAACAAATGTATTCCCTCTCAAGGTTACTTCCACTCAGCTCTCCAGCTTCATTTTCCTCCTCCTCTTCCTCCTCCTCCTCTTTCTTCTTCTTTTCTTCTTCTTCCTCTTATTCTTCTCCTTCCTCTTCCTCCTCTTCCTCCTCTTCTTCTTCCTCCTGCTCTTCTTTTCTTCTTCCTCTTCCTCCTCCTCCTCTTCCTCCTCCTCCT
>NW_022196895.1:75448009-75513471 GCF_008632895.1 Mastomys coucha
TTCTTCTTCTTCTTCTTCTTCTTCTTCTTTTCTTCTCCTCCTCCTCCTCCTCCTCCTCCTTCCTCTTCCTCTTCTAAATAGATGACTGAACAGAACATATAGCTAGTTTCTTACTCAGGAACTGTTTTTGTTTACTTATGGGTTTTGTTTTGTTTGACTTTATTTTTGGCTTGTTTTAGGTTTTGTTTTTTTTTTCCCTAACATGAAAAGGAATATCTATATCATGTTAAAATTACTTATATTGCAAATGTGTTTAGTATATTAAAGCTGTGTAGCTACTCTCCAATACTAAACAGAGGGGTCAATGTGACAAATGTATTGATTGACTTGTCATGTCCAATGACAATACTGTATGTATTATCTCAACTCTCCTCCAATTCTAGGACACTAGCCAGATGCCCAAGATTGCAATTCTAACCTGACATTTTCTACTTAGAGTTAACTAGTAACACAATAAAGAGCTCAATCTGACAAGAATGATCGGATGTCAGATGTGTATTGTAAAGCTCAAGCCATCTGTACTTCTAACTTAATAATTCTTCATGTTCCATGATTTTGCTAATATGGCCCACAAACCTCAGGAAGGCACTTTACTCAGGCAGATCACTGTAAAGGATAGAAAAACAACAGTCACGTAAAGAGTTCCACAGGCTGTGGTTTAAATGGGTTCCAAGTACAGGAACATCTGTTTTCTTTGAGTAGAGACACGCACCCTCTTGATATGTGAATGGGTCAAGCAATCCAGTTCTTAGATCCCAGTAATTTAGAGTGCTTTATGAGGGTCAGTATGTCAGGACATTGGATCCTAGTAATATAAAATTCAATTTACAAACCCTCTCTCTTCACCAAGTCTAAAAGGCAAGGGTCTAAGGATATCCAGGAGTTCTTCAGGTCACTCACTGGTATAGATTTCCACAGTTTTACCAAAAATAGGGAGAAAGACAAATTTTCAGTGCCATAGTAGACATTTTGGCAAAATAATTGAATAAACATATTTTAAACATGGGGTATGTTACAAACTAATTCTAGTAAAGGTAAGTAGACCCAAACCTTGCAGAAAGAATGCTCGCGACTTTCACGGAGCCTTACTCTCAGATTACTGAAATGGAATTATACTCGCGCCTTTCATGGAGCCTTACACTCAGATTACTGTAATGGAATTTGGAAGGCAATTGTGTAAGTTGGGGTGTTTCCCTTTCCCTTTCAGAGGCATAAATGACCATTCACGTAATAGGATCTTGTGCATACATAATACATACACACACACATACATACATATATATATACACATACACCATACACATACATGGGTCTGTAGAGGTAGCTCATGTAGTGCATAATCCAAGTTTCTGGTTCTATACACCATTGTCTGTTTGGCATAAGAACTAAATGAACCTGCATTTATATCATCATAAGGATAGAAATTTTGCTCTTTTTTGCTTAAAAAATGGTAAGCAGCGATGGATCAAAACTGTAGGAAATAATTCTCTAAATTATTACACAATATTGTATACAATTCGCTGGAAATCTTTAAAGACAGAAATACAAAGAAGTGGACAAGCAAAAGCATTAAAGAACCCATGCTTAAAACAAAGAAAATGCTCTCACAGCATATATTTTACATGTAAGTGCATATACATAAAGTGAGAGACAGAGCACAATACTTCTATATATTTCTAGCATATCATCACTATTCAATAAATATTTTGGAAATGAGTAAACCAGCCACGAGTGAATCATTCCTGATTCTTTCCCTCAAAGTATATGCCTCAGAACTTCACTATATGGTTGGTGATACACATCCGATCCTTTTCTGCAGGGATATATATTTTTTTCCAAACCAGAGTACGAGACTGACATGTGATTGAAACCCAGCCATCATATGGCAGACCTGGTAGAGAAACTGGCCAGTTTTGGATCATATCATGAAACATAATATTAGATGACTATATTCAGGAAAAAAATGTTTGATCTAATTAGGGGACAGGGAGAGGAGACATAGATAAGAAAAGACAAATTATAAAATTTTTAGATACAGATCGGTATTCTCAAATTGTATTTTCATATCAGGAACTATAAAGGTAATAAGAAGAAGGAACTAAAAGAATGAGTGCACTCTAACAAAGGCAGGGACAATTCAGACATCTTTACAGGTTGTCTGGATAAATGGGTACCATTGATTTATTTTCTGAGGAAAGTAGTAATTCTAGCACCTATGGCAGGACCAACCACCTCCCAAAAACCCACACAAGAGCATAGTCTTTGTTGTGCATGCTGTGATTGCAGCCTCAGTGCCTCAAATACTGTTTTCTCAAATGTCATGCCAGGTGAAGCAAAAAATGAAAAACAATGTAATGAACTCTAGGATTATGTCTTTTGGACAAAGTATTTTTCCACTCTGAAATATGATATATCTGCCTATGTCTAAAAATACGTCTCTGAGCACTTTGCAGTTGCTAGAGTATGCAAATAATTTCTCTGCAGAAAAAAAAATTCTCTGCAAGTCTCATTCTGGATGAATATGCCCATTAATAAAATAAAAGAATAAATTGCCACCACATTTTTGCAAAGTAGTGCTCTTGAGCATCCCCCTCCTGCTGAGGTTAAAGAGCAGGTTCTGTGAGTTCCTAATATTTTTCTTTGGGTCAGTGTCTCTAAATTTCTCATGGTTAATTGGAAAATTATTGATTTTTTAAATTTTTCATGAATCATATTTGAAGGTATCATTGAATATTCTTACTAGCCCTTGAGCCTCATTAGGACAGAATAAGAAAAAATAAAATGTTTCACACAAGCTCAGAAAACATTTACAGAAGAGACCACAGAAAAAAGACCATTTTAGGTTTTAACTTTAGAGTATCAAATAGTCCAGTCTTGTCAACTAATCAACTTTTAAAATTCCAAAGAAGGACATTAAAAGTACGCCTTTGCAGCCTTGTCACACGTTAGATGCTTGGCGTTCTTCTTGGTTCCCACTGCAACTGAAAAGGAAACTCTCACAGTGTCCAGAGTCTTTAGTGTCCTGCAGATTAAGGAAGAAGATGGTCTCAAGTTCCTGGTAGCAGAAACACACTTGGGCAGCACCAGCCTGGACTTCCAGATGGCAAAGCACATATAGAAAAGGAAAGGTGGAGGAATCTGCATCATGATTACGAAGAGAGCCTGGAAAAGCTGCAGCTGGCATCTCAAGCCACTGAAAACCCTGCTGACACCAACACACCTCCTCTAGATGGGCCAGAAGGCTATGTGGAGGTTTGCTGCTTACACTGGAGATACTCCAGGGACCTTCACTTAGCCAGCTCCATGTAGCCTTCTGAGAGTTAGCTCCTCCTTTCTGCACTTCCTCTCCTGTAAAGCCCGACATATCTTTACGTAGTAACTGTAATTCTAATTAAGGTACTGTAAATAGTAACCACCACAGAGATAAGCTTCAGTAGGAAACCTCACTGAGTTGTCTCGTGGAGAAATAACTGTGTCTTAATAATTCACCATAGACTTATCCTCTAAAGATAACTGAGATAGAAGTGTTCACTGAGACATGTGACCTTTAATGCTCCTGAGGAGCATTCGACTACCTGAATTGTGGGAGACCCAATTTGCTTGAAATCCTATTTCTCCTTTATTTACTGTCACATAGACCTGGCCCCATTGCACCTTGCGTAGCACTTTCTTAAGTCCTCATTGTAGCCTTCACTTCCTTTGGAAAGCCTTCCTGAACTCTGTTTTTCTATAAACCCATGCCATTACCTCATCGTGACCTCCTTCCCCACACTTGCACTTTGCCAATTCTCTCTAATTTGTTTACAGCCCTTGGCTCTGCATTCTCTCTACTGCTATAATCTCATAACGACTAGAAGTGGTTAGGAAGGAGGCAGTTACTGATAATTACTAATTATAAGGGAAAACGTCTCTTTCAAAGCATATAGTCAAGAATGAGCTGTTGGTTGCAGTGAGCAAACAGGCAAGCAAGCTCTAAAGAGAAATGGCCAATAGCACACGGCTTAAAAAGTTTAAGCTACTTCAGGGTTTGTCATATGTGATGCCTTCTCTAAAAATATGTTTAAAATTGACCTAAAGGCATGATCACACCGAATCCATCTTAGATTTATACCAGTGAACAGCATCAGCATTATCTTAAATCTAAATGTTTCCATTCCGTAGATATGAAGTCAAACATAGGAATTTCTGCATTTCATAAGCTGTTGTAAGATTCTAAGATACAATAAATTTTTATTTCTGCTAATGTATGCTGCACTAATAGAGTTATGTGCTGTGGGTATGACAAAATCAGAAGGTATACCATCTTTTAAATTTGAGTCCTAATTAATGTAATCTGGACCTTTGATCATCTATTTAGTATTTAAGGTTTATTTTTCCCTGGTCTGACCCTAAAACTATGGAAGACCTTTCAAATCTGACATATGTCACAGATACATGATTCCAGAACAAGATTTTCACTGATAACTATACATTAGAAATATCTATGGGCCTTTAACACACACACACACACACACACACACACACACACACACACACATATATATATATATATATATATATGTATATATATATAAATTCCCAGCGTTTTCCAACATGATCCTGACATACTTTACTTGGTCTATAGATAGTGTTTCCAGTTACTCAAAAGCTTTAGTATGGAATGAGACGTACCACAGAGGAACGACTATGCTGAATTATTGTGAGTCCATCACATGAAGCCATTGGTGTATGCAAGCACTTGTATGTGGTGTTTGTGTGTGTGTGTGTGTGTGTGTGTGTGTGTGTGCGTGCACATCCCTGCCTGTCTATCTGTCTGTCTGTCTGCCTGAATATACAAATACTGGGATATATGATTAGGAAGATTGGTGATGAAATATGGAAGTCCAAGTGCAGCTTTCACCTAGGGGATCTAATGAGCATTAACTGAGAGCAATACCCACAACCAAGGGCATTGCAGATGTGTTCAAAGAACTTTCTAATGTGAAGGGCATAGTTAAATAAAATTTTGTAGAACATTCATTTAACTAAAATTTAAATCCTTAATTATACCACTTTCAACCAATGAAACTAAAATTATTAGGAGATAATTCTTCACAGAGAGGTCATTGTCTACAGAAAATTCAGATTATTTTATTTTTCTTCTGAGAAACAAAGGCGTATAGCCAGATCCTAATTACTTTTACTCTCATTGTGTGATGAATTTACTTAAATGTAGAGTTTTATGTTCTTGCTTCATTAATTATCATTCTGTTGAATATTGCTGAATCTTCCCCGAATAAATAAGTCAGTGATCCCTCCAGGACATCCACTAACAGTGTATTGAACACTTTACTTCGTATGTCCCGACCCTGACACTTAGCAGAGAAATGGCTCTTTGAGAGAAATTGCTAAAATCAGCTCTCTTTGCTGTAATCAGCCTCTTTCTGCCTAAAGGAAAGATTGGAAGATAAAGGCGTTTAGCACTTCATTCAAGAAAGTTGAGTTTCAATTCACTGCACCTAGCATTGAGGGCAAGTGACGATACTTGTCTTGGAGAAGCTCTTTGCACTGAAAAACAGTTTCATGGGGACAATGATATAATGAGATGTTAAAGTCTCTCCCATGGTCTCCTTCACCCACAAAGATGGAGAGGCGTGAATAAAGCTTGTGAACAGTCATCGGAGTGACTTTGGAAGAAGGCCTGCCATGCACTATCAGCAAAGTGGCTGAATTGAAAGCTCGTTTTTTTCCTCAGGGTAAGCTACTAAGAAACACTCATTGACAGATTCCCTGCTGGGTCTTGCCCAGATTAATGATGAAAAAGAACTGTGTGACAGTAAGTGCCTCCAGTTCTGATCCATAAAATTTCCAACCACTGGTAGAACAATCACCCTTGACTGCAGTGCTGGCTTTCAGACATCCACAGCCAGACTCAGTTTCCATACATTCTTGTTTACCAAAGCAGTCATTCTTGGACACTAAGCCATCCCATACTCTAAATGCATTCATTTTAATGCTTATAGTAGTGAACACATTGACTTTAGAATACACAAATATACATATGTATTTTGTTTGTAAATATTCCTGGTATGTTTTTGTAACTACACATTTTTATTTCAGTTAAAATGACATTGGATTCTTAAGGCAGCTATGGTTTTTTTTGTCTGAACTTTTGGACATTTTATGAAAAGGTATATATATTCATGTAATCTGCTTTTCCTTTCTGGCTTTTGCTGCTGAAGTAACCCATTTTTATTTGATTTTTTCTCCAGGAAAAATTAAACAGAAGACAAATATCAATGTCAGGACAAATATAGTTCATATGAATTATTTCTCTATGGAGCAGAAGAAAGACATTTAACATAAACCATCCCAGATCTTTGAATTTGTATGTAAAACTGGCACTATTTTATCACTGATTTTACTGAAGAAAAAATATCAAAGTTCCCTGTCCCTTCTTCAATAATGGTTACTTTCAGAGGCCTTCTAAGGTCTCATTCCCCCGTCATGTTTAAAGGGCTTATTGTTTCCGGAAGAGCTTCTGTTGCTTCCTCTGGAGATTTGGCTGATCCAAGGTAATATTAATTCTGTGTCTCTCTCTCATCGGAACTCAACTTCAAATGCAGTGTGTGAGATGAAAGCCGAAACAGAGGTTATGTGAGCTGTCATCTGCCATTGTGTCTGAGGAGCCAACTGTGCTCAGAACAAATTAAGTGTCGCTCTGGTAAATCACTCTCAGGAAGGCAAATCTGTTTATACGGACATATTTGGTCTTTGGGAAGACTTTGCTATTCAGAGGGCAGTTCCATTTTCTTTCCATTTTCGGTAATTAGGAAAATAATCTGATATTTAAGCGATCACTTTCGTGGTCATCTCCTGCATCCCTCTTAACTCACTCCCTGTTTCCCCTGCACAGATGAAGATCTATCACTTTAAAAATACCTAGTGCATTCTCAGGACCACTCAGGTGGAATGCCTCATTATTTTAGTCTAATTACAAGAGACCTTGGAAAGAGAACTAGGGAGGAGTGAGCTCTGTAAGAGGCAGTGGCGAACGATGGGGAGATGACTTATTTGCTGGCTTTGAGTGTGAAATGCTTACAGAACAGAGTGGGTACCCAGCATGAGAATCCTAGGTCTATGCGATTCGTTTTCACTTTCAAGTGTTTTCTCATCCATTAGCCCTTTATAAGTTTGTACAGCAGAATGTAGCAAATGCAGGATACAACTTGCAATGTAGAACTTTAAATAGGTCTCACCTTTAGCCTTAGAGAAAAGAAAGCATGAGAAAATCAAATGAGCACACATACCGCCATAGAAGGAAGCCAAATCATTTTTCTATAATTTGAAGTAAAATCTTCACTGAAATTTGTTAAGTTTGGGAAATCATCGGAAAACACTCAACTATGGAACTTAAGCAGTGTTTCAAGTTTATCTGCAATAGTTATAGAAACTGAGGTAACTATGTAATACACTGGCTCACTTTTCTCGTTGTTCTTAAAAAGAAATGCCAACTATCCTGCTAAAACCATTACACATCACATTAAAACCACGTGATTAAATGAAAAGAAATCATAAATTTAAATTTAAAGCTGATGCTGTTCCATAACTCATCCTTTGCACAAACACACAGATGTTGGTTCTCAAAATTCATTCAACTTGATCTGGACTTTTATTAATTAATTAATCTACATCCCAAACACCGCCCTCTCCCATTCTCCTCTCTCTGAAACCCTTTTCCCATCCCTTCTCCTCTGAGAGGGTGTCTCACAGGTATCTCCCTACCCTAGTGCATCAAGTCTCTTCTAGATTAGGTGCATCCTCTCCCACTGAGGCCAGATTAGGCATCCCTGTGGGGGAACAGATACCACAGTCAGACTACAGCTTTAAGGGGAACCTCTGCTCCAGTTGTTGGGGGTCCACATGAAGACTGAGCTGCCCATTTGCTACATATGGGCTGGGGGACCTCATTCCAGCCTGTGTGTGTTCTTTGGTTGGTGGTTCAGTCTCTGAGAGCTCACAGAGGACCAAGTTAGTCTGTTGGTCCTCCAGTAGAGTTCTCATCCCCTTAAGGCCCTTCAATCCTTCTCCCAAATCTGTCATAAGGGTCCTGAACCTCTGTCCAATGTTTGGCTGTGGGTCTCTGCACCCATTTCAGCTTCTTGATTAGAGTCTCTCAGAGGTGGCCTCTTCAAGTTTAGTGTCCCCACTGTTAGACTTCCTGGCTAAGGTCACCTGCATTGACTCCTGGAATCCTTCCTCATTTCAGGTTTCTGGAACTTCCTAAAGTTTCCCCCCACCCACAGCAGCTACAAATTTCCATTCATTGTCCTGGCACTCTGGATCTCTCTCCTATGTCTCCACATACCTGCTCTCTCATTCCTCTCCCCAGTTCCCTACCTCCATCTGCCTCCTGTGACTCTTTTGTTCCCCACTTCTAGGTGTAACTCCACATCTTCTCTTGGATCTTCCTTCTTGTTCTTTTTCTTTAGGTCTGTGGATGTACCATGGGTATTCTGTGCTTTATGGCTCAGATCCATGTATCAGACAGTTGATACTATGCCTGTCCTTTTGTGTCTGCGTTACCTCACTCAGGAGGATATTTTCTAGTTCCATCTATTTGCCTGCAAAATTTATGATGTTCTTGTTTTTAATAGCTACATAGTATTGTATTCTGTAAATGAACCACATTTTCTGTATTCATTCTTTGGTTGAGACATATGGGTTGTTTCTAGTTTCTGGCTATTTTGAGTAAACCTGCTATGACCATAGGGGATCATGGGTCCTTGTGATCTGGTGGGGCATCTTTTGGGTATATGCTCAAGAGCAACACAGCTGGGTCTATTTCCAATTTTCTGAGAAACTTCCAGATTGATTTCCAGAGTGGCTGTACAAGTTTGCAAACTTACCAGCAATGGAGGGGTGTTCCACTTTCTCCATATCCTTATCAACACATGCTGTTACTTGAGTTTTTTAATCTTAGCCATTCTGACTGGTGTAAGGTAGAATCTCAGTGTCTATTTCATTTGCTTTTTCCTGATGACTAAGGATGATGAGCATTTCTTTAAGTACTTCTCACCCATTTAAGTTTCCTGTTGAGAATTCTTTGTTAAGCTATGTTCCCAATTTTTAATTGGGTTATTTGGTTTGTTGAGGTCTAACTTCTTGAGTTCTTTATATATTCTGGATATTAGTTAGACTTCTGTCTGACGTAAGATTACTGAAGATATTTTCTCAATCTGTCAGCTGCCATTTGTCCTATTGACAGTGTCCTTTGTCTTACAGAAACTTTTCAGATTCATGAGATCTCAGTTATCAAATGTGGATCTTAGAGCCTGAGCCATTGGTGTTTTGTTTAGAAAATTGTCTCTTATATCAATGAGTTCAAGGCTATGAATTCACTCTAATGCACTATATAAACAAACTGAAAGAAAAAATCATATAATTATCCCATAAGATGCTGAGAAAAGCCTTTGACAAAGTTCGACACCCGTTCATGTTAGAAGTCTTGGAGATTCAAGGAATATATGTAAACATAATAAGAGCAATATACAGCAAACCAACAGCCAACATCAAATAAAATGTAAAGAAATGTGAAGTTATCACACTAAAATTAGAGACAAGAAAAAGCTGGCCAGTCTCTCCCTAGCTATTCTATATAGTACTTTAAGTTCTAACTAGAGCAATAAGACAACAAAAGTATATCAAAGGGATACAAATTTTAAAAGAAGTCAAGGTATCACTATTCATAGACAGTATGATAGTATACATAAGTGACCCCCAAAATTCTACCAGAGAATTACTACAGCTGATAAACAACAACTTCAGCAAAGAGGTTAGATTTAAAATTAACTCAAAGAAATTAGTAGACTTCCTTTATACAAATGATAAACATACAGAGGAAGAAATTAGGAAAACACCACCTTTCACAATAGTCACTAATAATATAAAATATCTTAGTGTGACTCTAATCAAGAAAGTAAAATATCTATATTACAAGGACTTGAAGTCCCCAAAGAAAGAAATGGAAAAGACATCAGAAGATAGAAAGATCTCCTATGCTCATGGATAGGTAGGATTAAGATAGTGAAAATGGCCATATTTCCAAAAGCAATCTACAGATTCAATGCAATCACCATCAAAATTTCAACACAATTCATGATAGACCTTGAAAGAGCAATTCTCACCTTCTTATGGAAAAATGAAAAACCCAGGATAGCCAAAACAATTCTGAACAATAAAAGAACTTCTAGAGGAATCATCATCCCTGAATTCAAATGTACAGAGCAATAGTGATTAAAAAAATGCACAGTATTGGTACAGAAACAGACAGGTTTTTCCATGGAATAGAGGTGAAAATCCAAAAATAAATCCTCACTATGGACACTTGATTTTGGCAAAGAAGGCAAGAGTCATACAATGGAAAAAGGACAACATCTTCAATAAATGGTGCTGGTCTAACTAGATGTCTACATGCAGAAGAATGCAAATAGATCATTATTTATCACTCTGCACAAAACTCAAATCCAAATGGATCAAGGACCTCAACATAAACCTAGATACACTAACTCTCAGAAGAGAAAATAGATTTTCATTTTTAACCAAATTAGTTTCCATTATTAGGCCTCATTAACTTCAGAAACATTGACATGATATTTAATTAGAATCCCCATAATTTCCAAATTAAATGACCTCTGAGTTTGTTTCTTCTGAGATGTCAATATATATATATATATATATATTCACCTCAGATAAGGTATCTGTGATATTACAAAAAAATTGTTCCACCCATTACTAGCCAGTGAACCAATGAATTTATTGTGGCTACAGGTAAATTGGTGAGGGGTTACTTACAGGAGCATGGGTGGTCCTTAAGCAACTACATCATCATAAAGCTTACACTAGCATGTCTGACAACCCAACAGAAACTGAAACCTTGAAGTCCCTTGCCCAACTTAGAGACATATATGAAAAAAAAAAAAAACAACCAAAACCAACCAAACAAACAAAACCTCTTCTCTCTCATTAATTACCATTTAAAACCTGGGAAGGGATCTTGTGAATATTGTGGCTTCCTGAACTTCCTGAATCTAGTAAGTTGTGTTAGCTTCCTAAGCCTTACCTTCCTCTCTCCTCCTGTAGGGGATAGGGGTGGAATCAGAAGAATAGCTACACAACAAATGATTTTCTAGTGTCTTTACCAACTTCAGTTGTTTATAAGAAGTATATTAGATTCCTGAATTTCTAATTATTTCTTCACTTACTCCAGTAATCTTTCTTAATTGCCACCATCTTATTTGAATGAAAATTAGTCAAGTAACTGACTTCAATCTTGTCTGTTTCTTTCTCTTTTATTCAGAATATCCTGTTTTTTTTTTTTTAATTTTCTGTGCAGCTTCAAGATCCTAATCTTAGATTTCATCTTTACTTGCCTTGCCTATTGTGGGATACAAATGGGGTCCCGCATCTACTTGGGGCTACAACTGCTGGGCAAGGCAGACATGGGAAGTTTGACTGTGAGCACCCTACCTTCAGGCAAGCATCAGGTTGTGAGAAGCCACAGGACCCCACTCCAGGGGTGGGGAGAGTGCAGTCTGAGCTCCCCACGGACCTGCCAGAATTGGCTCAGAGTCCCTGGGCCTGAAAGGAGGCTGAGGATGACAGATTCTTACTCTTGTACACCACAGACAACGCTGGATGTTGTGGAAGAGCTGAGAAGGGGGGGGGCACGGGCGAGCTCTGGCCTAAGGCAGAAGGGAAAAGGGCAGGGGGAGAGCGCTCTGTCTGGTTACCATGGGGAGGAGAGTCCTCGGCAGGCTCTGGCAGGTGTCTTGTCTCCTTGGTGGAGACCATCTAGGAACTCTGAGAGACTTCCTGCAGGAGGTTAGATGTGTGGCTTATTAGGGGAAGACCTGCTCCATTGCTCCTGCATAGCAGATCCTGTTGAGAAGAGGAAATCCATGGTTTTATGGCATTTATTGTAGAAAGGCAAAGAGAGGGAGAAGAGTAGAGAAGTAGAGGCAGGCCATGGCCACGTGGAGAGAGGGGGAAAGCGTTGTGGAGAGAGAGGGCACAAGAGGGCAAGAGAGAAGCAAGTAGGAAGCAGGAGTAAGAGTAAGAGAGGGAAGAGGGGGCAAACAGCCCCTTTTATAGTGCGTCTGCCTATCTGACTATTGCCAGGTAACTATGGGGGTGAAGTACAGACAGACTGCCAGGAGCTTGGGACATTGCCTACATGACTGATAGCTACACACCTCTCTGACGGGGGTTGTGGGAAGCTGTAACAGTGACAGGAGCCAGGGGTCCAAGGGTTGTCCCTCATAGGCAGAAGTCACCTACCAGGTCATCAGGGTTCAAAGCCTATGATTGACCAAGGACCAGGCTGTCTGTGTACAGCTTACCACCCCACAGTCTAGTACATTTGTGAGGAAAACAAGGAAACTAACTCAGCTATATCATTCTTCATATATTAGTCATTTTACTCTTTACCCTCAGCTTAGATTCTGATTTCTCTTCCAGTGTGGTCTTGGCTACTCTAACATCTTAACAGACACAGGGTATCCTATTTGGCCTATATGCATATTCCTTTCCGAAGGATTTGGTCCACGGTCAGTTCATAGCATCATAATGAGAAGAAATTTTCCAAGATGACGATAACAATTAATAGGATCAACTTCAAAAATAGGAGAAAAGATTATAACCTGGAATACAGGAAACAGTCCTTTTACTTTTTGTTTGTTTGTTTGTTTGTTTGTTTGAGACAGGGTTACTCTGTATAGCCCTGGCTATCCTGGACCTCTCTCTGTAGACCAGGCTTGTCTCAAAATCAGAAATCCACCTGCCTCTGCCTCCCAAGTGCTGGGATTAAAGGCATGCACCACTACAGCCTGATATCCTTGTTCAAATTGCTGCAATTTTTTCTTAGATGGCTTTCAAAATGCTTCAGTAGGTAATGATGCTTGCTGCTAAGCTTATGACTTGAATTCAATCCCTAGAATCCATGTTGGACGTAGAAATAGATTAAAAGCAACTTAGGGGAGAAATTGTTAATTTTAGATCATAATTTCAGGTTCTCACCCAATACTGAAGGACAGTCAAGGGAGAATCTTGAAGCAACATCCCATCTCTACTCAAGAGAAGAGAGAAATGAATGCAAGCATGTCTACTCACGGTCGGCACCCTTTCTACACGTATACCCTCCAGTATCCTTGTGTAGGAAGTGATCCTGTGAATAATGGGATGAGCCCTTTAACATCAATCTAGATAATCCTCAATAGTCATACTCCTAGCCCATCCTGACCATGACAATCCACACTGAGACTCATTTCCTTGATGGTTCTGGATTATGTTAAGTTGACAATTAAAATTAATTTTCTTCTCTCAATAAAAACTCAAATAAATAGTAGAAAATACAACATTGAAGATATACCTTGACCTCTTAGGCATGACAAGTAGCCCTATCTTAGGATGAGCTAATTCTGCCAAAGACGAAGAAAAATCTGCAATCATTTTCATGGATGGCTGAGTTTTATCAAGTTTGGGTTCTTAACTTTAGATTAATGGAAAATCTCTTTATCAGGCCATCGAGGGCCCAAACACAGAGGCCCTCAACTGTAATGCTGAATGGAGACAATCCTTTAATCAGACAGAAGAGCTTCTTGCAGAAGCTCCATTCCTAAGCAAACTCGACCTCCCAAAGTCTTTTTTGTTATTTATGGCAGCAAAATAAGGCCATGACCCTGGGACGTTGATCAATATCTAGGAACATAACTGACACTTGTTTTCTGTTTTCTCAATGAAATCCAATTTCATAATGAAAGGGTAGTTTTCCTATTCAAAAACAGTAGCAGCTACAAAACTGATAATTGAAGCCACTTCAGTATAAGCTCTCATGCAGGTAAACACTGCAACTAGAAGTAAACTAACAAAATATCAGGCAATCTTCCTGTACACCCCAGAAATAGTACTCTACAGCCTGCATCACTAGACCCAGGGAAATATCTTTTGACTTGGCACACCTTTGTGCTAAGACTCTCTCCTCTACCTGTGCCTGGCAGCCTGAGTTGAGTGAGCAGTCTTGTACACTGCAGAGGAGATGTGGTTTACTGATAGAAGCAGTTACTTTTGAACTAGAGAATCTAAGGTTGAATATTCAGCTGTCAGCCAGACAAAACTAATTGAGGTTTCTGTATTATCTCTTTCTACCTTGGCCTACAAGACCAAACTAATAACCCTAGCAAAAAGACTCAATTTGAACCAAGGTAAAAGATTAATACTTTCCATCTACACTGATTCAAAGGGTGTGTTGGTAATACTGCATTCCTATGCTGCTGTATGGGAAGATCAATGACTTAGCACAGAGCAATTCACCCATGAAACATTAAGCAACCAATCCTAAATTTACTGCAAGCCATCCATTTTACCAACCAATGGGCAGTTATCAACTGCAAGGACTATACAAAAATATGTCTCTTGGTGCTCAAGTAAATAGGCTAGCAAATGAGAAAAATGCAGTCTTACAGATCCCCTAAATCTACTGTTCACTCCAAAGGTAGATGATGTACACCCTATGTATATATGCCACAAATAGGAGTAGACTCTAAAAAGAACAAGCCCCCCCCTCAAGGGGAGCATGGATCTACATGCAAACTAAAACACTACCATTCTAATGCCTACAATGGAAAATAAGTAAGAAAATACATGATTAATTTCACTAAAGAAGAGATACTATTTTAGAACTGGCAACTAAACTCTTCCTAGGATAATTGATAATCTTAATTAATTAATTAAAGTGCGCCATGCCTATATTCTCTTCATGCAAAAGAACTCTATCTTTATCTTCTGCCACTGCCTGAACAAATTCAAAGGAGACACACCCATCTAGGTAAAGACTTTATCTTTGTTTATGTGTGTGGACACCTTCCTTCTCCTAGGACTGAAAGAGCTTCTGAAGTGACAATGTCTTTGCTAAAATTGTATCCCAGGCATATATCAAACTGATGATCCTCCTTCTCTATCCTCTTCAGCATTTGCCTACCAGAATATACTGCCACAACCTCCTTAAGGAAATTATCCCAAGGTTTGGCCTCCACCACTCATTACAAAGAAATAATGTTTCACTCCTTACATGGGTTACCTACTTTATGTCTAAGGTCTAGGAAAAATGAAATGTTGTCTACCTACTGCTACGAGGTCAAAGGCTGATTAAAATTAGAAGGACTAAATAAAATATTAAGCAAATCTTAGCAAACCCTTATCAGAAAACGCACACACAACGACAGAGACTGCCACCTATATATTCACTGAAATTAGAACAGTTCTAAAATTTAGCACCAAAATTATATCTTTTGAGTTCTATATGGGATGCCCTTCCTCATTCTGGATATGGTCTTATATTTCAACACCAATCAGAGGAGTCCAAACATAGAAGTTTTAGGGTAAGTAGAATAAATCCAAAAGGGAACAAGAAATAAGATCATTCCAAATCCTAAAGATTCAAGCCCAAAGACTGTAGACCATGGGAACTGGGTTCTGCTAAAAACCTGGAAAAAGAAACATCCAGAACCTCCAGTTCTCAATAGAAGAGACCTTAGCAAGTGGCTTTGAGCATCTTGACATTGTTAAATTACTAGAAACTAAAAACTAGATTTATATCTCCAAGGTAAACCAATGACCTCAAAGCAAGAGATTCCACCTAAAGACCCACATATGAACACCTTTCTCCTCAAACACAAGGGTAAATGATTCCCTAGTAACTAGAACTGGGTGTCTAAAACCCCCTGCTAGGGATCCTCCTGTATCTCGCTCTCTGTATTGAAATCACAACCCTAAAAAAATGTGGTGGATTGTGTGCTTCAATGAGAACAGGACCATTTCTCCTTCCCAAATAAAGTCCATAATGCTGTCTGTTACGCTTTTAATTTTGTCCATTTCTGCAGCAATAAGATGGCCACTCATTCCTAAATAAGTGGTCACTTTAAGTAAGATGACCAACCTCACCAACCCCTCTTACTGGTGGCTTTATTCTAAGTTACAGAAACCATATCAAGAACACCAATCTTTCAAAGGTCTCTCAATTAATACAGAGGGAATGGCACACACTATAGCCCTAAGTGTATGTTTTAAACAATCTTACGTTATAGAACTAATAACAGTGAGTGTGGTTGATTGAATAGATTTGGGCCCCGTAGATTCATGTGTTTGAATGCTTGGCCACAGGAAGTAGCACTATTAGGAGGTGTGGTCCTATTGGTGGAGGTATGGCCTTGTTGGAGGAGGTGTGGTCTTGTTGGATGAAGTGTATCATTGGGTAGGTGAATTTTGAAGCCTCTTATAGTCAGGCTGTGCCTAGTGCAGAAGGTAGTCTCCTCCTGGCTACCTGCATAGGAAAGTCTCTTCTGGGCTGCCTTTGGATCAAGATGTCTAACTCTCTGCTCCTCCAGCACCAAATCTGCCTGCAAGATGCCCTGCTTCTCATCATGATGACTAAACCTCTGAATCTTAAGCCAGTCACAATTAAATGTTAACCTTTATAAGAGCTGCCTTGATTGTGGTGTCTCTTCACAGCTTTGGAGACCCTGAGACAGTGGGCGTGAGTGTCCTCAGAGCCATACTGGAAGGCTGATTTCTTGGCTGCTCTGATGTTATCAGTGTTGTGGTCATTTTAATATTCAAAACAGAACTTTCTACAGTACGCCCTATCCTCCTGCTCTTGTACTTTTTCTGACCCGTTTTCTAAATTCAATATACCCCGAATTTAGAAGGAGATGTTATAAATATCCTGTCTAGGGTTGACCACTCAACAGTTACAAAGACTTCATACTTTCACCAGTCTGAAATCCCAGCACTAACTTTTGCCCATTTCAAACAAAACCTTCTCTGACCAAGAAGTAGAGGAGTGCTAAATGATGGGTATGAACATAAATATTTAGAGAGCAGTTTGGCATCATATCCATATAAAATGTAATAGCAGATTTCCTGCTCGGGTCTATAACTTCTCAAAGTGTTGGGTTCTTACTAGAGTAATACTACAGAGCGTGTATCCCTCTGTGGAATGGTTCTGAAGTCCAGGAAGAAAGTGGTTGGTTACCCTAATAGCACTCAAGGTGCTATGGCATCACTGGCCAAACCTTGAAAGTTGATGTTAAATTTCCCAAGGCACACTGATGAATAATAGTGATAAATTTTCTTCCCCAGTAGCCTACAACAGCAACTTCTAACACTGGGAAGCATGGCGAGCAGAAAGGAAGCTTCCAGCTCATGTCCAGGTCTAGTTTCATTTCTATATGTTCTGAAAGCAAAGGATTTGATGTCTTCAACACTGTAGGATTGCCATCTACTCTGGTGAGAACCCAAGAGCCCTAGTAATAGACTGTATTGTACTGGGTACTTTTGAGTACTCCCTAATCAACAACTCATAAATATAATCACACCTGGCACTGGGATTTTGTTCCATAACCTATGGCTTCTGGGACCAGGATTATCTATCCATGCAGATAACTCTTCAGACTCTTTTTGCATTATAATTTTAATTAACTTCAAAGCAGTAGGATTCTATGTAACTTTACACATCCTTGGTTTTAGTTAATCACACTCTGTCCCTTGTCTCCTGTTTTCTTTCACTCTCATCTCAATTTATGCCATTTAACCTCTAGTTTTTCTCCCTCTTCTTTCATACCATATTCCATTATTATCCCTTGTTTGAAGCTTGTTTTCTCAGTTACCTGCCAAATTCCAAATTCACTTCCTGGCCTTTAAAGAGACTCTATGTTAAGGTTAGAAATATCTGAAAGAGATCTACATATGAGAAAGAACATGCAGTGTTTGTCTTTCTGACTCTGGGTTAGCTTTATCTGTGGGTTTTTTATTTCCATTTCCATTCATTTACATTCAAATTTCATAATTTCACTTTTATTTATAAGTGAGTAAAATTCTATTGTATATATACCACAATTTCATTATCTATATATGAGAATGTATTATTATAGAAAGATGTTGAGTATTTTATGTATATTCCCCAGGAGTTGCTGGTATAGCCATATTATGACAGCTCTTATATTTCGCTGAGAATATCTATAATGAATTCTAGAGTGGCTATGTACATGTACATACACCTTATATTCAAAAAAAAAATCATCAAAGGAAGAATGGAAAGATTATAGAAGCTAGAGATATAGGTAGGACTTCTACTTCTAGATAGACTCATGCTTCTCTATGCATGACATGGAAAATACAACCATGAAATCTTACCAATATGGTTCCCTGAACAAGATGAGCATAATGATAGAACCACTTGACATGCCATTATGGAGAAGGGAAATTCCACATGGTTCCATTCTTACATGAAAGTAGTCTATGGCTACTGAGAAAGGGGGAAACAATTTCCTCTAGGGATGAGCTTACTCATAGGTTTTCCTATCCCAGCTGGTAAGGTCTGGTTGCATTCACGTACATGGAAGGCTAACTATACTCAGTAGATTTTATATACATGTATGCACATTCACACACGTATACGTGTATATGTGTATCTCTGTAGGAATATGCATATATATATTTTACAATAATAAAGAGATTGTTAATTTGTGTGTAGAGACACTAGAAGAGTTGCAGAGGAGGGCAAGAATGAAGTAGATGCTGTGTATTAAGTTATCAAAAATTAATAGTTCTATCTATGCTGTACAGAAGTTTTAATTTCATGAGGCCTCTCATGCCAGTTGTTTTTCTTATTTCACGAGTAATGGGCCTCCTATTCAGAAAGTGCTTATGGAAGTTTATATAGTGGAAATTATTTTCTACTTTTTCCTCAAGCATTTGCAGAACCTTGGGTCTTATATTAAGATCCTTGAGCCTTTTGGAGTAGGTTTTTGTTTGTTTGTTTGTTTGTTTTTGTTTTTGTTTTTTGTTTTGTTTTTTCGAGATAGGGTTTCCCTGTGTAGTCCTGGCTGTCCTGAAACTCATTCTGTAGACCAGGCTGGCCTCGAACTCAGAAATCCGCCTGTCTCTGCCTCCCAAGTGCTGGGATTAAAGGCATGTGCCACTATCACCCAGCTCGGAGTAGGTTTTTGTGCAGAAAAATAAAGATATAGTTATATTCTTCTACATCTGTCAAATGTCAGGTGGCTGTAGTTGTGTGATCTTATGTAGATCATCTGTTCAATTCCATTCTGCTTCTCTGTATTTGTGCCCAAATCATGCCATTTTAATTACTCTAAAGTATAACTTGAAATCAGGTACCGTGATACCGTCAATTGGATTATTTTTGCTGGGGACTATTCCAGCTGTCTGTAATCTTTTGTGCTTCCGTCTGAATTTCTAGATTTTTTTTTATTTCTCCAAAACATGACACTGTGAATTTGATTGGTATTTGGTTGAATGTGTATACTACTTCTATAGAAAGACCACTTTCCATGATATCAATGCTACCAAATCATTAGCACTCGGGGTCTTTCTGTTTTCTAGTGTCTTCATAACTTTCTTTCTTCACTGTTTTAAAGGTTTTATTGTAGATTGATCCACTTTTTTTAGCTTGACTTTTCAAAGGTATTTTATTTTGTTTGAGGATATTATGGGTGGACTTGCCCAGATGGTCTCTCTCTCAGTATATTTGTTGTTGGTATGTAGTAAGGCTACTGATTTTAGAATGTTAATTTTGCATAAGGCTTTCATAAAATTATTTATTAGTTCTGATAGTTTCCTTGTGTAGTCTTTAAAGTCTCCACATGAATAAAATCATGAATTTAAATTTTATGAATAAAATCGTATCTAGCAAGCCAGTGAGCAGTATTTCTCAGTGGTTGTGTTCCTGCTTCAACCCTCTGCATTGAGGTCCTACTTGGGCTTCCCTGGATGACAAACTGTAGAGTGTAAGATTGAACAAATGTTTTCTTCTCCATGTTGCTTTTGGTCAGTGTTTTATCACAACATCTGAAATAAAACTGAAACAGATCAGATCTATTTCCTTGTTTGTTTGTTTGCTTATTTTAATAATTCTTTTTGCACTGGAATCTACCCTTTTAGGGTTAGAGAGTGGGTTAAGGTTTTTTGTTGTTGTATTGTTTGATTTTTATATTATTTTTAATTTTTTAACTTAATTCATGTGTCTATATATGTGTGTGAGTATGCATGCCATGTGTACATGGATTGTGGAGGCAAGACGAGGACAGTAGAGTCTCTGGAACTAGAGTTAGGTGATTGTGAGCCCCTGGATGGGATCCAGCTCTGACTGCTTGCAAGAGCAGCAAGTCCTCTTAACCACTGAGCCACTTCTCTAACCCCTTTTGTTTTAATTCAGGTTGCAATTCTTCTTCCATTGGAGGTGTTTGCAATGTTGTTTGAAGTACCAGGCTCTATTCCTAGACTTGAGATATAAGAGTGATTATATCTAAGCTGTGTCCATGATTATGTTATCTATAAATTCACTAGACCGGCTGTTGCTATAATCAAGAACAACAACAACCCATTATCCTTCATAAAATGAGGGTTTTTCTACCAACTGTGTGAAAAAAAATCTAGTTACTTTATCACTGTTAAGAGTGGAAATTTAAAAAGAAAATATCTCCAAAGTAGTTTTCTATGTGTAGCATCTTGAACTATAGAAAGTTAACAGGCCTTAAAAATGTCCTCAAAAATCAAATAATTTTTCCTCCTCCTCAAATGCAGTTTAATATCTGCTCTCCCAGTATCTCCCTTCCTGAAGCTTATCAAGGAAGGAATATGTTTGCAGCTGATCTCTCCATGAAATTTCATTAACCAGGAAAGTTTAAACTGACCCCATATTTGGGTACCAAAGAATACTCAGTCTCTCACATCATGGTCTTATAGGGATTTTATTTATAAAGATTTGGACAGATTTCTGGGATCTGCATGGCCTAGAAAAAAAAACATGTTTTTAAAAATTCCTTTCTTTGTGAAGAATTTCTATTTAAGTAACTCATATTTGGTTTTATTGCCAAACTCAAGACTCCTTCCTCTATGAGTACACCTTTCTCTTGTAGTGTCAAAGAAAGAAAAATATAAATTTATTGAGAATTTGAAGGTTAGCTTAGTTCAAGTCCATAAACATGAAAATTTGATTAGCATTTTAATAAAATTGATACTACAATAGGGTTGATAAAAGCAATGAGGTATGGATTCCCTTGAAGTGTGAATCTTTTGTGGACGTTTCCCCGTGAACAACTATTTGATTGGACAAATATCAGCTAGAGAAAATAGTTTATGCATATGAAGATGCTGAATATTAAAGCCCTGGTAATTTAGTCTCTACTCTGAGCTTAGGGCACAGAATAGATACTGTCTTCAATGTTCATCCTACATACAGGTTTATATCTGCCAAAGATAACCTCAGCAGATTAATCCCTAATAAATTTTCTTTTCTACTCAGGGAGTGACTCAATTCCATGGCTTTACAGTACCTTCACTTAGGTCTGGTGACAAAATCCAGAAGGAGAATACTAGGCCCCACTTTCCAAGGGTCCTGCCATGCACAATAGAACCAAAATGCTTATTTTGACCCTCTTATGTGCAGATTATTTGCCCCTGCTGCCTCCTGCCACCCCACCACAGGCGATTCAAATTTTAGAGTCTATCTCTGCAGCCTTTTCTCTCCTCCAATTACTCTACTCACTCATGTTTTCTCACCTACTCTCTTAAATGCTGCCTCTGAGCTGCCTGCTCTGTCTCTGTGTCCTTCTGGGCTCCTGGTGCCTACACAACAAAAGCCACATTGATGCATCTGGAAGCTCCTCTCATCTTACAGATGCCCTTGTGGAAAGGGATTCTTTTCCATTGTGATTCTGGGCATTTCTCTGCAAGTGTTGATCTGCTTGGGGTTAGGACAAAAGAGGACCCCACCCTTGACCTTGTTGCTTGTCTTTCAAAAAGCTAGATACAAAAGTTAGTGGATGGATGGCTACCTTGCCCATGGCTCTAAGAGCAGCCCTCACATTAGCCGAGTATGCCTCTAAACCCATATGTGGTTGCTCACTGTATGTTCTCTGATGACACTGGGTCAAATACCTCCCATCACACAAGAGCTTCTACTTTGTCTCCCTCTGTGCTTCAACTTTTTCATATCACCTTCCAAGAAAATCTTGACATCTCCACTTGATTCCTGCCTTCCTTTCATCCCTCTACATTCCTTTCCAAACCATGATCCTCACTCATATCTTCCCAGAATCACTTGAAATCCTTACCTATGAAAATCCACAACTTTCTTTTCCCCTCTCTCGCATCCTGATTATACTTGGTTCACAGATAGCAGCTCAACTCTCAGCTCCGCTGGCTCCTATCAAGTGGGCTGTGTCATTTTCTCCTATGACACGGTTAAAGGGTCTGCCCCTTTACCACCAGGATAATGACACAGCTTTGCTGTTCTGCTGTTTGTGTTCTTGGCCATTCATTTCTGTTCATTTTTTTTCTTTCTCTGTGGGGATGACTTTTTGTATACGAATTCCAGTAGTTCATATCATAGAAAGATTACCTTTCCCTTTGAACCACAGCATATAGTATTTCTGAGTAAAGAAGTCTAGGTTGGCATCTGTGGTCTTTTACAACTTGCAGTACTTTGGTCCAGACTCTCGGATTTTTAATTTTGTAGTGAAAGTCAACTGTTCTTCTCTGTTGGGTTTGCCTTTGTGCGTTACCTGTGCCTTTTCTTTTGCAGCTTCCAAAACCTGTTCTCTGCTTTGTACATTTGGTGTTTTAACTATAAAATGACAGATAACCACTAAATTGAGTTTCTTTTTTTTAATGTTTTATTGGTTATTTTATTTATTTACATTTCAAATATTATCCCCCTTCAGGGTTTTCCCTCCAAAAACCCCCTATTCCACTCCCCTGCTTCTATGAAGGTGCTTCCCCACCCACCCACCCACCAACTCCTGCCTCAGCACTCTAGCATTCCTCTACCCTGGGTTATTGAGCCTCCACAGGACCAAGGGACTCCCCTCCCAGTGATGCCCAATAAGGCAATCCTCTGCTACATATGCAGCTGGAGCCCTGGGTCCCCCCATATGTGCTCTTTGGTTGGTGGCTTAGTCCCTGGGAGCTTTGGGGGAGGTCTGATTGGTTGATATTTTTGTTCTTTCTATGGGCTTGCAAACCCCTTCAGCTCCTACAATCCTTGCCCTAATGTCTCCATTGGGATCCCCATGCTCATTCTGATGGTTGGCTGCGTGCATCTGCATTTGTACTGATCACACTGTGGCAGAGCCTCTCAGAAGGAACTAACATTTTAAATTTTGATTTGCATTAATTATTTTATTCAGCTGTAACTTTGCATTTTCCTGGACTTCATTCAGGAGATTGTTCCTATTCAACTTCACTTAGGTGTTTGTCTTCTCTAAACTCTCAAATTATTTGATCATGTTTTCAATTGTTCTTTTAGATTCTGTGTTAGAGTTCCTATGGGTAGTTCTTATTAGAGAACATTTTTATATGACTAGTTCTAGTTCTCTTTGGAGAAGACATGTTGTCTTGGTAATTTCACATTGATTGTATTGAGGAGCTAGTAATAAGGACTGATTTTTTTGTTTGTGGATCTGACATGAAATCCAGTTTACCTCCGCAGAGTGGAAATATTGTTCTGCTTCTGCTGTTGCACTAAGTTGATTGATTTCAGACCAGTTAGTAAGAGTTTGTAAATCAGTCCTTCTGGTACTCAGAACTCGAGACCAGGTTTATTTCAGTTCAATGGCAATTGAGAAGTGCATGAATGCAGCTCATTGCTGTGCCTGAGAAGAGAAAGGAGGTACAGGACAAAGAGGACAGACAGCCTCACCGAGAAGGCACATGAATGTGGCTTCTGATTGGACCTAGATATGGAAAGGCTGCATGGTGTAATGGACCAGGTAGATTCACTAAGAAAATGTGTGGAGATAGCTCTCATCTGCACCTACAGGGCCTGAAGCAGCTTCATTAAAAGGGCCATTTTTCTTTTTAATGTCTTATTTGCTTTTAATATCTTATTCAGCCATGATGAACTCTGAAATGGAATCTTTTTGTTTCTTTGGAAAGTAAGATTGTCAAATGATGTCTCGCTAAAGCAGACACATGAAAGAATGTTTCCCTGAGGCAGACACAGGTGAAAAGATGTTTTGATATAGCAAACACATGAAAGGACCCATGATGACAGAGTATAAGTATGACCCCACAGACAGTGGAAGGTGAGCACTGAGCTTTGGGTTTGGTTTGCTCTGCCTTGCTACTCTTCCCTAATAACACACATGTATTGGTTCTCCTTACATAGAGTTGTTGATCTCAACTTGTTGTAACACTGACATTGAGAGAAACTCACCCAAGAACTGTTTATGAGGTGCTTCAGGCCAGTTGGCAAGCCTCACTCTTTCTTCAGGACTGAACTACAGCTGCTGGTTCATGCCTGGTGTCTGCCTGTCAAAAGGACTGGTCTGCAGCTGCTGATTCATATTTGGTGTTTGCTATGGGACTGAACTCCTGAGGAAAAAATGATTGAGCTCACTCCCAAAAAACTGCTGCTAAACAGGTCCACTTCCCCTATATCCCAGTAACTTTCCCCTTCCACTGTCTCTGCTGGATGGTGGGACAGAGGAGAGGTTCAACATATTAAAAGTAGGTTGCAAAAAATGTATGCCTACAGAACTATCAACATTAGCTCATGTGGGAAGATGTTTCTTGGTTAAAGGTTTATTCTCTTTTATAATTATTCATTTATTCATTTAGTGGTGTGTGTGTGTGTGTGTGTGTGTGTGTGTGCTTGTGTGTGTATACAACTTGTAGGAGTCTGTTTCATTTCTTCAATTAAGTAGGTTCTAGGGACTGAACTCAGGTTGTCAGGCTTTGGTGCCAAATGTCTTTACCTATTGAACCATCATGGTGATCTGGTTGGAAGTTTTGTCCTTTTGGTATTTCAGTGTAGCATCTAATCCACTAATTGCTAAGTTTCTACTGAAAAAAATTTACTTATTAACTTTTTTCTATTCTTTGTATCTGACGTGTCTACTTTTTATTTTATGACCATTAAAAATAATTATGTAATTGGAGAAAAATGTCAAGGGTATCCTCTTCATGTACCTTCTGTATTTTACATGTACTTTTGGATTTATCACAATAAACTATAAAGTAACTTTCATGCCAAGGTCCCTTAATCATGTCTGTCACCATAGAGGGGGCTGATTTTCATGAGAAGATCTCTGAGGCATAGAGACCTTGGAGAAGCTAATAATAAACTGAAATTTGATCTGTCTGTATTATGTCCTACTTTGTAAAATGCAATTGAGTATTTGGCATCATAGGAATGCAACTTTTCTATCTCTTCATTACTGTTTAGCTGTCTGCATACTCATTCACAGGAAAATACAGTACATCGGGTCACTACTGTGAGTCACAATATCTACAACTATACTAGCACAATTGGGCTTCCCATCAGCAGCTCTGTTTGTTCAAAAACTCATGGGTCTTTTCCTGGCAATGATGCTTTAAGCGGTGAGTTTAAAGTAAACAGCTAGCTTGACAATCTTCTTAAAGCACAGTGCGCAAACTTGAGACCATAAGTATTGTTTTTAATCACTCTAAACAATAGTGTTTTTCTGTGTTGTCAAGGGAACAAAGTGTTTCTATTTCTAAGCATTTAGCTATCCTGTCAGAGAAGAAAACATATTACTCAAGGGTCATATTTTTTCCTCAAAAATCATGAAGTAATATATAACAAAGGCACAACAGAATTCACTGATTAGTATACATGACTGGCTACACAAGGATCAATTTCCTAACATATATTATTTTCTTCAATATTATTGCTGTTCTTGAGTGAAAATAGACTTGTATGAGTTACGATTTATGATTTCCCTTTCAAGGGAAAAAATATGTAGTGAGCTATGTTAGTAGAAATGTATGAATGGTTACCAGAGAACTAACATCACTTGCTCCTTCAATATCCTCCTTCACCTTTGGATGAAGGTGAAATTTGAGAAATTAAATTTCTCAATGTTTTTCCTACTTCTACATAATTCACTCTTCAACTAAGTAGTGTTATTTAGTTCTTCATCACTGTAAAAGTAAGACACTGTGTGTTAATGCTTCACGGGTATGTTATTTTAATATTTTTGATATTCCTATCTATTTTGTCTGTTCCACGAATATGGTTGAATTTTGATAATTTATGTTGATGATGCTAACAAACTCTGTTGTCAAAGAGTTATCACATGTAATAAAACTGAGAAAATACATAAAGAGATTCATCTAAAAATCAGCAAATGATAAAGACATTTCAGAAAATAAAGCTTTGATTGTCTTGGTTTCTTTGTTCTCCAGAATTGTTGTAGAAATTGGAGCTGATGAACAGGCAGTTGCTAAGTGATGAGGGGTTCAGAGGCTAAAGCTGCTGACAGTGACCCTCAAAGTCTTACTGTGCTTAGATGGAGGGCTTCACCCTCACACTTATTGCCTAAATGGTAAATCCTTTTACAGGATGGATTTAATGCCAAACTGTGATAAAGAATCTATATTAAAGGCTGGGAGATTGCTCAGCAGTTAAAGGCTAGGCTTACAACAAAAAACATAAAAATATTTATTAATCTCCATTTAACTATTATCACCTATTGTTCTTTTAAATGACAGTTAAAAAATAAAGTTTGAAACATAGGCAAAAAATAACTAGAATGATATTATGGATATAATTAGAACAGATGTGTGTATGTGTATATATATATATGTTTGTGAGTGCTTTTATATTTAATCCCTCATATATTTAATCTCTCAAATTTCACCTTCATTCAAAGTACACACTTTGATGGAGCAAATAGTGCTAATAGTGATTATATTCTACAGTGTGTGTGAATATGAGTATGTGTGTGTGTTTGTGTGTGTGTGTGTATATAGAGACAGATGGACAGACAAACAGACAGAGTTGAGTTAATAAAACGGGTAATGGCTGAGATTAAAAAAACATAAAAAAATGCTATAGATACCTCTGAATAATTTTTAATATCACCTGTATGTTTATTTGATCTAATTTTTTTTAGTACTAAAGTAATACCTAGAAAGTATCCAGACATTTGTATTATTTCCTCTTTGCAATAAATGAAATAATGGACAGTTGTTTACTCAAAACCCACAAATTACGTTTAATAATAAAAATGTATTTATAGATTAAAACACTACATCACTATAGCTCAACTGTCTACAGTTCTCCATTAATCTAATGTCTTTTCTTTTTTTACATTAAGAATATTTCCCAACCAAAAATTCTGCTGTTCATGAGATAAGGTGTCACTCAACTTTTCTTTGAATGAACACATCAATCTCTATGAGTTGGTCTCTAGGAGTCTCAGTAAACAGAAAGTAGAGAAATGTTCAGATATTTTAAAAGCAAGCAAACAAACAAACAAAACTTGTGCCAAAACATCTCCTGCTGGCTCAAAGAAATTTCCTGAAATTCTATTATTTGTCATTTGAAGACATTATATTTAATAGAAGTTTCTCTAAAATAACAAAGTGCAGAGAACTGTTGAATTGTTCAGCTATTTCCGAATACACATTGGGAAAATGAACATAAAGTCTTCTCCAAAATGGCTCTAGGCTGTGCATGGCTCAGAACATGCACAGAGTCATTTTCAGAATCAAGAACACATGGAGAAAACTTCAGTCACCCTAGAGTTGTTAGTGACTTAGTAATTTTTGTATTCACTTTTTAAAAAAAAAATGTTTAATCTTGAATGAATTCCAAGATTAATTTCCCACTTTCCTATTCCACATGTATGTGTGCCCCATCTCTCTTACTTCAGTCCATGTTTGATGTGGAAGAGAACATATTTAAGGGAAGTGGGATATTCTTCCTTGACAGGCATTTTTCTGCAGAGCATGGAACTGTCACGAAATGATCAGGGGCCTGAGTCAGAGTAGACATCAAGCCAGAATGTACCTCTTGGTCAGGGTTTCTATTCCTGCACAAAACATCATGACCAAGAAGCAAGGTGGGGAGGGAAGGGTTTATTCAGCTTAACACTTCTACACTGCTATTTATCACCAAAGATCAAGACTGGAACACAAGCAGGTCAGGATACAGGAACTGATGCAGAGGACATGAGGGGATGTTTTTTACTGGCTTGCCTCTCCTGGCTTGCTCAACTTTCTTTCTTTCTTTCTTCTTTCCTTTCTTTCTTTCTTCTTTCTTTCTTTCTTTTTATTTCTTTCTTTCTTTTTTTATTAGATATTTCCTTTATTTACATATCATATGATTTCTCCTTTCCCAGTTTCCCCTCAAAAAAAACCAAAAACCAAAAAACAACAAGAACAAACCCCTGTTGCCTCCCAACTCCCCCTACTTACCACCCCACCCTCTCCCACTTACTGGCCTGGCATTCCCCTACACTAAGGCACAAAACCTTCACAGGGCCAAGGGCCTCTCCTCCCATTGATGCTTGACTTTGCAATCCTCTATTATACACATGCTGCCAGAGCAATCAGTCCCACCATGTGTACTCTTTGGTTGGTGGATAACTCCCCAGGAACTCTGAGGGTACTAGTTAGTTCATATTGTTGTTCGTCCTAGGGGGCTGCAAATCGTTCAGCTCCTTTGGTCTTTCTCTAACTCCTTCATTGGGGACCCTGTATTCAGTTCAATGGATGGCTGTGAGCCTCTACTTCTGTATTAGTCAGGTACTGTCAGAGCCTCTCTGGAGACAGCTGTATCAGGCTGGATTGTTCTCCCTTCAGTCTCTGCTCCATAGTAAGTCTCTGCAACTCCTTCAGTGGGTATTTTGTTCCCCCTTTTAAGAAGGAATGAAATGTCTACATTTTGGTCTTCCTTCTTGAATTTCTTGTGGTTTGTGGGTTTTTCTTCCTGTGTTCCAAACTTCTGGGCTAATAACCACTTATCAGAGAGTTCATACCATGTGTGCTCTTTTGTGATTGGGTTACCTCACTCAGGATGATATTCTCCAGATCCATTCATTTACCTAAGAATTTCATAAATTTATTGTTTTTAATAGCTGAGTAGTACTCCATTATGTAGATGTACCACAATTTCTGTATCCATTCCTCTCTTGAGGGGCATCTGGGTTGTTTCCAGTTTCTGGCTATTATAAATAAGTCTGCTATGAACATGGTGGAGCATCTTCTGGGTATATGCCTTATTACATGTTGGAGCATCTTCTGGGTTTATGCCCAGGAGTGGTAGAGCTGGGTCCTCCAGTAGAACTATGTCCAGTTTCTGGAGGAACTGCCAAACTGATTTCCAGAGTGGTTGTACCAGCTTCCAATCCCACCAGCAATGAAGGAGTGTTCTTCTTTCTCCAGAACCACAACAGCATCTGCTGTCACCTGAGATTTTATCCTAGCCATTCTGACTGGTATGAGGTGGAATCTCAGGGTTATTTTGATTTGAATTTCCCTGAAGACTAAGGATGTTGAATATTTTTTAAGTGCTTCTCAGTCATTCAGTATTCCTCAGTTGAGAATTCTTTGTTTAGTTCTGTACCCCATTTTTTAATAGGGTTATTTGGTTCTCTGGAGTCTAACTTCATAAGTTCTTTGTATATATTGGTTATTAGCCCTCTACCAGATACAGGGTTGGTAAAGATCTTTTCCCAATTTGTTGGTTGCCTTTTTGTCCTATTGACAGTGTCTTTTGCCTTACAGAAGCTTTGCAACTTTATGAGGTCCCATTTGTCAATTCTTGATCTTAGAGCAGAAGCTATTGGCATTCTCTAAAGGAAAATTTCCCCTGTGCCTATTTGCTCGAGGTTGTTCCCCACTTTCTTTTCTATTAGTTTCAATGTATCTGGTTTGAGGTCCCCGATCCACTTGGACTTGAGCTTTGTACAAGGAGACAGGAATGGATCGATTTGCATTTTTCTACATGCTAACCGCCAGTTGAGCCAGCACCATCTGTTGAAAATTCTGTCTTTTTTTCCACTGGATCAGTCATCCCTTCTGAGTCCTGGGGTCAGAGCACACCCTGGAGACAGGCTCTCCACTTGCAGGAAAGGTGCAGAGAGGGCTGTGGATCTGTTGTCCCTCCGAGTTGTAGTCGGAGGTAGAAAGTATCCTGTCCCAGCTGCCCTGCCACTTGTGAGGCCTGTGCCTCCAGGATAGTTCTGCCTTAGAAAGTCACCGGAAAGAAATTAGCCCACTATAGATATAGGATTGGTAAAGATATTTTCCCAATTTGTTGGTTGCCTTTTGTCCTATTGACAGTGTCTTTTGCCTTATAGAAGCTTTGCAACTTTATGAGGTCCCATTTGTCAATTCTTGATCTTAGAGCAGAAGCTATTGGCGTTCTGTTCAGGAAATTTTCCCCTGTGCCTATGTGCTCGAGGCTCTTCCCCACTTTCTTTTCTATTGGTTTCAGTGTATCTGGTTCTATACAGAGGTCCTTGATCCACTTGGACTTGAGCTTTGTACAATGAGATAGGAATGGATTGATTTGCATTCTTCTATATGCTAACCGCCAGTTAAGACAGGACCATTTCTTGAAAATGCTGTCTTTTTTCCACTGTATGGTGTTGGATCCTTTATCAAAGATCAAGTGACCACAGGTGTGTGGGTTCAATTCTGGGTCTTCAATTCCATTCCATTGATCTACCTGCCTGTCACTGTACCAATACCATGCAGTTTTTATCACAATTGCTCTGTAGTACAGCTTAAGTTCCAGGACAGTGATTCCACCAAAGGTTCCTTTATTGTTGAGAATACTTTTGGCTATCCTGGGTCTTTTGTTGTTCCAGATGAATTTGAAAATTGCTCATTCTAAGTCTGTGAAGAATTGAGTTGGAATTTTGATGGGGATTGCATTGAATCTGTAAATTGCCTTCGGTAAGATGGCCATTTTTAATATATTAATCCTGCCAATCCATGAGCATGGGAGATCTTTCCATCTTCTGAGATCTTCTTCAATTTCCTTCTTCAGAGACTTGAAGTTCTTGTCAAACAGATCTTTTACTTCCTTAGTTAGAGTTACACCAAGGTATTTTATATATTTGTAACTATTGTGAAGGGTGTTGTTGCCCTAATTTCTTTCTCTGCCTGTTTATCCTTTGTGTAGAGGAAGGCCACTGATTTGCTTGAGTTAATTTTATATCCACCTACTTTGCTGAAGTTGTTTATCAGGTTTAGGAACCCTCTGGTGGAATTTTTGGAGTCACTTAAGTATGCTATCATATCATCAGCAAATAGTGATAATTTGACTTCTTCCTTTCCAATTCATATCTCTTTGATCTCCTTTTGTTGTCTAATTGCTCTGGCTAGGATTTCAAGTTGAATAGGTAGGGAGAGAGTGGGCAGCCTTGTCTAGTCCCTGAATTTAGTGGGATTGCTTCAAGTTTCTCTCCATTTAGTTTGATGTTGAATACTGGTTTTTTTGTATATTGCTTTTACTATGTTTATGTATGGGTCTTGAATTCCTGATCTTTCCAAGACTTTTATCATGAAGGTATGTTGGATTTTGTCAAATGCTTTCTCAGCATCTAATGAGATGATTATATAGTTTTTATTTGAATTTGTTTATATAGTGAATTATGTTGATGGATTTTTGTATATTGAACAATCCCTGCATCTCTGGGATGAAGCCTACTTGATCATGGTGGATGATCGTTTTGATATGTTCTTTGATTCGGTTTGCAAGAATTTTATTAAGTATTTTTACATTGATATTCATAAGGGAAATTTGTCTGAAGTTTTCTTTCTTTGTTAGGTCTTTATATGGTTTAGATACAAGAGTAATTGTGAGTTCATAGAACAAATTGGGTAGAGTACCTTCTGTTTATATTTTGTGGAATAGTTTGAAGAATATTGGTATTAGGTCTTCTTTGAAGGTTTGATAAAACTCTGCACTAAACCCATCTGGTCCTGGGCTTTTTTTGGTTGGGAGACTTTTAATGACTGTTTCTTTTTCATTAGCAGATATAAGACTGTTTAGGTCATTGATCTGATCCTGATTTAACTTTGGTACCTGGTATCTGTCTAGAAAATTGTCCATTTCATCCAGGTTTTCCAGTTTTGCTGAGTATAGGCTTTTGTAGTAGGATCTCATGATTTTTGGATTTCCTCAGTATCTGTTGTTATGTCTCTCTTTTCATTTCTGATCTTGTAAACTAGGATATGTCTCTATTCCCTCTAGTTAGTCTGGCTAGGGGGTTTATCTATTTTGTTGATTTTCTCAAAGAACCAGCTCCTGGTTTGGTTGATTCTTTGTATAGTTCTTTTTGTTTCTATTTGGTTGGTTTCAGGCTTGGGTTTGATTATTTCCTGCCTTTGACTCCTCTTAGGTGAATTTGCTTCTTTTTGTTCTAGAGCTTTCAGATATGCTGTCAAATTGCTGGTGTATGCTCTCTTCAGTTTCTTTTTGGAGGCACTTAAGTCTATTAGTTTTCCTTTTAGGACTGCTTTCATTGTGCCCCATAAGTTTGGGTATGTTGTGGCTTCATTTTCATTAAACTCTAGAAAGTCTTTAATTTCTTTCTTTAGTTCTTCCTTGACCAAGTTATCATTGAGTAGAGTGTTGTTGAGCTTCCATGTGTATGTGGGCATTCTATTGTTTATGTTGTTATTGAGGAACAGCCTTAGTCCATGGTGATCTAATAGGATACAAGGAATTATTTCAATCTTCTTTTATCTGTCGAGGCCTGCTTTGTGACCAATTATATAGTCAATTTAGGAGAAGGTACCATGAGGTGCTGAGAAGAAGGTATATCCTTTTGTTTTAGGATAAAAAGTTATATATATATTTATATATGTATACATATGTTAAATCTGTTTCATAATTTATGTTAGTCTCACTGTGTCTTTTTTTAGTTTCTGTTTCCATGACCTGTCCATTGCAGAGAGTGAGGTGTTGAAATCTCCCACTAGTATTGTGTGCAGTGCAATATGTGCTTTGAGCCTTAGTAAAGTTTTTTTTTATGAATGTAGATGCCCTCTGATTTGGCGCATAGAGGTATAGAATTGAGAGTTTATCTTGGTAGATCATACTTTTGATGAATATGAAATGAACCTCCTTATCTTTTTTGATCACTTTATGGTGAAAGTCAATATTATTCGATATTAGAATGGCTACTCCAGCTTTTTTCTTGGGACCATTGGCTTGGAGAATTGTTTTCCAGCTTTTATTCTGAGGTAGTGTCTGTCTTTGTCACTGAGGTGGGTTTTCCGTATGCAACAAAATGTTGGATTCTGTTTACGTACCCAATCTGATAGTTTATGTCTTTTTACTGGGGAATTGAGTCCATTGATATTAATAGATATTAAGGAAAAGTAATTGTTGCTTCTTGTTATTTTTGTTGTTAGAGCTGGAATTCCATTCATGTGGCTATCTTCTTTTAGTTTTGTTGGAATATTACATTTTTGCTTTTTCAGAGATGTAGTTCCCCTCCTTGTGTTGGAGTTTTCCACTTATTACTCTTTGAAGGGTTGGATTGGTGGAAATATATTGTGTAAATTTGGTTTTGTCATGGAATCTGACCAAATCTCTTTGGTTTCTCCATCTATGGTGATTGAGAGTTTTGCTGGGTATAGTAGTCTGTACTGGCATTTGTGTTCTCTTAGGGTCTGTAGGACATCTGCCAAGGATCTTCTAGCTTTCATAGTCTCTGGTGAGAAGTCTGGTGTAATTCTGATAGGCCTGCCTTTGTATGTTACTTGATCTTTCTCTCTTACTGCTTTAGTATTCTTTCTTTGTTTTGTGCATTTGTTGTTTTGACTATTATGTGGCAGGAGGAATTTCTTTTCTGGTCCAGGCTATTTGGAGTTCTATAGGCTTCTTGTATGGTCATGAGCATCTCTTTCTTTAGGTTAAGGAAGTTTTCTTCCATAATTTTGTTGAAGATATTTGCTGGCCCTTTAAGTTGGAGGTCTTCACTCTCTTCTATACCTATTATCCTTAGGTTTGGTCTTCTCATTGTGTCCTGGATTTCCTGGATGTTTTGGTTTAGGAATTTTTTTCATTTTTCATTTTCTTTGACTGTTGTGTCAATATTTTCTATGGTATCTTCTGCCCCTGGAATTCTCTCTTCTATCTCTTGTATTCTGTTGGTGATGCATGCATCTATGTTTTCTGACTTCTTTCCTAAGATTTCTAACTCCAGATTTGTCTCTCTTTGTGATTTCTTAATTGTTTCTACTTACATTTTTAGGTCCTGGATGGTTTTGCTCATTTCCTTCACCTGTTTGTTTGTGTTTTCCTGTAATTCCTTAAGGGATTTTGTGTTTCCTCTTTAAGAGCATCTACTTGTTTACTTGTGATCTCCTGTAATTCTTTATGGGATTTTTTTTTTTTGTCTTCCCTTTAAGGGCTTGTACCTCTTTACCTGTGTTCTTCTGTATTTATTTAAGGGAGTTATTCATGTCCTTCTTAAATTCCTCTAGCACCATCGTGAGATATGATTTTAGATCGAAATCTTGCTTTTCTGGTGTTTTGGGGTATCCAGGACTTACTGTGGTGGGAGTACTAGGTTCTGATGATGCCAAGTAGTTTTGGTTTCTGTTGGTAGGATTCTTGTATTTGCCTTTCACCATCTGTTGATCTCTGGTGTTAGATGTTCTTGCTGTCTCTTACTAGAGCTTGTTCCTCCTGTGGGTCTGTAAGCTTGTGTCAGCACTTCTGGGAGATCAGCTCTCCTCTGGTAAATCCCAGGCACAGATGGCTATGGATCAGTTGTCTGTCCTGAGTCCTGGGGTCAGAGCACACCCTGGAGACAGGATCTCCACTTGCAGGAAAGGTGCAGAGAGGGCTGTGGGTCTGTTGTCCTTCCTAGGTGTGGTCTGAGGTAGAAAGGATCCTGACCAGTCTGCCCTGTGACTTGTGAGGCCTGTGCCTCCCTGCTGGTTCCACCTTAGAAACTGGTGAGATGGCTCAGTGGGGAAGAGCACCGACTGCTCTTCGGAAGGTCATGAGTTCGGATCCCAGCAACCACATGGTGGCTCACAACCACCCATAATGAGATCTGACGCCCTCTTCTGGTGCGTCTGAAGACAGCTACAGTGTACTTACATATAATAAATAAATAAATCTTAAAAAAGAAAAAAAGAAAAAAAAAAGAAAGTCCCCAGAGAGAAAATGGCAGATCTCACCTGAGTTCCTGGGTTAAAGCACTCCCTGAAGGCAGGTTCTCTGATTTCAGGGAAGGGGCAGAAAGGGTTGGGATCCACCATGTCACTCCTAGGTGTAGACAGAGGTTGAGAGGATCCTGTCCCTGCAGCCCTGAGACTTGTGAGGCCTGTGCCTCCTGGCTAGTCCCGCCTGAATCCCTGGGTTAAAGCACTCCCTGAACCCAGGCTCTCTGCTTGCAGAGCCAGCTTGCTTTCTTATAGAACCCAAGACTACCAGCCCAGGAATGATACCACCCACAATGGGCCCTCCCCTCTTGATCACTAATTGAGAAATGCCTTACAGTTGGATCTCATGAACGCATTTCCTCAACTGAAGCTCCTTTCTCTGTGATGACTCCAGCCTGTGTCAAGTTGTCACAAAACAAGCCAGTACAATCTCAAACTGATACCAAAGAATAAGGCACATTCTGTCACAATAGAATGCTGTTAAACTCCACATACCAAACTAATGGTTTTGTCTATAGTTTATAGTAAAATTCTGCAAGGAAATATGACTTACTTCCTTCGGAGCAGTCATGATGGCTACCACTCAAGATGTCTGCAACCATTTCAAGGTGAATTCATATAGAAACCTGGTAAATCTTTGCTGTTTAGAAATTAATTTTGAAGCATGAGAATAGAAATTAATGAAGAAAGTTCTAGAGATTAGTGTACCAAGTTGGCATCAGTGGAAAGACTGGTAGCCCCTGGTTTGCCTGATCTTCATTCAGCCAGGGAAATATAGTCTTGAAAAGCTTGATCCGTACATGGAAGACTATTTCCCCTACTTTTAGCTTTTCTCGGCTTACCACATTCTTTGTCTAGAGTTGCGGCCCTGTGATTTTTTTTCCCCTGACCATGTTGGTATGTCCTTTGGTAGTCATATTCAGGTTTTGTTTAGGCAGCCATTTTGATGAGGCTTCTTAAATGTAACTTCTCTGACATTTCTAAAAGACACAATTTCACAGCACATTCCTGTTCTTCTGTTTCTTACAATCATATAAGTTATTATTTTCTATTCCACAATGACCCCTGATTTTTAACCCTGTCTTAGTTAGGGCTTCTATTCATTTCCAATTCATTTTCTGTATCTGAAAAAAATCTTTATTACAAAAATATGTTATGTAGTGAAAGCAAAGTAGTATAAATAGCAAGGTTATAAAAGTAATACAAATTGAACTATCCATTCAGAGTAGTGCCATTTGCTTCAGTTACACTTTTTTATGTAGGCAATAAATCAAATACAGGGATATAACCTTTAAAAGTCCTTATGTGTACAAATAAAGAGTTTAGGGTTTATTTATTTACACTTCAACTGTTATCTCCTTTCCCAGTTTTCCCTTTAGAAACCCCCTATGCCATTCCCCCTCCCTCTGCTTCTATGAAGGTGCTCCCCCACCCACCACTCCCGTAGTTTTTGATAAGATAATTTACATAAAATAAAATTCACCATTTTTGAAAATACAATCTGATTAGTTTTGATAAATGTGTTCATAAATCTCCATAAATTCTGTCATAGCTCTAAATAATTAATCCAATCATTAATTATAATCTACTATTCTTTTGTTACTCTAATATTGCCTGTTCTAAAATTTGAAATAAATGGAATCAGTCAGACTATAGAATGTTTGACTTACTTTCAGTTTTCTGAATTGTTTTAAATTGCCAATGTTGCTGCAAATTGATGCTGGGTAATAAGCCACAGCAAGATGCCTCATTCATAAGCTAATAGAAAACTGGATTCTTGAGATTTTTGACAATACTAAGAGCAAAGCTGTAGGAAAACTCAAGCATAAGTCTTTATTCTTTTTGGGAGACTATCTAGGGTAAGGTGGCTGATTCACAGGGAAAGGTGTGTTTAAATATTGAAGAACATGCCAAACTGTTTCTATCATTTATATGATATTTCCATTTCCAAAAGCAAGCACAAAAGACATGATATTTGAAGGTGGAAATGTTGGAATGATGTAAGTTTTCAATGGGAGAAAGAAGCAGTAGGGAGAGAGCAACAGAAATGAAAGTAATAGAATTCTTATACATATATGTGAAAGAAAAACAAGTAAATGCATTTATGCATTTTTAAAAGGCAATGCAACTTATTTAATTGTTTTTCTAAATTTGATAGTGTTATAATTTTTTTTAGGTCAATATCTATACTACCTACTTAATTTTCTCCAATTATCATTATCACGACATTTTACTATTGTTGTAAAGAGATATAGAATAGAGACCAGAGACAACACTTTTCTATAAAGGATCAAAGATGTATATTAAAAAATCTAAACATTGGAAATCAAAGACATGAGAACTGTTCCACCATGGCTAAAAATATTGGTTAAGATAGACAATAACTTCATTTCTCCCATATCCAATAGAGCCTGGCAAAGCACGCTAGGAGAGCTTTTGGAAGAAGGGTGAATTGTTTAGGGGAGGACACATAGCTAGCTCTCTGGTCCAAACTCCCTAATAGCTCTGATATCAAGCTGACTGTGCTATATCCCTTTATAAAGAAATCTTTTGATTTTTACTACTGAGGGCCACATGCATTTTCTCTATCCACTCTTCTAATTTTAAAAGGCATAATAGATGCATTTGTGTTATACAAATTACACAAAATGAAGTCCCTGCCTAATTTTCTATAAATGTGTGTGCATGTATAGGTTTAAGGCAAAGCAAGTAAATGAAGGATATATTTCTGTAAGAACTCTTAGTGCCATATTATCAAGAAGAATACAGAGTAAATGTTACAAGGATATAGGAATAAGGGAGGAGGGAGTACAAGAAGGGAAAACTAACACTAACGGCCATTTGAGAGGTCAAATGCAAACATACTAATGTAGAAGCTTCTTAAAATATGTGCAGATATGCAATACAACTAAATGGAGTCACAAAATAATGAAGAAAATGGCCCAACTAGAAATCTTTCTCCACTAAGCAAAACCTCCAGTGCCTGGAATGTGTTGCATTCAGTTTAGTCATTGTTCAAATGGGCCACATGGGAATCCCCAAACAACTCAAGCTATTGCCAAGGCTATGCTTGTTCTCCACAAACTGATCGTGAAGCCCTGTTGCTAAAGACAACACTTACGTATCTCATTAAGCATAGAAGTGTTGAGCTGCTACATAACAAGAGCTTGCATCCTGATTACTACTTATGATACTGAAAGTAACTCTATAAACTACTAAAGGATAAAGATAATCAGCAACTAAAGTACAAATACTGTGATCTATAATGGTAACCTGCCTACAAAATATATTAGTGCCATAGTGGCACAAACATTATGGAAGTAACCAATCACTCTCTTATTAGATTTAAAGCCCACTTTATAAGATGGAACCCAAACCTTACAGTACATAAGTGGCTCTGAACATGAGAGTACATAGGCCAGACATCTTGGGGAAAAAAGTAAATACTATTATCCTGCTAAAGAGTCACAGCAATAACATAAATCCTAACAACATTTTGCTATACCCAAAGATGAATGCCTCATACATTCATCATCAGAGAAGCCTCCTCTTGCAGTAGATTAGAATTAACACAGACTTACAGCTAGACAATGTGCATAAACCAAGAGATTTTGTAGCACTCATTCCTAATCCTAAATAGTTTGTTGTTGTTGTTGTTGTTGTTGTTGTTGTTGTTTTGGTCAGGGCTCAGGGAGCTATATGAAAAGAAAGCAGAAATATTGAAAGAGCTAATGATGAGATAATATATGAGACCAATGAAAAGGTGCTACCCAGACACAACAGAGTTTATATATATATGAGCTCACAAAGACTATGGAGTATACCCTGGTGTGCACAGTTCAGGCTACATGGGGTACCAGCAAGGAGAGAGGAAAATAGAGGTGAAATAAAATCCTGACCAGGAAGCTATCTTCAATTTACATCAGCTTTCAAAGTAAAAACTAGTTTTCTCCAATGGTTATTCAATAAGTGTATTAACCATTCTTAACTGTAGACCCTATGCTCACCAATAGATGGCCAACGCAAAACAAAATGTTTTGTAGACTTTTTCTCTCATATTGCTTTGTTTAAGACATTTTTTGTCCTACAGAGTTTTTTGCTTACATATTACATTTTTCCAATTTTGGCCAGAGGTAGGAAAGATGAAAGATTAGAGGATAAGGCGGTTGTGGACCTGTTCAGTAGTACTTCCTTGAATTGATACCAATCTTCATTGTCAGAATATCAGCAGTCCAGTCCAAAACATCAAACATGAATCATTAGTGGCTACTCAATCCAATCAGCAAACACCAAACACAAATCAGTAACAGCGGCTTGATCCAGAAGAAACCACAAGGTTCCAATGAATCAGCACAGGTCTGCCAAAGCAACAAGAAGCTGTCAGAATACTACAAAAAGTTCCTTGGTGCATTTCTCTCTACTAAGTCAAAACTAGCAAGGATTGGTGAAGACCAGCAAAGTGTTTCAAGGTGTACCAGTGTAAGAGTGTCCCCTCATTGTTTGTGGGATTATATTTATAGTCTTTCTAAGCATCACGCACACTCTCAAGTGTCTGTTTCAGCAAAGCATCTCATGCCCTCTAATAAGACGACTTCCAGAAAAACACCAAGGGTCTGTTCTCAGCAAAACATCCCCTCATGTGTCTGCTTCAACAAACACATTTTCAGTTTCCAGGAAAATGTCACAGAACACAACTGAGTTGTTAAAGAAACCAGAAATTTGCACTGTGTGTGTGTGTGTGCGTGTGCGTGTGCGTGTGTGTGTGTGTGTGTGTGTGTGTGTGTGTGTGTGTGTAAGATTGTTCCTTGTGGGGTTGTTTGGGTTTTTTTTTTATTTATGGTTTGCTCGAATTCTCTTGTTTGCTTGTTTGTTTGTTCCTATATTTGTTTTCTAAAGAGAGAAAAAATTGAAAGGCATGCAGCTAGATAAGTTAGGAGGGTCTGGGAAGTGTTGAGGAAAGAGAAAACATGAGCAGAATCAGTTGGAAAATAAAATTCCGAAAGAAGAAAATTCCTTTTAGAAGAAAATTCCTCTTACAAAGATAAACAATAATTTGCCTTCCTCATGCTTTGAAGAGCAATGGAAGATTCCTTTAAAATAAAGTGTCATTAACCCAATAAACCATCTATTCTTGACTATTGTTTTAATGCCTTCATACAAATTATAGAAGGCTATAGGCCATATTCATCTCAGTTGCCATGTGCCAAGGGAAATCATTGCAATGATATCCAAGTATATTTACTATGTGTCAATATTGGAAGCAAGGTATAGTATCCGAAGTTGAATTTCTGTTTTATAATTTCTCTTAGAATTTTGAAATACATTGGTTTACCCATTTTGGAGAACTTCTTCTAGTGAAGACACTTATGAAGAGCTTGACAGGAACGGCTCCTTAGAAGGAATGGGAAAGTAGAAAGGGTGCCATACAGAGCAAGTGGGAGAAGCTTGCTTTGTGACATTACAAACCATGATTTGTGCAGAAGAATCTGCATGAATTATCACACTGTGGCATTCCTTGAAGAAGTATACTTGATCAAGTCACAAATCACCTAATTAGAATTAAATTCATTTCAGCTGCTCTTTATCTACCTGCATTTTTGAGCTACTTAGATGTTGGTGCTCTGGTTGAAATAGGTAAACCTAAGAAGAGAAGAACATTTGCTCCATAGCATCTACTTTACCTTAGAAGACATAAGTGACCAGTACAATTTAGTCTCTAACTCAAGAAATCCCACTTCACTTCTGTGCTGTTCTTTGCAGAACACCAGAGCAGTTTCTTATGACATGGTGATCAGTGCTCTCCCAAATTTCAAATTTCTCTCACTAGGAAAAGCCCTTATTTACCTTTTCTTAAGAAAAGTTCTGTTAACTCTATCTTAGTTTCTATTCTATTGCTGTGAAAAGTCATCAAGACCAAGGAAACTTATAAAAGGAAGCATTTATTGGGGACTTGTTTAAAGCTTCAGAGGATTAATCCATGATCATCACAGTGAGTAGCAAGGTAGCAGCAGGCAGGCATGTGCTGGAGCAGCAGCTGAGAGTTTACATCTTCCTGTAAGTTGAAGAAAGAAGAAAGGGGGGCTCATGATGTGGGAATTTGAAACCTCAAATCCCACTCCTAGTAATACATTTCCTCCAACAAGGTCATGTCTTCTAATCTTCATCAACCCCCCCCAAAAAAAACAAAACAAAACAAAACAAAACAAAACAAAAACAAAAAGTAGAGTCTACCACCTATGGGACGTATATTCAAATATAGGAGCCTAAGGGGGTCATTCATTCACAATATCACAAACTCATCAAGGTGCAACTCAAAAACAAATCCTTTAGTGAACATATTTTTTTCTCTCTGCCATGTGACTATGATCTCTTCTATGAATTCTTGTTAGATTTCTTTAGCTTGCAGAACAATTAAAGATTTCTAGAATTTATCTTAATTTTTCAAGTGATGGAATTTTTTCTCAATTAAATTTCAGACTGAGACTAATTAAGGAATAAGATTCTGTTTAACATTTGTGTGTGTGTCTTTGTGTCTATGTTTGCTGTTGGTAGTGTTAGTGCATGTGTGTGTGTGTATGTGTGTGTGTGTGTGCATGCATACATGCATGTGTTTGCACACATGCATACTTGTGTATACTTCCCTTATTTTGCTTTTGCTGGTGTGGAATTATTTGTTTCTTGTGTTTTCTTGGGTGTAGTTAACCTCCTTGGGCTCAAGTTTTGCTTTTAGTATTTTCTGTAGTGCTGGATTTGTAAATAGATATTGTTTAAATATGGTTTTGTCTTGGAGTTTGTTTTCTCCATCTATGGTGACTGAGAGTTTTACGGGATACAGTAGTGTACATTGAAATCTGTGGTTTCTTAGAAACTATAAGACATCTTCCAGAACCTTCTAGCTTTTGGGGTCCTTGTTGAGAAGTTAAGTGTAATTTTGATAGGTCTACCTTTATATGTTACTTGGCCCTTTCCCTGATGTAGCTTTTACTGTCCCTCTTTTTTCTGTAGACTTAGTGATTTGATTATTATATGACAAGAGAAATTTCTTTTCTGGTCCAGTCTAATTGATGTTCTGTAACCTTCTTGTGCACTTATAGGCACATCTTTCTTTAGGTTGGGGACATTTTCTCTTATGATTTTGTTGAAAACATTTTCTGCTCCTTGAAGCAGGAACTCTTCACTTCTTCTATTCTTATTATTCTTAGGTTAGGTATTTTTACTGTTTCCCAGACTTCCTGGATTTTTTAAATTTAAATTTTCTCTGACTGATGTATTAATTTCTTCCACCATATCTTCTATACCTGATAGTCTCTCTTCCGTTTCTTGTCTTCTATTGGTTATCCTTGCATCTGCTATTCCTGCTCTCTTCCCTAGATTTTCTATATCCAGGACTCCCTCAGTTTCTAATTTAGAAGATTGTATGAGAAGATTGAAATTTTGCTAGTATGATTGAAATAAAATTGATGGCAAGTATTTAGCATGGCATTGATTCCATTCTTTATGTTTTTTATTAATCATCTTATTCATTTACATTTAAAATGATATCCCCCTTCCCAAATACCCCTCCACAAAACCCATCTCATCCCTCCTTTTCCCTGTCCCACTTGCTTCTATGAGGGTGCTTCTCCCATTGTTGTCAGACAAGACCATCTTCTGCTACACATGTATCTGGAGTCATAGCTCCCTCCATGTACACTCTTGGGTCGGTGGTTTAGTCCCTGGCAGCTCTGGGTGGTACAATTAGTTGACATTATTCTTAGTATGGAGTTGCAATCCCCTTCAGCATCTTCAGTCCTTCCATAGCTCTTCCATTGGGATCCCTGGGCTCAGTCCGATAGTTGGTTGTGAGTATATGCATCTGTGTTGGCCAGGTGTTTGTAGAAGCTCTCAGAGAACATCCATACCATGCACTTGTCAGCAAGCACTTTTTGGTATCAGTAATATTATGGGGGGTTGGTGTCTGCAGATGGGATGGATCTCTAGGTGGAGAGGTCTCTGAATGATCTTTCCTCTTGTCTCTGTTCCAGTTTTGTCTCTGTGTTTCCTTTGTACAGGAATTTTTCTGGGCTAAAAATTTTGAGCTATATGGGTGGCCCCATCCCTTAGTTGGGGGTCAAGCCTATCTACTGGAGGTGGTCTCTACAGGTTGTATCTCCCCTTTGTTGTGTATTTCAGCTAAAGTCATTGCCAGGCTCCCAGGACCCAATGGTGATACTATTCTTAAATAGAAGCCTTATTTGAGTTATACTTAAGAGAAATTGAGTTCTAAGCCAAGGCTAGAATTTAAAGGTTCAGTCTTTCTCAGAATATCTGAAGAAAACTTTTGTATTCTGTGTGCTTCATAATATTTCTGGAAAGTTACATCCTCATACTTCAATTAACTTACCCACACTTAACATGTGAAGATGCTGAAGTGGGAAATATTAAATGCTTTGATCAGAGCCACTAAACAACCAATTAAGTATTTTAATAAGGGTCAAAATCCATATTGTTTATGCCATAGGCTCTGGCAACTCTCAGACACTACCCATTCCTTCTCACAAACCTGCTGCACAGAATTAGTTTCTGTATGCAGTAACTTGGATATTGTGTATTATACTTTAGGAAGTTATCAATTTTGCCCCAGAATTTGACTCATATACTAACTTATCTTCCTACAATTAAAAAGATATGTGTGTCAAACAAGAAATAAAGCTAAACATGCTTTGGGAAAAAGGAAGATCAAAGAAATTAGAGCTTTCAGTGGTGTTCTTATCCTCTTTGGGTAGCAGATGTGCTGCTCTGTCTTCATGTGGATTCTAAACAACTGGAGTGGAGGCTATCCCTAAATCTGTTGCCTGACTGTGGAATATGTTGTTCTAGCTGGGATACCTTGTTTGGCCTCAGTGGGAAAGGTGTGTCTAGCCCTGCAAGGACTTGGCCTGCTAGCAAAGGGGTGTATACTGGGGAAGTGGTTCCACCCTCTAAGAGGAGAAGTGGAAGAGGTATAGGGAAGGACTGTGAAAGGGGGGACCAGAAGAACGGGCAACATTATGAATGTAAAGTGAATAAATAAATAAATAAATAAATAGAAATTAGATCAGGTATGTTCTAATCTCATGATTGATAAACCAACTGGTATAAGTTTATGTTTAAGGTTCTACATTTAAGAAAGCATAAATAGAAATTTCATAACTTTCTGTTGCCTCTCAAGAACCATAATGTTTTGGGGTCTCACCTTGGCATTATTATAGACAGATCACTAGGACATGTGAGGGGCACATCTTTCCAAACACTTCTCAGCCAACATATGCTTATTAGCCAGATTCTCAATGCAGACATAGGATTAACACTCGAAAGTTGGTGCATCATAGATAAGTTGAAATCACAAGATTATAAACTTTTGACCTCAGAACAATTTACATCTACAGCACAGACTCAATAAATGTGCTCTGAGTTGAACAAACTGTTATCACATCTATTCTGCAGTATCCATGGACTTGTAACCTAATGGTTCAGTAGCATGACCCCTCCTGCTGAACTGTCAGTTCTTCACCACAGGAGTCAGATCTCAGGAGACCTTCCTCACCAACTAATAAGAAGAGGCAGAAGAAAGTGTTTTCACTGCTTAATTTGATTTAAAGGGATAAGAGTGTTTTCTTTTTTGATTTGTTGAAAGCAATTCTTTCAGAGTGAAATGACACCTGCCAAAGTCCTTGTGATGGTTTCACATTTCCTGTTAAAATTGCTACCCTCAAAAAGCATAACAACCTGGTCCTAAGCACTCTGGCATTGTGAGCAGCATGGCTATAATTAGAGCCTGGTGTTAACAAATGCCAGGGGGTATCACAATCTCTGCAGATGAATTCTCCAGGATTTAATTAGCTCTTTCCTTTTATTCTTCATAGAATTATGCTGCTCCCAATATACCTGGTGCTTGCTTCAGGCATGGGTCAAAGCATGCAGCTGCCAATTATTTAATATTCATGACATTTTATAAGAAATGAAATGTACATGTATTGAAGAGTAGTAAAGCCAATGTATTTTTGAAATTGCCTAGTTCTTTGAATAATAATTTGAGGAAATCCTGGCCACAGGATTTTTTTTTTCACATTTTGGAATCTTTTTTTTTCAATCATCAAGAGACATAGAATGGATTTATTTTCTTGAATTTTAATTTCTATGCTGTGATCCTGATCTCACTATCTCTGTGTGTGTGTTATATATATATATATATATATATATATATATATATATATGTATATATATTGCCACTGAAGGCATCTGTTCTTATGCACTAAATGGAGAAGTGATATAATGAATTTCCAGCTTTTAAACAGAGACTTGCTCTTCTGACGGTTATGTTTTTTTTTCATCTTTCATAACATACATGCTTGTTTTTCTTCACAATAAATTACAATGGGAAATTCTAAATTTTATTTTATTATGGACATCTGCGGGGAGAATTAAATTAGAAATTATTTAAACCAGATAATTCCTGCATCTTAAGATGTCTAACAACAAATGCCTTGTATTAGAGGGACATGTAGTACACAAACATGAATCCCTGGAAGTTATTTTGCAATGAGATAGCATTTTAACACACGGATGTGGGAATATTTAATTTCCTGATCATTGTGCCTCCCTAAAGTGTCGAGCTAAGCATCTCCTTGCTAGTTCTGGAGTATCTAGCATGTTAAAAATACCTTGTGGAAATTTGTTAAATTCTGGTATTAGTTGAGTAGCTTGCTTTATAGGCAACGCTCATTGAAGCTGGAGTCAACACTCCTTCAGAGAACAGAACCTTGATTGCATACTTGCTTGTCTCATCACTCTGCAAATGTTAGGACACAAAGGGAGGAGATATGGTATAGAAAATGTATATGATAGAGAAGTATTTTTTAGTTCTTGCATTTGCCAAATTTAAGTAATTGCAATGACATTGACATAAGTAGGTGTAGCAGAGTGTCACACTGCACAAGGTGTGGCAAGTCACCAGCTCTAATGATAACTGTTTACTGTTAATTTATACCAAGAGGAATTCAATAGACATAACATTTTGTGTGCACATGTACAGCAAGGGTTGAAAAGATAACCTTGTTTGTGTCTGTGGGGAGGCCAGAAGTAGACACAAATCTCTTTTTCATTCTTCCAATCTTTTGAAACAGGATCTGTCACCAAACTTAGAACTCACTGATTGATCAGACTGACCACTAAGCTTTTAGCATCCCCAAATCTCCTCCTTCTAATAAGGGAATTGCAGGGATGTGTAACCGTGTCTGCTTTTTACTTGGGTTCTGAAAATCCAAACGCAGGTCCTCATGCTTGACTGTCTGTCAGGCACTTAGCCCACTGAATCATCGTCCCAGCTCTGAAGACACATTAAACAATTGTACTGAGGTATATAAGTGATAGTCTCAGAAACTTTACACATTAGGAGTGTGTAATTAATTGCTATGTGTGCATGGACCTGTTAAATCCTCACCCCATTAGGTTAAAGAATATACCATGGCCACCATCAGTTTTCAAGGTCTTTGTAATCCCTTGTAAATCTTTTCTTCTCTCCAGTCCAAGTCATCTCTCCAAATGACACTTGAGAATAGTGTTTTCTAGACTCTTCTAAAAATTATTTATGATAGTATAAATCTTTATTTGTCACTTAGCATCTCAAGATTGATCCGCATTTTTGTGTGTAGAAATAATTCCATTTTTCACTGTTGAACAGTATTCTATTATGTAAATTGCTACATTATTTTGCTCATTCTGTTGATGAGCATTTAGGTTGTTAGGTTGTTTCAGCTTGGGACTGTGATAAATTGGTATGCTAAGGATTATTGGACCAGGCCATTTTCCCTCTGGTGACTGTCTAAGACAGGACCAGTCAGGAATGCACAGGCCACAGGAGTGGCAGGGCAGTTGGGACAGGATTCTTGCTGACTCCATCTGCACCCAGGAGCTGGTTCCACAACCCTCTATGCTCGGTTCCTGCCTTGGGGAGATCATCTCCAGGGAGTGCTCTGACCCCTGGACCCAGAGGTGAGACCCCCATTTTCTCTCCTGTGATTGTCTGAGGCAGGACCAGCCAGGAGCACTCAGGCAGCAGAAGTGGCAGAGCAGCTGCGACAGTGTCCTTCCTGCCACCATCTCTACCCGGCAGCTGTGGCAGTTCCAAAGCCCTCTGTGCACAGGTCCTGCCAGGAGAGAGCTGGTCTTCCAGGAGTCCTGACATGGGCTTATATGCCCACAGGAGGGACAAGATCATGCCAGAGACAGCAAGATCAACTAACACCCAAGATAACCAGATGGCAAAAGGCAACCATAAGAACCTTACCCACAGAAACCAAGGCTGCTTGGTTCTCCACAACAGCAAGTCACGGATACCCCAACACACCAGAAAAGCAAGATTTGGATTTAAAATCACTTCTCATGATGCTGATAGAGGATTTTAAGAAGGACATAAATAACTCCCTTAAGGAAATACAGGAGAACACAGGAAAACAGTTAGAAGACCTTAAAGAGGAAACATAAAAATCCCTTAAAGAATTACAGGAAAACACAGCCAAACAGGCAAAGGAATTCAACAAAACCATCCAGGATTTAAAAATGGAAGTAGGAACAATAAAGAAATCACAAAGAGAGACAATTCTGGAGATAGAAAACCTAGGAAAGAGTTCAGGAGTTATAGATGCAAGCATCACCAACAGGAGACATGAGATAGAAGAGAGAATCTCAGGGGCAGAAGGCACCATAGAAAACATTGACACTACAGTCAATGCAAAATGCAAAGAGCTCTCAACCCAAAACATCCTGGAAATCCAGGACACAATGAGAAGACCAAACCTAAGGATAATAGGTATAGAAGAGAGTGAAGATTCCCAACTTAAAGGGCCAATAAATATATTCAACAAGATCATAGAAGAAAACTTCCATAACCTAAAGCAAGAGATACCCATTAACATACAAAAAAAAACTACAGAAATCCAAATAGATTGGACCAGTCAAGAAGTTCCTCCTGTCACATAATAATCAAAACACCAACTGCACAAAACAAAGAAAAAATATTAAAAGCAGTAAGGGAAAAATGACAAGTAACATATAAAGGCAGACCTATCAGAATTACACCAAACTTCTCACCTATAGACTATGAATGCCAGAAGATCCTGGGCTGATATCATACAGACCCTAAGAGAGCACAAATGCCAGCCCAGGCTACTATACTCAGCAAAACTCTGAATTACCATAGATGGAGAAACAAAGATATTTCATGACAAGACCAAATTCACACAATATTTTTCCACAAATCCAGCCCTTCAAAGGATAATAAAAGGAAAACTCCAACACAAGGAGAGAAACTACACCCTATAAATAGCAAGAAAATAATCTTTTAACAAACCAAAAAGAAGATAGCCACATAAATATACTTCTGCCACTAACAACAAAAATAACAGGAAGCAACAATCACTTTTCCTTAATGTCTCTTAATATCATTGGACTCAATTCCCCAACAAAAAAAGACATAGACTAAAGGACTGGAAATGTGAAAAGGACCCAACATTTTGCTGCATACAGAAAACCCACCTCAGTGAAAAATATAGACACTATCTCAGAATAAAAGACTGGAAAACAGTTTTTCAAGCAAATAGTCTGAAGAAACAAGTTGGAATAGCCATTCTAATATCGGATAAACTCGACTTTCAACCTTAAGTCATCAAAAAGGATAAAGAGGGACACCTCATACTCATCAAAGGTAAAATCTACCAAGATGAAATCTCAATTCTGAACATCAATGCTCCAAATGTAAGGGCACCCACATTCATAAAAGAAACTTTGCTAAAGCTCAAAGCACACATTTCACCTTACACCATTACACAATAATAGTGGGAAACTTCAACATCCCACTCTCAGCAATGGACAGATCATGGAAACAGAAAATGAACAGAGACACAGTGAAACTAACAGAAGTTATGGATTTAACAGATATCTATAGAACATTTCATCCTAAAACAAAAGAATATACTTTCTTCTCAGTACCTCATGGCACGTTCTCCAAAATTGACCATATAATTGGTCACAAAACAAGCCTCAACAGATACAAGAAGATTGAAATTATCCCATACATCCTATCAGATCACCATGAACTAAGGCTGGTCTTCAAAAACAACATAAACAATAGAAAACCCACATACACATGGAAGCTGAACAATACCCTACTCAATGATGACTTAGTCAAGGAAGAAAGACAAAGAAAGAAAGAAAGAAAGAAAGAAAGAAAGAAAGAAAGAAAGAAAGAAAGAAAGGAAGGAAGGAAGGAAGGAAGGAAGGAAGGAAGGAAGGAAGAAAAAACTTTTTAGAATTTAAATGAAAATGAAACCACAACATACCCAAACTTATGGGACACAATGAAAGCAGTGTTAAGAAGAAAACTCATAGCTCTGAGTGCCTCCAAAATGAAACTAGAGAGAGCATACACTAGCAGTTTGACAGCACACCTGAAATCTCTAGAACAAGAAGAAGCAAATAGACCCAAGAGGAATAGAAGGCAGGAAAAAATCAAATTCAGGGCTGAAATCAACCAAGTAGAAACAAAAAGAACTATACAAAGAATCAACCAATCCAGGAGCTGGTTCTTTGAGAAAATCAATAAGATAGATAAACACTTAACCAAACTGACCAGAGGGCACAGAGACAGTATCCAAATCAACAAAATCAGAAATGAAAAGAGAGACAAAATAATGGAACCTGAGGAAATCCAATAAATCAACAGATCCTACTACAAAAGCCTATACTCAACAAAACTGTAAAATCTGAATGAAATGGGCAATTTTCTGGACAGATACCAGTTACAAAGTTAAATCAGGATCAGATAAATGATCTAAACATTCTCATAACTCCTAATGAAATAGGAATCATTAATAGTCTCCCAACCAAAAAAAGTTCAGGACCAGATGGGTTTAGTGCAGAATTCTATAAGACCTTCAAAGAAGACCTAATACCAATACTCTTCAAAATATTCCACAAAATAGAAATAGAAGGAACACTACCCAATTATTTCTACAAAGCCACAATTACTCTGATATCTCAACCACACAAAGACCCAAAAAAAGAAAGAGAATTTCAGACCGATTTCCCTTATGAATATCGATACAAAAATAAATCAATAAAATACTCGCATCCAAGAACACATCAAAATGATCATCCATCATGACCAAATAGGCTCATCCCAGGGATGCAGGGATGGTTCAATATATGGAAATCCATCAATGTAATCCACTATATAAACAAACTGAAAGAAAATAACCACATGATCATTTCATTAGATGTGGAGAAAGCATTTGACAAAATCCAATACCCCTTCATGATAAAAGTCTTGGAAAGACCAGGAATTCAAGGACCATACCTAACCATAGTAAAAGCAGTACACAGCAAACCAGTAGCCAACGTCAAACTAACTGGAGAGAAACTTGAAACAATCCTTCTAAAATCAGGGACTAGACAAGGCTGCTCACCCTCTCCCTACCTATTCAATATTGTACTTGAAGTCCTAACCAGAGCAATTAGACAACAAAAGAAGGTCAAAGAGATACAAATTGGAAAGGAAGAAGTCAAAATATCACTATTTGCAGATGATAAGATAGTATACATAAGCGACCACAAAAATTCCACCAGAGAACTCCTACACTTGATAAACAACTTCAGCAAAGTGGCCAGATACAAAATTAACTCAAACAAATCAGTAGCCTTCTTCTTCTTAAAGGAGATACAGGCTGAGAAAAAAAATTAAGGAAATGACACCCTTCACAATAGTCACAAATAATATAAAATACCTTGGTGTGACTCTAACCAAGCAAGTGAAAGATCTATAGGACAAGAACTTCAATTCTCTGAAGAAAAAAATTGAAGAAGATCTCAGAAGAAATAAATATCTCCCATGTATTTGTAGGATTGATATAGTAAAAATGACCATCTTGCTGAAAGCAATCTACAAATTCAATGTAATCCCCTTCAAAATTCTAACTCAATTCTTCACAAACTTGGAAAGAGCAATTTGCAAATTCATCTAGAATAACAAAAAACTTAGAATAGCAAAAACTATTCTCAACAATAAAAGAACTTCTGGTGGAATCACCATCCCTGACCTCAAGCTGTACTACAGAGAAATTGTGATCAAAACAAACAAAAACAAAAAACAAAAAAAAACAAAACAAAACAAAACAAAAAAAACAACGAAAAGAACAAAAACAAAAACAAAACTACATGGTATTGGTACAATGACAGGCAGGTAGATCAATGGAATAGAATTGAAGACACAGAAATGAACCCACACACATATGGTCACTTGATCTTTGACAAAGGAGCTAAGACCATCCAGTGGAAAAAGACAACATTTTCAACAAATGGTGATGGCTCAACTGGTGGTCAGCATGTAAAAAAATTAAAATTGATCCATTTTATCTCCTTGAACAAAGCTCAAGTCCAAGTGGATCAAGGACCTCCACATAAAACCAGATACACTAAAACTAATAGAAAATAAAGTGGGGAAAAGCCTCGAGCACATGGGCACAGGGAAAATTTCCTGAACAGAACACCAATAGCTTATGCTCTAAGATCAAGAATTGACAAATGGAGCCTTATAAAATTGCAAAACTTTTTAAGGCAAAGAATACTGTCAATAGGACAAAATAGCAACCAACAGATTGGGAAAAGATCTTTACCAATCTTACATCTGACAAAGAACTAATATCCAATATATACAAAGAATTCAAGAAATTCAACTCCAGAGAAACAAATAACCTTATTAAAAAATGGGGTACAGAGCTAAACTAAGAATTCTCAACAGAGGAATACCAAATGGCTGAGAAGCACCTAAAGAAATGTTCATCATCCTTAGTCATCAGGGAAATGCAAATCAAAACAACTCTGAGATTCCACCTCACACCAGTTAGAATGGCTAAGATAAAAAAACTCAGGTGACAGCAGATGCTGGAGAGGTTGTGGAGAAAGAGGAACACTCCTTCATTGCTGGTGGAATTGCAAGCTGGTATAACCACTCTGGAAATCAGTTTGGCATTTCCTCAGGAAATTGGACATAGTACTACCAGAGGACCCAGCTATACCACTTCTGGGCATATACCCAGAAGATTCTCCAACATGTAATAAAGACACATGCTCCACTATGTTCATAGCAGCCTTATTTATAATAGCCAGGAGCTGGAAAGAACCCACATGTTCCTCAACAGAGGAATGGAGACAGAAAATGTGGTACATCTATATAATGGAGTACTACTCAGCTACTAAAAACAATGAATTTATGAAATTCTAAGGCAAATGGATGGATCTGGAGGATATCATCCTGTGTGCTGCTACCCAATCACAAAAGAACATACATGATATGCACTCACTGATAAGTGGATATTAGCCCAGAATCTCAGAATACTCAAGATACAATTCACAAACCATAGGATGACCAAAGTATGGATATAATGTGTGGAGCAGAGACTGAAGGAAGGACAATCCAGAGACTACTCCACCTGGGAATCCTTCCCATATACAATCACCAAACCCAGACACTATTGTGGATGCCAGCAAGTGCAGGCTGACAGGAGCCTGATATAGCTGTCTCCTGAAAGGCTCTACGAGTGCCAGACTAATACAGAAGTAGAGGCTCACAGCCATCCATTGGACTGAGCACAGGGTCCCCAATGAAGGAGGTAGAAAAGGACCCAAGGAGCTGAAGGGGTTTGCAGCCCCTTAGGAGGAACAACAATATGAACTAACTAGTACCCTCAGAGCTCCCAGGGACTAAACCACCAACCAAAGAGAACACATGGCTGCATATATACCAGAGGATGGACTAGTCGGTCATCAGTGGGAGGAGAGGCCCATGATCCTGTGAAGGTTCTATGCCCCAGTGTAGGGGAATGCCAGGGCCAAGAAGCAGGAGAGGGGTGAGCAGGGGGAGCGTTGAAGGAATAGGGTTCTTTTTCCAGAGAATGAAGCCAGGAAAGGGGAGAACATTTGAAATGTAAATAAAGGAAATATCTAATAAAAAAAGTAGGAAAAAAATAACAGCTCACTTGGTTTCTAAAATTTAATCTTAAGAAAATGCATGTATCTGCATTTTGTAGTTTATTTGAATGCTGCTTTTCATTGTGTCCTTTGTTTTGGCATCTCTAAAACTGTGATCATTTTTCATGTGGTCTGTGACATGAACTTATGATTCTAAAATATATATTCAATTTATAATAAGAATATTTTATTTGAGGAAAATTTGCATTAAACCTAGATCCTGATTCAGCAAATAAAGTTTTAAAACTTCAGTGTATTGGTTCCTAATGACTGCCTTGACAGTACAAAAGCAAAGTTTAATACTTTGTCCTATCTGATTCCTTAGAGAAAAACTCGCTGACTCCTCTCTCCAACATGTATTTTGTCATTGTAAGTCATATGTTTTTACTGTTTGTTCTTCCCATATATAAAACATTGCCTAATAGGAACTTTTGTCTGCCTGATTCTCCAGTCTATCCCTGATGCTAATAAATAATGTATAAAGTCCAGCTGTAGCTCAGTGATCTTTTGCTTGTCTCTGCCACTTCATTTGCATACCATATGGAGCAGCTGAAGTGGGGGGGGGAAGCATTAAGAGATAGGGCTGAGGTAGATCAATACACACAATGTTGAAAAAACTTTAAAGGATCCTGATGGATTACATCAAAATTCTAGAAGGTTTGAAGAAGAAAAGAAAAGAGGAGAACAGAAGCAAAGAAAAGAAGAGAAAAGAAAGCCATAAAGCCAAAAAAAAAAATCTCAGCTTATCGAGTAGTAATGGGACAAGTACATAACAAGAAAGATACCTCTAAAATTACACATTTAGGCTAGAAGAAAGGAAAATAATGTTGAAAATGTGAAACTAGAGCCATATTGTGAATCGACTCAATTGTCAGGATGGGAACTTGATCTAAGACCACCTCCTGGATGTCCTGACTCAAATATGTTTGTTTACAAGCTTTGGAAAGAATGGAGGAGGGAAAGGTTACAACTGAGCCAAGAAGATGTCAATTTGTCCTGCAGTTACTTGTGATGTGGGGCAATTTCACACAAAAGCAACAAATAGAAAGGTCCCATCCCCTTTATTTTCTTCTCTTCCCTCCACGAATACCAATTACAGGTGATTGAAGGGGAGTGTTTTCATGCCATTCCCAGCTCTAACGCTGTTATACGCCTGGGTCAATTCTCTGGGTTCCAAGCACACATACTTTTATGGAAAACATATTTTGAATTTTCTCCATGTTTTTGTCATTATGCTGATGCTATTTTGATATTTATTTTATTTCCCAGTTGATACAAATTATAGTCAGATAATGGCAATCAACATTTTTGGTAGTCCTTCAAACTGTAACTTCCCGAAGGTAGGAAACAGTAGTACTTTATAGGGTTTTAGAAATGGGTTGCTACATCACTGCTATATTACCAGAAAACGGAAGTTTTTAACGTACTTCCTGGTACACATTGTTGTGGGTGTTTTTTAAATGTAATAAGAAGCATGTGAAGCATCAGAAATTTACATATGCCAGATTTTCTAGTGAATGGTAATATAGTGTTATATGATTATTAAACAGAATATGAGAAAATGGTAGCAGTAAAGATAAACACATCTTTTAAAATGAATGTATGCTTCCAAAAGAGTGTTGCTGCCTTAGGGAGTGAGAAAACTTAATATGTTGCAAAGTGTTGTGGCCTTCTGAAGTTTCACAGTAGAAATAAACAAACTTCATAGACAGGAACATATTAAAACTTCATGGAATTTCAGCAATATTAAGTGTGTGTGTGTGTGTGTGTGTGTGTGTGTGTGTGTGTGTGTGTGTGTGTGTGAAGTTGGTAGAGAGTGAGATTTTTAAAAATTAGAGAAATTATGTTTTTCAAGATTAGGCGCCTGCCTTTTGTTCCAGTTGCTTTGTAGTTGCTCATCCTTTGAACTACTTTCTGGGTATCTTCATAGTATCTACATGTGACCACGCATGTGTTACCCATAGAGATATGTATAAAATAGTCAAGAGCTGAAGTGTGAAAATTGGTATACATCTTATGGTATCCTCATTAAACCCACAGGCCACTCTGGACAGTTAAGCAGGTAAGCTGCAGATCATCTCTCCCCTCATCCTCCAAATCCATTCACCATTCTAATCCCCAGTTCTGCTACTGCCTCCCATCTTCTCTGCCCCAATCTCCAGTGATCTCACAGATCTCCTCCAGCCTTAAACCCACTCATCCTGTTGTCTCAGACAGGAGCTCCAGCAAGATTTCTCTAAGGAACCCTCCAACCTGAGAATAAGGTAGGCCAGTAAAGCAGGTAGTCATTTCAGAGCTTCACTCTCCCTCTTTTTCCCATATTCTTAGTCCCATTCACAGCTCTGTAGCAGACTACCTATTATGGCCTCTCTTCACCTTCCATTCCATTCGCAGAAGACTAAGCAGATCCTAGTGGAAAACCTTGTACTTCTCCTTCCTGTGGACTTCTTCTCCTCCTACAGCCCATCTCCATTTGTAAGTGTCAGTTCCTAATACTTAAAAGCACATTGTACCCAGAGCCTCCAGTGGCCACACCTATCATGATCCAAGAAGAATGGGCACCATACAGTCACCACACTCTTCTAAGAACCAGAGAGGGCACCAGAAACCAAAGAACAAGCACCCAGCAAACATCATATCAGCACCTAGATTTATCACACCAGATATCATTACCTAGAATTACAATCTTCCCAAACCTAAGGACCTAGATGCCAGTGTAAAAACACAGTAACAGCCAGGACAATAAGTGTCCACTAGAGTCCAGCAATCCTACAACAGCAGGGCCTACATATTGCAAGATAACTGAAGTCCTGGACCAAGACTTTAAAATAGACTTTATGAATATGATAGAAGTCCTTAAAGAAGAAAAATGATTTAATCCCTTAAAGAAGTCTATGAAAACACAAACAGTAGAAAGAAATGAATGAAGTAATTCAAGACTTGAAAGTGAAAATAAAATCAATAAAGAAACCTCAAAATGGGGAAAGATTGAGAAACTCCAAGGACATAGGAATTCCACAAGAAGACCAACAGAGTCAACTAATCTGGACTGAACTGTTGGGGGCTCACAGAGACTGAACAACCAACCGAAGAGCATACAAGGGCTGGACTTAGGAACCCCACACATATATAGCAGATGTCTTCCCGTGGGTTTCCCAACAGTTAGAGCAGGGGCTGTTTCTGACCCTGTCATCTGACTGTGGATCCTGCTCCCCTAACTGGGCTGCCTTGTCTGGCCTCATCACAAGAGGATGTGCCTAGTTCTGCAGAGACTTGATAGGTCAGGGTAGTTTGGTACCCAAGGAGGCTTCCCCCCTTATGAGGAAAAGGCGAGGGAGATGGAGGGGAGCTATGTGAGGGAGTAACTGGCAGGAGGGGGGATGAGATCAGATATAAAGTGAATAAATTATGAGAAAAAACAAACAGGGGAACTTGGAAATGAAAATATTAGGAACTCAAACAAGAACCTCAAAAGCAAACTTCATCAACAGAATACAAGAGATGAAGCAGAGAATCAAAGTCATTAAAGGCAAGACAATAGAAATAAATATTTCAGTCAAGGTCTATTCTAAATCTAAAATGTCTTGACACATCTGGGCCAATGTGAAAAGACCAAATCTATAAATAATAGGAATAGAGGAAGAAGAAATGCAGATAAACAGCCAAAATTATTTTCAACAAAATTATAAAAAACAAAACTGACCCTGGCCTAAAGAAATATCTATCATGGTACAAGAAGCATACAGAATACGAAACAGACTGGACCAGAGAAAAAAATTTCCTTTGGCACATAATACTCAAAATACTAAATATATAGAACAAGGAAAAATATTAAAATCCACAAGGGGGAAAGACTAAGTAACATATAAAGTCAGACCTAAAAGAATAACATTTGACTTCTTAATGGAGACTCTAAAAGCAGGAAGGCCTGGACCAATATTCTACAGACTATAACAAACTATATATGTCAACCTAGAATACTATATTCAATAAAACTTTTAATCACAGTATATGGAGAAAATAAGACATTCAATAATAAAGTCAAATGTAAACAATATTAATAAACCTAGTCCTACAAAATTCACTAGGTAGAAAACTCTGACCTAAAGAGGTAACCAGACCCCAGAAATCCCAGAAGAGTGAACAAAAGAGAGGAAAATCCACACATACCACCATCAACAACAACATCACCAAAACCAACAACACCACAGCACAACATAACAGGATCAAAATTACTCCTCATTAATCTCTCTCAATGGTCTCAATTTTCCAATAAAAAGACACAGACTAACAGAATGGATGAAAAAAAAAAAACAAAACAGAATCCACCCTTCTGCTACATCCAGGAAACACACATTAACATTAATGGGTATCAATGGGGTAGAAGCCATCTCAGAGTAAAAAGATGGGAACATATTTTGATTTAAGAAGCAAGCTGATATTGACGTTTTAATGTCTAACAAAATAGACTTCAAACCAATACTAATCATAAGAGATATGGAAAGACACTACATACTCAACAAAGGAAAAATCCACAAAGATGACATTTCAGTTAACATCTTTGTTCCAAATAAAAGAACACTTAAGTTCATTAAAGAAACAGCACTAGAGTTTAAGTCACACATTAACTCATCACACACGAAAAGTAGTTGATTTCACTACCATACTCTCTTCAATAAAAAGGTAATCCAGACAAAACTAAACATAGAAATGCTAGAGCCAACTGATATTAGAAACCCAAATACAAAAGAATATACATTCTTCTTAGCATTTTACAGAACTTTCTCCAAAACTGATCACATACTCAGACACAAAGCAAGTCTTAACAGACAAAACAAAATTGGAATAACATCCTGAATCCTATCTGACTACGACAAATTAAAACAGCAACAGAAAGCTCACAAACTCATGGAAACTGAATATCTCACTAATGAATGAAAGATGGATCAAGACATAAGATAAGAAAGAAATACAAACTTTCTAGAATTGAATGGGAGATGAATATTAAAGAAAGAAAATCAGATGTGAATAGGGAGACACCACAACAGACACTGAGGAAATCCAGCAGCAAATCATAAGGACATACTTGAAAAAACTTGTACTCTACTAAATTAGAAAATCAAAAAAAAAAAAAACAGATAAATTTCTCAATATTTACAACTTACCAATGTTAAATCAAAATCAGATAAGCAATTTAAACAGACCTATAACCCCTAGTGAAATAGCAGTAACTAAAATTCTCCCAACAAAAACAAACAAAAAAACCGAACATACATACATACATACACACACACACAAACATACAACCCACAAAACCCACAAAAGTACCAGGACCAAGTGGGTTTAGGGAAGAATTCCACCAGATTTGAAAGAAGATTTAATGCCAATACTCCTCAAATTATTCCATAAAATACAAACAGACTGAATGTTGTCCAATTTGTTTAATGAGAACATAATTATCCTGATACCCAAACCATGTAAAGATCCAACAAGAAAAGAATTACAAACCAATTTCCCTTATGAATATTGATACAGAAAAATCTTGATAAAATACTTCCAAACCAATCCACCATAATCAAGTAGGCTTTATTTCAAAGATTCAGGAATGATTCAACATAGGCAAATTAATAAATGTAACCCATCATATAGACAAACTGAAAGGCAAAAACTAAGTAATCATCTCATTAGATACAGAAAAGGCTTTTGACAAATCAGACATCTCAATGATAAAGGTCTTGGGAAAATTAGGGATACAAGAGTCATACATAAACATACTATAAGCTCTTTACAATAAGTCTATAGTCAACATCAACTTGAATGGAGGGAAACTCAAAGCAATTCCCTAATACCAAAAACAAGAAAAGGCTGTCCACTCTCTCCATACTTATTCTATATAGTACTTGAAGTCTTATCTAGACCAATATGATGGCTGAAGAAGATCAAGGGATACAAATATGAAAGGCAAAAGTCAAAGTATCTTTATTTGCAGATAATATGATAGTACATATAAGTGACCCTAAAAACTTTACCAGGAAACTCCTATGGCTGATACTTTCGACCAAGTAGCTAGATACAAGATTAGTTTACAAAAATCAGTAGTCATCCCAAAGACAAATGACAAATGGGATAAGAAATCAGTGAAACAATATCTTTCACAAATATGTTAGGGTGACTTTAACCAACTAACTAATGGACCTGTGTAACAAAAACTTCAAGCCTTTGAAAAAATTGAAAAATGTATCAGAAGATAAAAAGATCCACCACGCTTGTAGATCAGTAGGATTAACATAGTAAATTCGGCCATTTTTACCAAAGCAAGGGACAGATTCAATACAATCCCTGTCAAAATACCAACATGATTCTTCACATATCTTGAAAGGACAACCTTTAGCTTTATATGGAAACACAGAATAGCCAAGATAAGTATAACAATCCTAAACAATAAAGGAACTGCAGGAGGTATCATCATTTCCAATTTCAAGTTTTTCTGCAGAGTTATAGTAATAAAAACAGCATGGCATTGGAACAAAACAAACACAGAGATAAACTGGATCAAACTAAAGACACATCTATAAATCCCCACATCTATGAACACCTGACTTTTTAATAAAGAAGCCAAAAACACATACTTGAAAAAAGACTGAATCTTCAACGATAGATGCTGCTCATGCTAGATGGCCACATGCGGAAGAATCCAAATAGACTCCTACTAATAACCTGTACAAAGTGCAACTCCGAACAAAACAAAGCCCTCAACATAACACCAGAAACACTGAACCTGATAGAAGAGAAAGAGGCCTTGAAATTATTGGAACAGAGAAGCCTTTCTGAACAGAACACCATTGGCACAGGCACTAAGGTCAACAATTAATAAATGAGACTTCACAAAACTGAAAGCTTCCTTCTATAAAGCAAGAATGCTGTCAACTGACGACAACCTACAAAATGGGAAAAGATAATTACCAATTCCACATCCAATAAAGGACTAATGTCCAAAATATACGAAGAGCTCAAGAAACTAGATACCAAGAGTGGGGATGGTAGTAAGGATAGTAGGAGGGGTGCCCAGGAAGGGAGGCAGTGAGCAGGATGTAAAGAAATAAAAAAGAATACTTAAAAAAATAAAATTATGAACAAATATAAATAGCATTTTTAGTAGAGGAATCTCAAATGTCTGAGAAACTCTTAAAGATATGTTTAAAATCCGTAGTCATCAGGATATTCAAATCAAAACTACTTTGAGATTTCATCTTACACTCATCAGAATGATGAAGAGCACACAGAACTAACAACAGTTCATGCTAGTGAGGATGTGGAGCAAGGGAAGCACTCATCCATAGCTGATGAGAGTGCAAACTTGTACAGCCACTATGTAAACTAATATGGTAGTTCCACAGGAAGATGGAAATCTACCTACCTTAAGGGTCAGACATTCCACTCTTGGGCAAATATCCAAAGGATGTTTCATTCTACCACAAGGACACTTGCTCAAACATGTTCATTGCTACTCTAATCATAATAATCAGAAATTAGAAACAACCTAGATGTCCCTCAACAGAAAAAACTAATAAAGGAAATGTGGTATATTTATATAATGGAATATTACTCAGCCATTTAAAAGAAAGAATATCATGAAACTTACCAGTAAGTGGCTAAAAATAGAAAAAAAAATCACCCTGGGTGAAATAATCCATACCCAGAAAGACAAATCAGGTCCTTTGCCTATATATTATGATTTTTACTTCAGTGCTTTGTAGGATTCCTGTCTGCAAATGAGTGTGTCTCTGTTACCTGGGGTTTATCTTGGGTTCTTTTCCTTCTGTTTGTTTTGTCCTGTTCCAATATGTTAGTTTTTTGTCTTATTATATTTTATTTTTTATTTACTATCACTTAGGAGCAAGTTTGTTCCCTAATGAGAGATAGAAAGCAAATAGACCCAGATTGGAAGGAAGTTGGGGGGCAACTGGGAAAAGTAGAGAGAGGGGAAATTGTAAACAGGATATATTATATGAGAAAATAATCTATTTTGAATAAAAGAGGAATAAAGGAAAAGCCTGGTTAAAGGGCTATTCATTTTAAGTTGTTTCTTGTCCTTGGTCTTCTTTTATTTTACTTATAACTTCTTACAGAATTTCTTATGATACCTAAATCAGAAATAAATTAAACAAAAATCATCTCATTAAAAATTAGAATGTCAAATAATCTATCTGACATGACTACATACACATTATTTTATTTATATTTGCACAATTTACTCACTGAGTTTTCATAGCTCCAACTTTTTGAATTTCTAGTTCATTTTGACAAAATTGATACAGGTTTTAGCACAATCTTATCTCCTTTCCACTTCCTACCTCCTTTTCCTTTTGTTCATTTAAACAAGTTTGAGTGTTATGTTGCAGAAGGATTCAGTTGGGTTTGGACACTCCATGACCAGTTCTCTGCATCTTTACTAGTTGTGGCTTCTATAATCACCTCTGACAGCTGAAAGAAACAAAGGAGCTTCTTTGGTGTGAAGAGAGAGACAGTTTATTGATTGGGTATAATGAAAAGGATTTAAATGGTAGTTAGAACTTAGAGTTGCTTCTGAGAGTGGCAGCAGTCGGTTCTCCTTTGTGGGCCATGACCTCACCAGCTGCAGGTAGTTGGTTAGATTTGCAGTACCAGGCATTTGTCTTCTCCTATTTAATGAGCCTTCAATTAGATAGCTGTTTGTTTACATATAGGACATAGTCTCACTATTGCACCCTTGAGGGTACATTGCAAGCTAGTCATTGTTGTGTTCTTAGGAATTACAGCTGGGTGGATCCATTAGTTGCTTTTTTTTTCCCTTAGCAGATGCAAAGCATCTTTAAATACTATAAGAGCAGGTCCTCGGGAAGAGGCTTCCAGAATAGTTCTAGCCTGATTCTTCCAAATTCTGTGTCCATGGTATATGCTGTCTTTGGCAATAGGCTCTCACCTTCAAGTTCTGGGAGGGAACCAAACACAGTGGCAATAAACTATATTTATTATTTTAGAAGTCATTTAGATTTTACTAACTAAAAACCCAAAGGATACTTTTTCATGGCACTAGGCTTTGTGTTGGATAGTCAATGGCTCTTGGGGGGTGGGGAGGGCTACCTCCTGACTCTGTATGGCAATCTCTCCCTAATCTCTAATTAAAGCCCTGACCCACTTTCCTATTTCCTTCTTCGTAGCACCTGTTTCCTACTATCTCTTCTCCAGAGTGCCATTCTTTCCCTGCCCTGAGAAGGAATATTCCTTCCTTTATACTTTGCTGGTTTCTGGGTAGCTCAGAGCTATAGAGTCACACTGAAGTTTCAGAGCTAGGATTCTCATATACGAGAGAACATGATATGTTTGTCTTTCCTGTCTGGTTTTCTCCACTTATATATTATTTTCTAGATCCATCCACTTACCTTCAAAGTTAACGATTTCCCTCTCCTTTATAGCTTAATGCTGTTCCATAGCACATATGCATCACAGTTTCGTTATTCATTTATAGGTGGAAGGACATTTAGGTTCTTTCCATTTCCTAACTCTTGTGAATGGAGAAGCAGTGAACACAGCTAACCAAGCAATGTAGAGAAGGGTGTTGAGTCTTTGGGGCATAGCTAAGGTGTTACATGGATGAATGATATTGTAGATCTAACTTTACTTCTTGAGAATTCTCCACACTGATTTTTAGAGTGGCTGCACCAGCTTGAAATTCCAACAGTGAATGTTTGTCATTGCTCACGTGCCAGGCCAGAATTCTGTGGTTCGTTTCTTGATCTTAGCCATTCTGAATAGGGTAGGATATCTCAAAGCTGTTTTGCATTTTCAAATTGCTAAGGAAGCTAAATGCTTTTTGAGGTGGTCTTTATCCTTTGCTATTTCTTTTTTATTAATTATTTTATTTATTTACATTTCAAATGTCACCCTCCTTCTTGTTTCCCGTCCACTAGTTCTTCACCTCCTCCGATTGCTTCTGAGAGGATGCTCCTCATTAGCATCCCCCTTCCCTGTGACATCAAGTTTCTACAGGATTAAGAGCATCCTTTCCCAGTGAGGCCAAACAAGGCAGTCCTCTGCTACATACGTGGACACAGACCAGCTCATGTATGCTCTTTGGTTGGTGGCTTAGCCTCTGACTGGGAGCTCTGAGTGGTCTGGGTTAATTGATACTGTAGTTTTGTCTATAGGACTGCAGTCTGCTTCAGCTCCTTCAGCCCTGCCCCTAACGCTTCCATAACAGTCCTCAACCTCAGTCCAATGGTTGGCTATAAATATCTGCACCTGTCTCAGCTGCTGGTAGAGCCTCAGAGGACAGCCATGCTAGGCTCCTGCCTGCAAGTACAACATGGCATCAGTAATAGTGTCAGGGTTTGGTGCCTGTGTCTGAGATGGATCACAAGTTGGAATGGTCTCTCTATGGCCTTTCCTTCAGTCTCTGCTCCATTTTTCTCCCTGCATTTCCTTTAGACAGGAACAATTCTGGGTCAAGAATTTTGAAGATGAGTGAGTGGCTGAGCCTCAAGTAGGGGCCAAGTTAATTTACTGGAGATGGTCTCTTCAGGTTCCATCTCTCCACTGTTGGGCATTTCAGTTAATGTTATCCCCATGTTGTTTCCTGGGAGTCTATCACCTCCCAGGTCTCTGGGGCTTTCTAGAGGTCGCCACACTATTGTATATTTCCATTCATTTTCCTGGCACTCTGGGATTCTCTCCTGTCTCCTCCCATACTTGTTTCTGTCCTGCTTTCTCCTCTCCCACCCCTCTCCCACCCAGGTCCCTCTGCCTCCCATTATTATTTTGTTCCCTCTTCTAAGTAGGTCTGAAACATCCACACTTGGGCCTTCCTTCTTGTTAAGCCTCCTACAATCTATGAGTTGTATCCTGGGTATTCTGAACATTTTGGCTAATATCCACTTTCAGTGAGTACATACCAATATGTTCTTTTGGGTCTGGGTTACCTCACTTAGGATGATATTTTCTAGTCCCATCAATTTGCATGCAAAATTCACAATGTCCTTGTTTTTAATAGCTGAGTGGTATTTCATTCTATAAATGAACCACATTTTCTGTATCCATTCTTCAGTTGAAGGACACCTGGGTTGTTTCCAGCTCCTAGCTATTACAAATAAGGCTGCTATGAACATAGTGGAGCACCTGTCCTTGTGGCATAGTGGGGCATCTTTTGGGTATATGGCCAGGAGTTCTTGTAGAACTATTTCCAGTTTTCTAAAGAAAGGATAGAATTCCGTGGTTTAAAAGTGAAATACCCCTCATATGTTCATGTGTTTGAATCCTTGGCCTGCAGCTGGTCATGCATTCTGAAAGACTGTGGAACCTACAGAAGTTGAAACTTTGCAAAAGGAAATGGATCACTGGAATTGACCCAGAGTTCTACGGCCCAGGCTCATCTCCTGTTCACTTTCTGCTTCTTGAGTTTTATGCCTTCGTTACTGCTGCTGCATCTTCATTACCACAGCGAAGTGTCCTTCTCTATAGGATTATCCATATTCTATTAAATTGCTTATTTTCATATATCTGGTCAGAGCAACAAAAAGTAATTAAATACGTATGTTCTGTATTCACGATGCATCGCCTCACTGGATCTATGTTCTGTATTCACGATGCATTGCCTCACTGGATCTCTGGGCTGTTCTGCGATGTAGTACAGGTTAGCCAAACCTAGAATTAAAATTTTGCTTTAGTGTAAGCTTCTAACCCAGGGAAGAACTTTAAACATTTTAAGCATTTGAGCCTCCATTTTCTCCTTTCTAGAATGGATACTATGATACTATCAATTTTAGATGACTGTTACAATAAAATATAAAACTAATAATTAGTTTAATAATTAATAATAATTAGTGAAAAACTTATACACCATAAGAACAAAATAAATAATATAAATGGAAGAACTATAAAAGGAAACATCCATTGTTAATAATCTTGATACATATATTTTGAAAGTTCTGAGATCATATCATCCATATGGCCTACTTAGAATGCAAAACTATTTCAAAACTCCTGTGACAGTTATAAGATATTTTCAAACAATTTTATAAGCAGTAGCTTATAAAATATTGAATTAAAGGTAGTCTCATTTGAGCTAATTAAAAAAACAGCTGTCTTGGTTTATTAGGGGGTCTTCAATACATCTGATGGTATGAAAAAGAAGTATGAAGTGGATAGAGTAAGGAAGTAAATGTGCTAGTTTCTGAACTCAAACCAAAAAATGTTTCATGAAGATCAAAACATCCAGCCCGGAGGCGCCTTAGGCCAGAGACCCGGGCGGGATTCGCCATTTTCTCTCGGGTGAGTTTCTGAGACTGGAGCGGCCAGCCAGGAGCCACAGGACCCACGACTCCCAGGGGAGCCTCAGGGCGGCAGGGACACGATCCTCTCAGCTTCCGAGTGACAGAGGG
>NW_022196895.1:75519568-75536353 GCF_008632895.1 Mastomys coucha
GAATGGAGAAATTCGCATGTAAATAAAGAAAATATCTAAAATAAAAAAAAATAAAATAAAATAAAAAAGATCAAAACATCCTGAGAGCAAAGACTTAGAAAGATATAATAAGGAGATTTAAATAATTTGCATTAATATTTGCATAGTATGCTAAATAAGGGTGTGTTAAATATAAATACAACAAAATAGGATAAATATTCCTAATGATTTAGATTTGTAAGGCATATTCATTGGAAAGATATTCAAAAGTGTAGCAGAAATGAAACTTCAGTGAGTACTTACCTCATGTCCATGCCAGGAACAAATAAAGACCACTTCCCTAAACCAAAGGAGTTCACACTTCTTTCTGTAGGACTGTGACAGTTACATAGTTTGTGCCTCTATTTTAACTTGGAAAATTAAACTTCATCATCATCTCTGAATAAAAAAAGTCTTCAGCATCCAGTTCCCAGTTAACTTGGAAAATTAGACTTCATCATCATCTCTGAATAAAAGAAGGCTTCAGCATCCAGTTCCCAATCCCCTTAAAGCATCATTGGTGTAATTCCCCTACCACCGATCGAACAGTTCTATAGAACTCATCTAAGTGTGCTCAGTCAATGAATCCCCAGTGAGTTTCTGCATCATTAGGTGTTTACATGGTGACCTCAATAGCAAGGTTTTAGCCTAATGAGTTGTCTATTCCTTAGCATGCCTCAGGCAGCAGTTAGAGTAGGGCTACATAACACTTAGGGAAACTGTGACAGATGAGCAATGTCACATTAACCTTCTTAAGCTTGCTGGATTGAAGCACTGAAAAGCTTTTTATTGGGTTAGCTCCCAAACAGCCATGGCACCTTAAGCTCTATTTGGGAAGTCCTCAGCTCTCTAATAGCAAGCAAGTGAAAGACTCAGGTGCTGTGTTACTTCTATGCAAATTCCAAATCTCCATAATCTTCTATTTGAAGCCAGGTATTCTAAACATAGTGTTCAGCTCCTAATGAAATTGTTATTGACATTATATGTTACAATGTCAAGGAAGGCAGTATGTGTCAATTTCATATTGTATCTTTCTGTTACAGGAAGAATGATCTCTCGGTCAGCTAAATATTTTTTAAAGGGAGTTTGTCCAGCAGTGGTATCTCTGTTATAATAATGACTAGATGAGTGAAATTATTCATTAGATTGGTTAAAGCAGGCCATGATGACAATGAAAATACTCTCAAATGTAGTTTCTGACATATGGTAAAAATGCCTAGTGCATGCATATCAATAAATACTTGTAAAAGAAAGATTCAATATATTCAGAGTAACTATAAATGGCTCATGGTCTCCAAAAGGCTGATCAACTAAACTTGTGTAGATAAACTAGAATGTTCAGCTTAAGGAATGTAAATTTTTCCATTATTTTATTATTGTTATCACTAACATCATCGTTGATGACATCCTCATCATCATCATCATCATCATCGTCATCATCATTGTCATTGTCATGTTCATGTGTGTTTTCACATGTACACATGATGCATGTGTGAAGTTCAGAGGACAGCCTTATGGTTTTTTTCCTCCATCAACCTTTACAGATTCCAGGAGCTGAACTCAGCTTGTCAGGCTTACACAGAAAGTGCCTTTACTTGCTAAGCCATCTCACTTGCTATGGCCCCAGCTTTTACCTTTTGAAATGATGAAAATCAATGGCAGAGCCTCCAAAAAATTCAGTTAAATTTATATTATATATTATTAGATAATATTTTGCATAAAAATCATTGAACTTGTGTATAATGAGTCGTGTGGCCTAATTAACCGATTTTCTTTTGCTTCTTCATAAGCAATTATTTTGTTAATATTGCTTTCCCAATCATATTCAACTCAACATTTAGTATGATTTTCTAAAATACTATGGTTCCAATTTAGAAAGCAATTCTCAATATTTAATGAGTAAATTCATCCTCCTAAAAATATGCCATTAGTGTATTTCATGTAGTATTTCATTGTACACTTTTGTTAACTATTGTAGGCTCTTTATACTCATATTAATTTGCCTCTTGTGCTTTAGGTTTTACAACCTAAAGGCTTAAATACAGATTCAGGGTAGAAGAAAATGCATGTTTTACTCATTACAAATATATGAGTTTACATTGGCCCATTTAGTGTTCAAACAAGACCTCAACTCCAACTCCTTCAAAACTGTTCACGAATATCTACTGAAGTAACTTGGACAAGTGAATTAAATCTCCCCACCCAAGCATGGTACAGCCATGGATATGAACAACTAAGGTTCAAATTATGTTTTATTTACATCTTTTCTGAACAAGAACAGACTTTTTGTTGTTATTCACACCATAATATAGTATAACAATTGTTATGGAGAGCTTTGTAATAGCCAGTATAAGTAACCTGGAAATGACTTAAAAATAAGCAAGCAAATGTCATGCAGTTTATGAATAAACATTGCTTCATTTTATATGAGGTCCAGGAGAACTGTGCCTTTTTTTCTGGGTATCTTTCTTTGTATGTGGGCCCCTAGGCTTGCCCTCCTAGGAAGCAGAGAAGTAATGATATAAAGCACAGGTTGAAGTCTTTCAAGTAGGAGAGAAAATTTCTTCTTTGTATAAACCAGCTCTGGGTAGAGATCAGAGAAATGACAAGCTATTGGGTGAGATCAATTAGAATTCAAAAATTTTATAAAGGGGAACATTGTACTGTCATTTCTACATAGAATTTATATATTTTTTAAAAGGAAACAAACTCAGCATTTGTGTTTTACTTTTCTCTGTCAAATAGTAGCTTTTAAACATCTGAGTAATCTTAGAATTTTGAGATAGTAATAAATTTGTAGATTCTTATCTAAATGTGCAAAACTTCAAATTTCTACTTTATTTCAGATGCTTAACTGACTCTCTGAAAATCATCCACAGATCTCCCAGAGCTTGGAGTCTACTCTCTACTTACAGAGTTGTTTTCAGTAACAACTGAAAACATTTAGTTAGTTAGTAAACCATGTTTCCATGGATGATACAATTACTAATATCTTCTTTTTGAGTACTCAGTGTTCAAATTCATGTAAATCAGAAATTCTCCCCCCAAAAAGTGACATGGTTTTCTTTTATGTAGTGACAAAAGAGGAAACCAGAAGCCTGGAGTGAAGGCTGTCAAGTCAGCTCCATTATATTAAACTTTACTCTTTCTTTAGTCTATATAGAACTTAAGTGAAATCCTACAAATACCACAATAGGCAAAACACATAAAAAATTAACACTGAGTCATTGAAGTATGACTTCGTAGAGGTGGATTGACTCAATCTGAGGTTGTTCTCTCTGTTCTCTCTTCCAGATGCTAACAGAGATCTCTTAGTCTGCCAATAATCTAAATAACATACATTATCTAACACATATAACAAAAATTGAGAAATTGTAGTTTAGAGAGAGAGCCTCATTTAGCCCTGAATGGATTAGAATTCACTACGTGGCTCTAATCCATGCTCTCAAACTCACAGAGATCCACCTACCTCTGATTCCCAAACATCAGGATTAAAAGCATGCACCTCCACATGCAGCTCATATTTTATGTTTTAAATTTGAGGTAGAAGCAACAGCATCCACAACAGTAGGTGAGAAAGAGGGAAGCTTATATTGCCTTAAAAACAGTATTCAGAGTTTGGAAATAATTGGAGAGAGATTTTTAAAATAGCAGGCTTTGTGTTTTCTGTGTGGAATAATTTCAAAATTGTGATGGAACTATGAAAACTCTGTGGATATTTAACAAAGAAATGGTTTCACAAATTTTTGAAAGTTTCATGTGAAATACTCACAAAAGATAACAGATAAAGTGGTGAACTAGGGATCTAGTTGATGAACATAGATTAAGCAATTTAGAGACAAGTTATGAGAATCAGAACTAATGAGATAATTTGGATTAGAGCTAAGGAAGCAGATTCCAAAGCTATTATGTAGGGCAGAATGAATGGACTTGAATCATTTTGATATGGGAATCAAGGAAAAAGAAGGTACAAGTGTTTTTACCATGTTATTATATGTGTATAATTACTATGTAAAATATAGATAGTATAACTGGTTTGTGATATTTATATATTACATCCCTATACTATACACACAGAATTACAGAATATCATACATGTTTCATAAATAGCTAGCATACTTTATTGCTTGAATGAGAGATTTGTTTAAAATACTATTTTGCCTACATCTAAGCCAGAAAAGATTGCCAGACTTGGCGAATCAAAATAAGCTGTTATATTCTTTCATCAATTGCATCATTAATCCATTTTTCCACTTAACAAACACTTTTAGTAATAAAATAGATGTAATTCTCATCACAGAATATTCAACAAAATGAACAACTTGTCTGTAAGAAGTCTACAAATTTGAAGCCAATGCAGTATTATTACACAAGAGGGGAGGGAGGGAAGGTCCTTGATGGGAGGGGGAACTGGGGGGGAAGAGGGGAACATGATCAGGTATTTGTGGGGGAAAAGGACCGAAGGCCTGAGGGCCAGCAGAAAGAATAGAAACAGGCAACCTCAGGAGGTGCAGGGGGGGACCCTCAAGAATGTAGCAGAGACGTTGGAGGTGAGATACTCTCAGGACTCAAAGGACCTTAGATGAAATGCCCTACAGTGGGGAAAGGAAACTTGTAGAGCCCACCTCCAGCAGAAAGATGGGGCATCAAGTGAGGGATGGGGTTGCCATTCCACAGTCAAAAACTCCGACCCATAATTGTTCCTGTCTGAAAGAATTGTAGGGACAAAAATGGAGAATGGATGTAAATATTAGTGCTATACATGATTTGAGATCTTGCTAGTTCAGGTGTTGGCAAATGGGAGCCTAAAAACAGGTGATTGGTTATGGCAGACTATGGAGACATTATTCATGTTTGTTCCCTAATTCCTCTGTACTGCATACCTGCTTTTCTGTCAACATGAACTCCTATTGTGTATTTGCTCCTATCACTGTGTACCTGTTTTTAGAAAGAATAAAGTGGCTCACAAAGCTTTTGAAAATTACAAGACATTAGATTCATAAGGCTCAGGAAAGTTAAGATTCACAGAGCCTATGAGGTCTTAATAAGAATTAAACCAATACTAGAGGAGAGGAGACACTTCTGTGTTACAGCTGTCTAGAGACTATTAAGGGAACTCAAGTGATGTAATTTAATGCCAGGGTGGGACGATGGGAGTGGGGGGAGCACCCTTATAGAGACAGGGAGGGGAGGATGGGATAGGGGGTTTCCAAAGGGGACACCTGGAAAGGGAAAACCAAGAAAAATATCCAAGTTGGCCATAGTTCCTGAGTAAACGTTAAGATGAGTCTCACTACCTTCCAGTGACCCCTGTTTCTATAAAAATTATTATGTATGCCTGTTGTTACCTCTCATATCTGAGTAAACAGAAAGGACTGCCAACAATAGCTAATACAATTTGCTTTTCAGAATGAGAGCTCAGACACTACTTGCAATCATACAGGATAATCTCCATCCTGATTTGAGGTCTTCTTCACTCTCACTCTTGCCCTTTGCTTCTTTCTCAAATGCATAATTTTGACATAGATCTTAATTATTAAACTATTTTATTTAGAATATAATAGATATATCATTCAGTCATAGAAGATAAAATAATCAAACTACTGAATGTAAAATGTCTCTATTTCTATCATAACTTTAGGCTCTTTTGGAAAGATCATTTTTGAGATTACAGCGGAATATACCCATGACAAATTGTTTTAACAATACCTTATAATTTTGCTGAAATATATTTAGGTTCTCCTTTAAAATGACTGGAAGGTAGTGTTTTCTAGAAAACATTCACAAGCAATGGAACACTGGAATATAATACTTTAAGAAAGAACCCTAAATCCAGTCTCACATCTTTCTAAAGACCATTCCACATCTGCAACAATCTGCGTCCTCACATTCAGGATAGTGAATTCAGGACAAAATGAGAGATTAATACACTATGCTAATGCTAATGTAGTTTCTGAAAGAAGCTTAACAATATATTAGAATTTATTCCTACTTTGATAGTCTTTGTATCTTCCCAAATGCATTTTGCATATTTCTTCTCAAAAAAATTCTTTCTCAGAGTCTCTGTCAAGATAGAAACAAAGGGAAAGAAAAGTAGAAGATAGCAAATTAGCCAGGCAGTGGTGGCCAGGCAGTGGTGGCACACACCTTTAATCCCAGCACTTGGGAGACAGAGGCAGGTGAATTTCTGAGTTCGAGGCCAGCCTGGTCTACAGTGAGATCCAGGACAGCCAGGGCTATACAGAGAAACCCTGTCTCAAAAAAAAAAAAAAAAAAAAGACCAAACAAACAAACAAAAACAGATAGCAAACTATATTCATGCATTAACTGCTAAATTAACCAAAGAATAGATCCGCGATGGTTGGAGAGAAACTAGACTCTAGGGTAGTTTGCCTGTGGTTGGAGTTACAAACGTCAACCTGCCTTACTTCCTGCTGCTGTGATTGTTTTAGATTGGCAGGGAGCTTTATTTCTCCTCTCTATTCAATCCCTACTTTTATATGGAGTTGCCAGTTCTTTCTTCTTCTCCCTCTGCTTCTGCTTCTTCTTCCTCTTCCTCCTCTTCCTTCTCCTTTTCTTGTTCTTCCTTCCATGAGTATTTTGTTCCCCCTTCTAAGAAGGACTGAAGCATCCACACTTTGTTCTTTCTTCTTCTTGAGCTTCATGTGGTCTGTGAATTGTACCTTCGGCATTCCAAGCTTTGGAGCTAATATCTACTTATCAGTGAGTGCATATCATGTGTGTTCTTTTGTGATTGGGTTACCTCATTGGGGAGGGTAGATGAGATGGGGAATTTTCAGGGAAGGGGTTGGTATCAGGAAAGGGGATAACATTTGAAATGTAAATAAAGAAAATATCCAATAAAAAAAGACTAAGAGCCAACAACCATAAACATCTACCTACAAAAAAAAATGCTTAAAAGAATAAAAGAGGAGCCAGGCAGTGGTGGTGCACACCTTTAATCCCAGCACTTGGGAGGCAGAGACAGGCAGATTTCTGAGTTTGAGGCCAGCCTGGTCTACTGAGTGAATTCCAGTACAGCCAGGGCTACATAGAGAAACCCTGTCTTGAAAAAACAAAACAAAAAACAAAACAAAAAAGATTAAAAGAGGATACAAAGTGCTGAATGATTGAAAACAGATGCAAAGGACCAGGTAAATGAAATAAGGACAATATAATATGTGCAACCAGTCCAATACACAGAAATGCTTAAAAAATAATTAGACTGAGATTGTTTTTAATGAAATTTTCACTAAAACTTTTCCATAGAAAGTCTATCCAATAAAATTGATTAAATGAAAAATAGATCTTTAAAACAGAGTAAGTAACACTAAGGATGCAGTAACAACAAATTTACATATAGAAAATATGAGATTGGCAGGACCCCACTAAAGCAACAAATCACTCGTAGACTGACTACCTAGAGCTACCCTTGTCCCAAGTCTCTGGCACATCCTAGAGATATTCCCCACCTTCCCACCCAACTCACAGGGAGGAACAGGCAACTCTAGGACATGCCAGACACCTGACACGTGGGAGGCTCTAGGGAGCGTCTAGAAGGGAGAACTCTAGCTGAGACTCTTAGCAGTGAAAGGTACAGATACAGAGAGGATGATAATGAGATGATGATGATCATGATGATGGAATTTATAATATGTGATATCAAATTATACTACAGACCCATAGTAACCAAACCATCATGATACTGTCACAAAAACAGTTTCAGTGACCAATGGAATATAATAGAGGACTAAAATAAAGCCACTCCTAGACCCACTTGAGTTTTGACACAGGTTCCAAAACTAATGGAGAAAAACCAATTTCATCACATGGTACTAGAAAAGCTAAATATCCATTTATAAGTGAATGAGGTTAGGTGTTAATCTCTATCTTGTACAAAAAAAATAAGAATAAGTTAAAGACATAATTGTAAGATTTTAGAATCTGAATTTTTTCTACATAGGGAAACCATTTTAAGATATAGGCATAGGTAAGGATATTCTGTTTGTTTCTCTCATTGCCTATTTAACAGTCTTTATTTTTACTTTAGTTTTTGTTTAACATAGAGAGTAATTGCCCTCTAAGTGCACATGAGTCACTAAACTTCTTTCTGCTGTGTTCACCTACCCCACCACCATTGCCCATCTCCCCTAATCCACTTGGGCTTATTTCTCCCATACCACGGAAAATGCTTCCCTCAGCTTTCATGCCTCATGAGCTCCATAAGGAAGCAAGAACTTTCTGAAAATTACTCAATTATCTCAGGAAAAAAAAAAACTCCAAGAATTGATGAATGGGATTTCATAGGATTAAAAAGCTTCTGCCCAGCAAAGCAACGATGAATCATGTGAAAAGACAGCCTACAGCATAGGAAAAAAATATTTACTAGCTATACATCTGACAGATGATTTACATCAAGCACAGATAAAGAACTCAAAACACTGGCAAACAATCCGACCAAATGGAAAAATGAAATAAACTGACAGTTCTCAAAATATGGTAAGCAAATGGCCAATAAACATGACAAAATGTTTAACGTGCTTAGAAATAAGGGAAATGGAAATCAAAAATACTATGATGTTCCATCTCGCCCTCTTCAGAATGTCTATCATTAAAACAACAAAGAACAACAGATAGTACTGGGGGGGTAGAGGGGAAGGAATCCCCTTTATTTGTTGCTGGTGGGAATGGCAATTGGAGTAGCTACTGTAGAAATCAATATGAAACTTTAAAACAAAATCTGGAAAATAAAACTATCATGTGATTCAGCTGCATTTGTCCTGAAAATACACCCAAAAACTCCTAAGTGAGAAATCTGTGAAATTTCTGGTGCATCCATGTCTATTACTTCACTATTCACAATAATCAATCTCTCAGAGTTTCTATTGTCATGATAAGACACAATGACCAATGGTAACTTGGAGATGAAAGGTTTGTTTGGCTTGCATATTCTGAATCACAGTCTATTGAGGGAAGCAAATGATTCAAACTGGGCAGGAGCCTGGACATAGGAGCTCATGCAGAAGCCATGGAGGAATGCTGCTTACTGGCTTCTTCCACGTGATGTGCTCAACCTGCTTTATTATAGAACTGAGGACCACTAACCCAGGGGTGGTACCACCCACAATGGGCAGGTCCATCAATTTTTAATTAAGAAAATACCATTACAGGCTTCTCTGCCTACAGCTTAGTCTTACAGAGATATTTTGTCAGTTGAGGTTCCCTCCTCTCAGATGACTTTAGATTGTATTGACATAAAACTAGCCAGGAATACCAAGTTATAGGACCAGCCTAAATGCCTTTTTAAAATTTGTGGGTAAAGAAAATATAACACTTATGTTCAATGGAGTTTTATTTAGCCATGAAAACTCATGGGGAAAATGCTATTGCAGGGAAATGAATAAAAGATGACTTTATTAAGCTAAATTAAAACAATCTCAGACAGATGAATATCCCATTATCTGTCACATATTTGTTCTAGATTATACACACATATACATATATATTCATATGCATTCATGAATGCACAAAAATACACACAGAGAGACGTACATACACATCTATAGATATAGGTTTCTATAGTTATATACAAAATAATATATTATATCTCTTTGGAGAAAGATAAGTTACTAATGAAAAGGGGAACCATGAAGAAAGGGGAGGATATATATGGGTAAATATGTACAAAGCATATAATATTTGGATGAAAACCTGTTTACATAACTCATCACTGTGCAAAATGAATACACATCAATAAAGTAAATCAAATAAAACAAAGGGGACTGTGAAAGACAATGAAGTAATAGCAGCATACTTTATTTCTTATTGGCTTATCATGTAGGCCATAAGAAGTATCTGAAAGCCAATTCTCTCTCCTTCTCTCTCCCTCCTCTCTCCTTCTCTCTCAATGCATGTCTACATACATAATGCATGTGTTTAATTAATAGGGTCTATAGGAGGTCAAGCTATATTCATTACTAATTATCATTATTAATGCAGTTGTCTTATAAAGGATGGAAGCTTCCATTCACGTCTTTCTGCTCCTCCATTTATCTTTCTCTTCCTGGATGGACACACAGTTTTCTAGAAATACTATAGACTTCTGTTGTTTTCTTCCTTTCTCCCATGCAATATCAAATGCACATGTTTTAGAATGTTCTACCCTTTGATCCAATGCTTAATAGGAAAGATTAAAGAGTCACAGCACACACTTAGAGCCAGTGGCTTTTCATGTCATCAGTTGCTAACCTTCTCTTAGAATCCTTACTAGGAATGACTTAAGTAAACTAACCCTCCAGCAACAGATCAGCTTTATATAAGATGCAGAGCATACTCACAACTATGGACTTTCTTCCTATATATTCCAGTAAATTAAATTTATTTCACTTTTTAAAAATTAATTTATTTATTTATTATATGTAAGTACACTGTCGCTGTCTTCAGACACCCCAGAAGAGGGCATCAGATCTCATTACAGATGGTTGTGAGCCACCATATGGTTGCTGGAATTTGAACTCAGGGCCTTTAGAAGAGCAGTTGGTGCTCTTAACCGCTGAATCATCTCCCCAGCCCTTACTTCACTTTTAATTTATAGTAATTCCAACTTAACATTCTTCTCAACATATATATATATATATATATATATTTGCATGTATATATGACATATGGTAGATGATAAATAATAAATGACATGATACATAACTGGTAGAAAGATGATTTTATGATATGATGTCATGTGATGTGACATGATATATGATGATATATAATTGATATATGACAGATATGTGATATGTGATCTATGGTTGTTATGTGATATGTAATATGATATATGATATGGTATGCTGTGATATAATAGGAATAGGACTGCTGGATAGAGAACTTCTCAATCCTCACTTTCCGTGAGCTATTGGCATGTGAGGCATCAAATGTTAAGTCATGCAGTCCTCAGGTTCATTTTTCACTACAATTTTCTCAGAGCACTTTTTACTATTTAATATGCAGTGCCACATTTACATAATAACCCATACTTTAAGCAATTATTCTTGAAAATGAGTAGGAATAAAACAGGCACAATAGCATGGTTTCAAGATATAATGGAAATTTATAACAATTATTGCTATATAAGGACAAAACATGTATCATTGTATAAGAACAAAAAAAAATCTGGTTTTTTTTTCAAAAACAAGATTTTAAGAGGAAAATAACCATACAAAATACATAACAGACACAGAGATGGCTTAGCTGTTAAGAGAACAAATTGTTCTTACAGAGGACCAGGATTGATTCCCAGCACCCATGTTGAATGGCTCACAACTGCTAGTATCTGCAGCTCCAGGGGACCCAACACCCTCTTCTGCCTTCCACAGACTGAACTACTCACAAAGAGACATATAGACATGTACACATGCACAAGTGCACATGCATACACACACACAGAGAGAGAGAGAGAGAGAGAGAGAAAGAGAGAGAGAGAGAGAGAGAATGAATGGATGAATGAATTACAAAAAAAGCCTTTTTTTTTAACAGGGCCATGCTTAAGTTCTATTTATTTTGCTTTTGAATCCAATCAGAAAATGGCTGGTTCCTCCCATGAAAATTATGGTACTATTGCGTCAGAGGGCAAGTCTGAAAGGTCAGCTGTTATTTTAGCTCACAGGGTTCACAGCTGGATAAAACTGGCACTTACATTTCCCCTCTGGTAATATGCACAGCACCGTCCAGCACTATGAAAGCGAGGATGAAGCTTCCAGGTCAGTACCAGCTTGATCTCCGCCTGTTCTGTGACCTAAGTTTGTGGTGGTTCCAGCAATAGTGTATTCCCCTCAATTTCTAAAGGGTAGCCAAGAGCAATGGCAGTAGCTGTAATGTTTAGGGTCAATGGAACACTATTGACCAACAACTCAAAAAGGAGATAATCCATTTCTAGTACAAGAGTTTTGGTTGATAGCCTACGGTGTCTGAGAGAGTCCTTGTACCCTCATTATAGGATAACTCCATTTAAACCCTTATGTGCCCATATATTTCAAGACAATTCCACAGTAGTAATTCTTCCAAAAAATCTTTAGTGTTATTTATCCCTCTTTTACTTCTCCTTACCCTGCCTTCCTATCCTCAACCCTACTTAACCCTTTTTACTCCATTATCCCTAAATACTACCCATTTATCCAGTTGACTTATTACCCAACTCAACTCGCAATTACGTCCCTGTCTCTCTTCCATTATGCCTGCTTAGATCCTTTTAAAATGTGTGAAAACCCATGAGATCTCCACAATATGGTCACTAAAACAAGCAGAATGTCAATACCAGTAGACATGGCAATGTGGATAGGGGAAATCTCACAAAGCCTACCGCAGATGAAGAGCTACAGGCAAATAATGGATGCTAAGAGGAAAGTGGTCTTCCCAAGAGACAAGCCCTCCATAGCTTATTCAGTGACAAAGCCCTAATGCCTACAAGTAACTCTAAATAAACTCAGAGGGATGTGTGTGTGCATGTGTGTGCATGTGTGAGTGTGTAAAGCAATGTTTAAACAATTAAAGAAGTCATGAATTTGAGAAGGAATATGGGTACATGGGAGGAGGAGAAGGAAGTTATAAATTATGTAAATATAGTAGTCATGTATAAAATTCTCAAGAAATAAAAATTAAACTTAAAAATGAAAATATATTCAAGGTCAATCTGCTCTCCATATTGCCTTCCTGGCCAGTCAGGGCTAGGTAGACCCTGTCTCAAAACAAAAGTACACAATAAGAATGTGTTACTGTAGAAATGTTTAATCCCAATCAGTGTCGAGGTTGGGTCTGTTGTTATGAATTGTTAATGCTGTGTTCTGTATCCAAAGATCTAAACCCACAAGTGACTTACCATCTCTACAGGCCTTTGTTCCTTAATTTAAAACTATTGGTTTACAAAAAGAATGAAAATATATAAATACAATAAAATACAAAATTAATTCTTTATTTAAAATAAGCTTTCTAATGCTGATTAAGCTACTCCTGTACCCTCCATTTGCTTTTTAATTCTTTTCAATGCTGATTGGACCTTGAGTATACTAGAAGAGTCTCTCCACTGGGTTTTAGCCCCAGCAGTATTTCTTCATTCTAATATGTGATTCTCCAAGTACCTTCGACAACTGCTGGGCAAAGTACTATCTTAGCATCCTGTTCACACCTACTCCCTTCTACCTGGTACATAGTATCCTAATGATTCCCGTGATTTAGGAGTGCTTCTCCTTGGTGTGTCCCTCAATTGGCCTACCTTAGCAAAGTGAGATAAAATAATACAATTTTGTACATGCAATAATATTCTATACTCTCATATCTACACCTATGATAAACTTTCCAAATAAGCTATATTAATTTGGTATTTTTTCGTGTTTTCAACTGATAATGCTGGTCTTGGATGAATGATGAGTCAAACGCTAAGTGCTCACTGGAAATCTATCTTAACTTCCTGCCTTGTTATAATAAGTATGCCCTAACAGAATTTATTCTGGGTAATTGATCACTGACTTGGATTTTTGGAATCTGAACTGTGAAATCCTAATTCTTTCTTTCATCCTGATCACAACTATTAGCACAGTTAATGTAAGGGGAACTTTAAACAAAATATGAGCGATCACATTTTTTTACAACTCTCTTAAGAAATTATTATAATTATAATAATAATTATTATTATTAAAATTTTGTTTTCAGAAGATAACAGAGATATAAAGAAATTCTGTGTTATTTTTCCAAACTCAATCATAAGAAGTTAGGATTTGAACCAATTACATTTAACGTTAATGGTCTTAGGGATGTATTCCACAGTTTCATAATGGATTACAAGGTGATGTCAATAGTAAGCATCTCCAATCAAATTCATATCACTTCCTCTCCTGTGCATGGGAACATTTGGTTAGAGCTTTTACTTATCTGTTAACACTGTATGATGAACGTTATGCTACACAAAGTGCTCCTAACAAGCAGGGACACAATTAACAACACTGCCTCTTACTTCCCATGCAATATATAAAAGATAGGGATGAACATTAGCTAACAGTTTTTTAGAGTCATGTGAAATATATACACTGTGTATGTATATACCTATATGCTGTCACTATCCTTTATGTAGCTGCACAATGTCACTCTTTTTTATACTTAGATGTCACCCTCTATTATATACATGTTGTGACCTTCCTGATATACTTGTATGTTACCTTTATGTACCTACCTGATGTCATTCTTCTTTATACATCTATATGTTGTGTACCTGTTTATATATCTACCTGATGTCACTCTCCTTTATATATCTATATGTTGTTATCTCTCCCTTTCTAAACTTACATGTTGTCATCTCTTCAAATGCCTATGGTCTCTGAGAAATATTTCAGAGTCTTACCACTCTAATGCTTTATGCCATACTGGCTAGGGTAAATAGTATATTTTTACGACTATAGAAACAGTCCCAGCTTTGACTTCATTATACATTAGAAACAGCTGGGTTATAGTCTTTCCCCTTCTTGAAGCAAGAGAGCACTAATTTGAACAATATTTGAGGATATGCAATACTGTGTTTGCTTTCTTTGCCATTTTGATGAACAAAATCAGAGACTATTTTCATTCAAGCAAATGGGTTTGGAGAATGAGAATATGAGAGTTCATCACACAGACCAACTAAACACAGGAAAGGTAGGATAGCCTGGCAGGCAGAGTGAGGCTGGCAAAGTCTTCATGCAATACATGCTGGATGGAAGGGCTGCATTCATTAGGAGTGTGTCGTAACATAGTGAATGAAGCTCAGTCAAGGACTTAATGCTTTTATCACAGAATTTCCAATTGCAAGTTATTGGTGTGCTACATAAGTTGGTAATGTACAAAGCTCAGCAGACCATCAGACTTTTTAAATAGTAAGACTGATTTCCTACAAATGAGATGAATACTAAAGGAAGCACTTTAAAGGGACTTGGTAACTTATGAGATAAGGAAATTATAAAAGGTACTCAAACTTTCTCTCAGATTTTAATACAAAATGTTGACAAGAACAAGGATGGTACCTGTTACTTCTGCTCTTAAATTCTCACCAAACAGTGCCACACCCACTACAGAGCTCAAAAGTTGCTTTGTGTTACCAACTGAATAAAAAAACAGAGAACAGGACACTTTGAATTCTTATTCTTATTCTTCTCCTTATTATTATTATTAAGTTATCAATTATGCATGTTTACTATTCATCATCATGTTTTAGAAATGGCTTGTGATCTTTCAGATACTTGAATACAAAAATAGAAATTTTCAGAAACCTCATATGATAGACACTGATAAGCCAAAGTCAGTATAAGGTACATTGATGAATGTAGTGTATAAAACATAAGCTTTGTATCCTATGGTTCTGATTTAGCTTCCAAACTTTAACCTTTCCTAAACACTCCCATGCTGAAAGAAATTGAAATTGCCTTCCAGGGTTGTTCATCAAATTACATCATGTTTGTAAATTTACTGACACAGGATCTGATTCTTAGTCTGCATAAATAAATGAAGATTAATTAATTTTCTGCCATGATATAATTTATCACTAATAATGATGAGAAAACCTGGCTTAATAAATGAGAAAATAAAAAGTAACTGCACCCTTGAAAAAAGTTATCTATTGTTATAATCATAAAACTTATAATATGTTCTTATTGTATAGAGTACTATTTTGATGGAGTTATATATAATTAATATAAACATACCAAGTTGGGACATATATTCTGGTCTTTTTTGCACATGTTTGAAGGTATAAAAGACTTTATTCTGTTTTTTTTCCTAGCTCTCCTAAACTTTAGATTGATTTCAATACTAGAATAATAATTATTAAGGTTTTGTTTGGGGCAGAACAACTGCTAATATAGTAATCAATAAAAATTTTAATTCGCAAAAAGGCAATGTAACTCAACTTGTTTGGGTTTTTGTTTTAAAGGACTGAATGATTTTGTTATAAAATTTTACTCTAGTGGTTTTCCAAGATAAGAATGACTATAAGTTTTATAAAGATAATTAGTTTTGACATTAAAGAACCAAACAGTTCATAAAAACAAATTCAAAACATAGTTCATGGTGCCCATAATCTTGTCCAGAAGATAACAAACTTCTTAACTTTTAAAGTTTTAGATGGTAAACATTGTTCTGAAATCTGCTGTTAAAGTGTGCAAGTAGCCACAGAAAACTAAAGTCACGGATAAAACTGTATCCCAAGAAAGTTTCTTTTTTTATAATAAGATATTCTTTATTTACATGTAAATTTCTCCTTTCCCAGTTTCTCCTCCAAAAACAAACAAACAAAAACAACAAGAAAAACCCCCTGTTGCCTTCCCTTTCCCCATGCCTGCCACCCCACCCTCTCCCACTTATTGGACCTGGCATTTCCCTACACTGGGGCACAGAACCTTCACAGGGCCGAGGTCCTCTCCTCCTATTGACGATCGAATTTGCAATCCTCTACTATACACATGCTGCCAGAACAATTGGACGTACCATGTGCAGACCTTGGTTGGTGGTTGAGACCATGGGAGCTCTGAGGGTACTAGTTAGTTCATATTGTTGTTCGTCCTAAAGGACTGCAAACCCCTCGGTTCCATAGGTCTTTTCTCTAACTTCTTCACTAGGGACCTTGTACTCAGTTCAACGGATGGCTGTGAGCCTCCACATCTGTATTAGTAAGGTACTGTCAAAGCTGCCTGGGAGATAGCTATATTTAGGCTGGCTTGTCCTTCCTTCAGTCTCTGCTCCATAGTTAATCTCTGCAAC
>NW_022196895.1:75536523-75536925 GCF_008632895.1 Mastomys coucha
CTTATTACATGTTGGAGCATCTTTTGGGTATATGCCCAGGAGTGGCATAGCTGGGTCCTCTGGTAGAATTATGTCCAATTTCTGGAGGAACCGCAAAACTGATTTCCAGAGTGGTTGTACCAGTTTGCAATCCCACCAGCAATGAAGTAATGTTCCTCTTTCTCCACAACCTCTCCAGCATCTGCTGTCCCCTGAGTCTTTTATCCTAGCCAATCTGACTGGTATGAGAGGGAATCTCAGAGTAGTTTTGATTTGCATTTCCCTGATGACTAAGGATGTTGAACATTTCTTTATGTGCTTCTCAGCCATTCAGTGTTCATCAGTTGAGAATTCGTTGTTTAGCTCTGTACCCCATTTTTAATAGGGTTATTTGGTTCTCTGGAGTCTAACTTCTTGAGGTCT
>NW_022196895.1:75539217-75550182 GCF_008632895.1 Mastomys coucha
ATGATCTGTCCATTGCAGAGAGTGGAGTGTTGAAATCTCCCACTACTATTGTGTGCGGTGTAATGTGTTTTTTGAGCTTTAGTAAAGTTTCTTTTATGAATGTAGATGCCCTTGCATTTGGAGAAGAAAGTTTCTTAATAAACAAGTAGTAGCAGACTTAGCCTGCAAACAAGAGTTTGTAACCTATTAATCAATAAATTTAATATATAACTTTCCTGTGCTTAATTTTGAGCATTTTATTATGCATGTAGCCCTAACTACACATTTTTAATGGACAAGAATAGCTGTAGATCCAGAAAATGAATCAGTTATGTAGCTCAGCCAATATTATTAAGAGTTGCCTTAAGGTTTCTTGATTGCAGTGCATTACAGTAATGAATGTCAGTCTCAAGGGTGATGCTGAAGTTTTGGATCCTGTTCCTCCTTGTAATGACTCCTCTGGAGGTAGACTAGGCCTCTTGTGTGACCTGGTTTTAAGAATGGAGTGAAGCCGGGTGGTGGTAGCACACGCCTTTAATCCCAGCACTTGGGAGGCAGAGACAGGTGGATTTCTGAGTTCGAGGCCAGCCTGGTCTACAAAGTGAGTTCCAGGACAGCCAGGGCTACTCAGAGAAACCCTGTCTCGAAAAACCAAAAAAAAAAAAAAAAAAAAAAAAAAAAAAAGAATGGAGTGAAGAGCTGAGGAGAGGTTACCCAAGTCTCAGTCACTGTAATGCAGGCTTTCCTGAGCATCGCCTCTTGGCTGAATGAACCTTGGTTGGACTAAGGGTGGCCAGTCCTCTCCCTGCTGCTACATTTCATGCAAGGTGAAACTCTCTCCTTGGCTCTTTTCCAAGGTCATCCACAAAAGCACCTGAGGCTCTTTTCCATCCTCAGTTCTCTTCTGAGACTTGTGGTCTCAAAACCATCTACTCGGAGGGCAGAGGGCAGTAATAAATTCTCTTCTACACTATCTCTGCCCTAATGATGGAGGATACCCTTACCTAAGAAGGAGCAAAACACTCTCTCACTAGTTTAATTATTTGGTTGTACAGGAGGTTTTTGATTCCCAGGTTGACTGGAATCATTATATCCCCTAGAAAAAAGAAATTTTACAAGCTTAAAGTGTAGGATTAAAGTAAGAGTATCACTTTTATGCCACTGAATAACTAGAGAGAGCTGCAGCCAGTAAAGCCATGACCATATTTGCATCAGGAAGGTTATCCTCTCCAGATTGTTCTCAGGGGTATAATCACTTGTCAAAAAAAAAAAAAAAATACTTGTGATTATACATTAAGAATGTGGTAAGACCCAAACATGATTTAGAGAATGAATCTGATGGTGGAATTGATTAAGAAACCAAGCTAATAAAGTCTCCAGTGCCTCCTTGAACAAGAGAACATGTGACTCACTAGAACTACTACATTCTGAACGATGTTCCACCTTTCCTGGAACTTAACTGTCTTTGAGTCAAAAGGGGCAAAGGAGAGAAATAATAATCCCTTTATTTCTTCAGGCCATTAGAATGGGCCTCTAAATATGACCACTGAATGCCCAGAAGATCAGTTACACCAATATTGAGAACCAAATTATGCTTTAAAATTCAGCTGTTGTATAACTTGAGGATGCTTTCTCCATTTGGGGAGGAAGCATGAAGAATATGAAAACCTGTTCAAAAACAGGTCAGAAGATTGTGGTTTTGAGAAGTCCTCATAGGAAATAGATAATCAAGATAAGTGACAGATTTCTGTGTGGGTACGGCATGTCCATGGCTGGTCTCGGAGTCTCCAGATCAGCTTTCCAGCTTTCTGTATTGTCATGGGTCTAATAGTGAAAAAAGCATCAGCTCTAATTGATCCTGGGGGTTCAGGTAATTCCCTTGGTGATGAAGCAGGAGATGTGGGAAGCTGTGCGTCTAGTGCATGATGCAAGGCTTAAGGTTTTGTTAGTTTGTTTGTTTGACTACCCTGGTAGAAAGTCATGAGATTCTGCACATAATTCCCCTTAATTTCTACAAGGAAGGTTCAGGTGTAGGATAATACTAGGGCTTAATATTTTCTTTGCTCAGATAAATCATCACCTAGCTTATGTTGAGGCCAGAGAGAGTTACAATAAAATAGCAGCTCTGTTTTTGTTTCTTGTGATCGGAATTATCCTAATTCTTGAGGCTACACAATAGCAGCAATTCTAAGGAGCTGGAAGCAAAGTTCCATGAGAGATAAGTCAAGAGACTAGAGCCTTAGGAAAGGAAATGAGCATCATCTAATAGCATCTCTAGGCCCATGACCTCCTCCCTGTCTTCACCCTTGGGTGCTTTTGTGGACGATCTCTGAGCATAGAAGGAAAAGTTTGAACCTGTTAAATAACGTGAGGGAAGATGTAATTTCCCAAGTAGAATTCTAGAGAAAGAAATTAACACAACAAATTTAAAAACTTATACTCAATGTCATTAGCAGCAAATGCAAGTTTGCAGGGGAAAAAGTATTTGAATTTCAAAGTACAGAGGTCAAAATAAAATCTTTAAAATGTGAAGAGGCAACAAAAAGAACCCGATGCATGAGCACATACCAAATACACTGCCTAATACATGTGTACCTAACTCCTCAAAAGATTATGAACAGAAAAAAAATAGAGAAGAGAGGTCACAGATGTTCCAAAGTTGATTAGAAAAAAAATAGCTAAGTCTACAGATTCAAAAACTTCAACAATCCCTCCAAACAAAACTCTAGGAGAAAAATACAGTAACTGACAACTAAATTTCTTTTAAAGGGTGATATAATAAAAGCAACCGAAAAGAAAATGGACAAGAAATATGAAGGTAGGAATGACAGCTGATGTCTCATTGTGATAAAATAGCATTCAGTGCTGGGGCAGAGGATGCTAACCTGTTGTCCAGCACTTGGGTGGTGTGAGCAAGGGCTGAGACTCAACTGTAATCATCGAAACAAGACCTTAGGAAGACGACCCACATGCCTTTGACAAGCTCCTGTTACTCAGTTCTCCCCATGAAGGATGAGCTTGACATCTGCTCGCCTCCTTTAAACCTTTTCGTACAACTCCCCCTATGATGGAGACGTATTGCTAATTATTTTTCTTCATAGATATTTGTCCACAACCTTTCTACTCCTTAAAGATGAAATCAACCATTTTATGAAGTGATTTTACAAATTAAGGGAGCAGCAGATAATAAGGTGGGCTTTTTTTTTTTCATTTTTATTAGTTCTTTGAAATTTCCATACAATCATTCTGATCCTGTTTACACCATATCAACCACATCCAGCCTTCATTTTATATCCACCCAACTGGGGGTATGTTTTCATTAACCCATCAAATACAGTCTGTGCTGTCCAAATACACCTCTCTCTCTCTCTCTCTCTCTCTCTCTCTCTCTCTCTCTCTCTCTCTCTCTCTCTCTCCTCTCTCTCTCTTTCTCTCTCTCTCTCTCTCTGTTTCCACCTCACCTTTTCATGTTAGAAGTTTCTCTGGTCTGAGCTTCCACAAGCCTCGTGCATGCTGCCTCAACTCCTGAGAATTGACATGTACAACTGCCATGCTGTATCCAGAAAACACTCTTTCCTTATAGTTATCCTCCTCCTATGGTTCTTACAATCATTCTGCCTCCACTTTTACAAGAATTCTCAATTCGTTGGGGAAGTAAGGTTCTATAAAGTGTGTGTGTGTGTGTGTGTGTGTGTGTGTGTGTGTGTGTGTGTGTGTGTGATGTAGGGCTGAGCATTCTTATTTTCTGTACCTTGATGGCTTGTGGGTTACTGTAATAATCACTCTACCGAATCAGTGGCATGAAGGTCATGGGAATAACCAACTACTTCTTCATTAGATTTAAGGTCTTCTCCCTGGGTTGAAACCCTTGTATTGTTTTTAGGGTCAAGAACTTGTTATTAGACAGGTCATAAACCCTGGAGGACAAACTACTACCATGATTCTGCTCAGTGGACATGGTATTAAACTGATTACTAATATCTCATCCTTATATATCTAGATTAGTGCACTGGTCAGCTCTCAGAAAATAAGATTATTTTCTGTATACTTCATTTTATATATACATATACACATTTGTAAATTATAAAGTAGTAGTTACCATTCATTGAAAGTTTTCTATTTTTACACCGTACTTTTTATACTTTCCCATAAAATACCTAATTTCATTCATCAATCCCATAACAAATATATCTTCCACTTCCTGTGTGTGTTCTCCTTGCTCTTCACAATGTGCTCAGCCTGCTTTCTTATAGAATACAGAACCACCCACCTTCAAGGGTATCCCTCCCAGCTGACTAGGCCTCCCACATCAATCCCTACCTAAGAAAATGCCCCACAGACTTGCTTACAGGCCAATGAACAGATTTTCTTATTTGACATTATCTTCTCTAGATGGCACTGACAAAAAAAGTTAATTAGCACAGCTTAATTTCATGTCTTCTAGATTTCATGTTTCAGTCAAGATAGGCTTCTTGTAGAACTTGAACAAATTGTTCCACGTTTTATTCTAATTCATTTATTCTTATTTTAGCCTGCTAATCCACCCATAGCTTATTTATATGTGTAAATCATGAAGTTATGAGTATGGATGTTTATCTTTACATTAATTATTCCAGAAACGTTCTGGTTTTCCTTTGATATAAAATGTTACTTTTATCTAAAATGTAGCACATATGTAATTATGTTTCTGAATATCCCATTGTTTCTTTGATGTACATATTTATTCTGACATCAATTACATACTGTTTTCTGGATTTAATTAGTAGAGCTTTATTCATGAAATTTTCTTGCCTGGAATGACAACACACCATTCATGATTTTCCTTCTGCCATAGGCCATTTTCTTCTAGCTATTTCTGCATCTTTTTCAGGATGCAAATAATTTTCTGCTGAGGTTTACTTCACAATATTTAATGATTTATTTTGCTATTGTGATTAGCTTGTGGTACAATTACATTGCATATTTTGTTGTATCTTGTGCATCAAGGAAACTAAGCGTGGTTAAGTACACATTCCCTACATCTAGACTATCTGAGATACAAGCTTTCCTCATGGCTAAAATGCTAAGTTTACCACTCAGCAAGGTTGGATAAGAACACAAACAACTCTCCTGGTTCCTGTGTGTGTGTGTGTGTGTGTGTGTGTGTGTGTGTGTGTGTGTGTGTTACTCCCTAGATACTTAGAATACTCCTTAGTGTGTTAATACTTGTCTAAATATCTATTAATTTTATTATATTTATATTGAAGATTATTTTGTTATATTTATTAGTCACCTTGAGCTATTTTGTCACTATGCTAGTATATAATCCAAAATTCAATCATCTTTTGATATTTCTTTTGTACACTTTTTTGACTTCTTTGAACACAGCTTCTCTATTAAGAATGAGTCCTAAGGTATTTTTTGCACACACACACACATGTGCATGTAAAAAAACAAGGAGGGAGAGAGGGAGGGAGGGAGAGAGAAAGACAGAGAGAGAGAGAGAGAGAGAGAGAGAGAGAGAGAGAGAGAGAGTTGAAGTTGGATGGGTAGGGAGGTGGGAAAGACCTAGGAGGCATTGGGAGAGGAGAAAATATGATCAAAATATGCTGTATGTAAGCATTTTAATTTAAAAACCATAAGAATATGACCCAAGAGTGACAGCGGTACTTTTGATGATATTCCTGACTGTATTGAATTTTTTACCAGAATAATTTCATACATAGATACCTAATAGGTACTTCTTAGAAATGTTTGGAATTGTTTTCTTATGCTTGTATCTACTATTTTTGTCATTAATAGGGTGTTCATTGGACCATTTTGTGGTATCACTTTGAAACAGTCTATTTAATTTTCTGAATATCTGCATGCTCCAGATTTCCAGGTAAGATGGCGAACTCTAAGCTGCTTCTATATGAGTTGGTGGAGGGGATAGTCATAGTAAGAAAAAAATGTACATTAGTCTAAAGAGGGGGAGAAAAGTAAAAAGAAAGACTTTTAAAACCCATGGATTAGTGACCATATATTAGGAAAAAATAAAAAAAAAAAAACTACTCTTGACAAAGAAATATACCACCACAATGTTGCCCATGCAGTTGGGGGGAAGGGGTAGACAGAAAAACTACTTCCAGATGGGTTGAGAGAGTATGATAGGGGAGGTTAGAAGGGTGTATGGATGTGAGTGCTACCTGGTGCTATGGAGCTGTCCAACTCCTTGCTACCACCTAGGGCCACCTCTGGGTCTGAGTCTCTTCTACATCCAGAGTTTGTGTTGATGTCTGTGTGCCAAGTTACCACCAAGTGTCATCCTGAGGTCCACAGTCTGTGCTGACCACTGATCTTCATGCTGCCTCCAAGGGACCATATTATGTGAGTAGCCCACACTGAGACCATGTTGATGCCCAGGGCCTAGGCAGCCTCAGGTGACCTTGTCTGGGTCCAGGACCCTACTGCGGCAGGAAGCCATGCCACCAGATATCATGTAGAGGCCCGTGATCCATGCTCCCCTGACTGGGATGAGCACAGAAGCTCCTCCCTATGATTGGGATGAGCACGGAAGCTCCTCCCCATGACTGGGATGAGCAGGGAAGCTCCTTTTGCTGCGGTATAGATGACTTCGGATACACAGGTGACAAGGAAAGCTTCTACGGCAACCCCTAACCCTACCTCCCAACACACCCCCTAAAAATAACAACATAGACAGGAAGCCACTGAAGAGAGCTCTTAAAAACCATATGTAGCAGAGGATGGCCTTGTTGAACATCAGTGGGAGGAGAGGTCCTTGGTCCTGGGAAGGCTCAGTGCCCCAGTGTAGGGGAATGCCAGGGCTGGGAGGCAGGAGTGGGTGGGTGGGTGGGGGAACACCTCATAGAAGCAGGGGGAGGGAGAATAGGACGGGGGATTGGAGGGGAAACTGGGGAAGGGGATAACATTTGAAATGTAAATAAATAAAGTATCCAATTTAAAAAAAATCATGATAAGGATGCTTTTAGAGTAGCTCTCCTCAACTGATGGCTTCTGGCTGGTGTCCAAGAGGAGAAGGAATCAGATCTATTCAAGGGGCAGTCCAATGAAATTTTGACCATACTCCAGTGAGTGAATGCATAACACAAAGAAGACTTGGTTTTGGTTTTGGTTTTATTTTGTTGTTGTTTTTTTTTTTTACAGTGGGGGTTCTTTTTTCTTATTTTTTTATTTCTTTGCTGGGGGAGGTCACAATGTGGAAGAGACGTGTGAGGACTAGGAAGGGATTGTAATCAGAGTGCACAATGTGAAACTCCCCCGAATCAATATTCTACCTCATGGAGATCCTGAATCTATAGGACCGACCAGTTCATGAACTCCAGAAGTTTATCAAAGAGGTAAATGTCGGGGTGGGCCAATTCAAAGCCCCTGATCGGCCTGAGATGATTCTGAGCTGGTCAGCCTGCCAGCTCTCCTGGTCTCATTCATGCCCTCAGTGCTGGCTCACCTACTACCAGGGCCAGCTCTGCCCTGTACCCAGGCAAGGTGCAGGGCCTGCTTTCCCAAGTGTTGTAGCCACTGACAGACATGGCCAGTTTTCCCACTCGTGATCCTGGTGCCAGCTCTTCTGCCTGCCATAAATAACAAAGGACAAGGAAGGGGAGGAGGGTGTCTCTCCCTCATGCCCTCCACCAGCCAGCAGACAAGAGTCAGGGCCAGCTCTCATACGCCCTTGGTGCCAGCTCACCTACAACCCCCACATCCAGAGCCAATGCTCCTGTGCTGTTCAGGTGCTGGGCAGGGCCAACTATCCAAATGCTATAGCCTGTAAGGGTCAGGGCCACTTCTCCTTGCTCATGACTCCAAGGCCAGGTCTCCCACCTGCTGCAGGAGGTGAGGGGCAAGGAGAGGAGGGAGTCTCTCCCTAATCCATGCCACTGCCAGGGAGACTAGTGATAGGATCAAGTTCCCCCTACTCATATCCTTGGAGGCTGGCTCACCTGCAGCCCCCATAATGTGTGGGGCCTGCTCTCCTGAGTACCACAACTGACGAAGGGCAGGGTCAGCTCTCCTGCTCTCCTGCCCCCAGGGCCAGCTCTCCCACTATTACATCATATCTTTAAAATATAACTCAGTGAGTTTATGGGTTGCTTGCATGTACATGGGTGCATGGTCATTTTCTAGATCATAGGCACATTACTACCGGACGGAACGATGCCCAATACCTCAACTCCCGTTAATATCCAATAACATCTTAGCTAAAGGTAAGACTGCCTGTGCTTCTGTTCCACCCATGCTGTAACACTGAGGGTCTTTCTCACGTGCAGGCTCATTCAGGTAACCACAGCTGCTCTGAGTTCACGTATGTAACGACCAGACCATGCGATGTCTGAGAGCATTTGACATGGTTCCCTCCTATCCTCTGGTTCTCACCCTTTCCCCAGGCCTCTCAACAATGTCCTGAGCACTTTGACTAGTTGGGACTGTAGTGAACACTCTCTACTGCAAAACAAAAAGTCCTTCACAAAGCTTGAGACAATGCTGCCCTACGGGTATAAGCATAGTGTCTTAGAAGGGAGCTTGGCATTGTGTCCACTCAGTGGAACAGCTGTGGGAGGTTGCCTCTAGAGAGGCCGTTCTCAACCTGTGGGTTGTGACTTCTTTGGACCTAGCCTATCTGATATCCTGCATGTCAGATGTTTATATTATGATTCATAGCAGTATCAACATTAGAGTAGTGAAGTAGCAACAAAATTGTTTTCCGGTTGGGGATCACCACAACAGAAGGAACTGTACTAAAGGGACGCAGCGTTAGAAAAGATGAGAGCCACTGCTTTAGAGTCTGGGGCATCCCAGATGGCTTTTTTCCATTATTAAGGCTCTCTGTTTGTTAGCACAGACTCGTTATAAAGTGATGAGTGTTATCATGACACTTCACACACATGTATGACACTTCACACACATGTATGACACTTCACACACATGTATAATGTGCTTCGCCCTTACTCTCCACCACATTGTCTTTCTTTGTTATGTTCACTTTTATTTGTGAATCTTATCATTGGGTTTGTGCAATAATATTATTGGTGTTATTTGTTCTTCAGGTTCTTTGGGCTTTTACTTTATTAGACTATTATAAGTAGCTTTTTCAGAAATATATTTACTTTGTCCAAACAGTAATTACAACCATCTGATTTCTCCAGGTAAACTTTATTTCTCACTCCCAGTAGTCTTCTACTGGCATTGGAAAAATGATCGTTTCTAGTCTTTTCTATTTAATAACTTTTTAACTAAGTACGTAAGTAAGTATTCACTTTACATCCCAATATCAGATCTCCTCTACTCCCAGTGCCCCTTCACACAGATCCTTGTCCCATCCCCACATTCTCCACTCCCGTTCTCCTCAAGAAATGGGAGCCACACACACCCTCAGTCGCCATGTCTCCACCACCATCACCTCCTTCACACCTCCCATCCCCTGATTCCACCCCTTCCTCCCCAGCACATCAGGTCACTGAAGGACCAGGCTCATCCTCTCTCTCTGTCACCCAGCTAGGGAAATGGGATCCACAGGCAGGCAACAGATTCAGGGCCAGCCACTGCTGCCATTGTTGGGGAACCCACATGGACACTAAGTTGCACATCTACTACATATATGCAGGGGGCCTAGGTCCAGCAGAGGCTCACCCTTTGGTGGTTCAATCTCTGGGAGCCCCCGTGGATCCAGGTTAGTTGACACTTTTGGTCTTTTTGTGGAGTCCCTGATCGCTTCAGTTCCCTCAGCCCTTCCTGTTAGCTTCCAAAACCTGTCACATGGCTTTCCAAGGCGACACATGGGCTGGTCTCACAGACATGTTGCCAGGGCAACAGCTGCCATATTCCCAGAATCCATTGGGCTCACTTCCCACTTTTACCTGCGGCCACTATGTCAGAACCCATATATATACAGGGAACATTCCTCCATCTCTCTCTCTCTCTCCCTCCTCTCTTCTGTGCTACTTCCCCCTCTCTTCCTCTCTTACACGTGAAACTGTTTGGGCCTAGTGTGTGGTATGTTCTGACATGACCCACCTAACACATCACTTCCCCCAACTCTTCTGCAAGGCTCCCCCAGCTCCATCAAATGTTTGGTTGCAGGTCTCTGACTGTTTCCATTGGCTGCTGGGTGGAGCCTCCCAGAGGACAAGTATGTGAGGCTCTGTCATTTCTAGCCTTATTACTGTGTGCGGCTAATAAGGTCATTGCTTTATTTTAGGATCCCCTCATTGTGCTTTTCAATGTGATAGTCACTTTTATTTCTCCTGCCATTATTTTCCTTAAAATGCATTTATTCTTGAAGTTCTGGCCCTAGATGAGAAGCTATTGGCAAGTGATAGCAGCTTGGAGTGGAAAAATCAGATTTCTTCAAGAATGAGGCAACTATTGGGTACCCACACTCCAACAGACAATTCTGTATCATGCACGCACATATGAGGAGTAGTAAGAGGTGATTTTTTTAGAGACAGAGACAGTGAGAGCATGAGGATGAAGTTGGGAAGGGAAGGTGGTAGAACGGAGAGAAGAGGAGCTGGGAGAAGATGGGGCAGGAGAATATGATCAAAACACATACGCATGTATGAAATTCCCAAACAATAAAAATGCATTTATTCTACCATTTGAAGAGATTTTTTTAACTGGCAAATTAAATAACAAGTATTCTTAGCCTGGCTCACGTACTCTTTCTTAAATGTCACAGCAAATCTGTGATGAAGCTTTTAGAATTGAGAATTTGAAGATATGAGAAAAATGAAGATTAAACCAATAGGATATGTGCAAAGAGACCCATTGAGTCAGTGTTAAACCAGTATATGAAATTGTAACTGTTAGCCTCAATTTTAATTTTTCCTTCAGCCATGTACTGTATCATTAAATAGATATCTGATTTTGATGCTACAGTTCTGAGGTGCCTACACTTGGTGGTAAGCTGGGATATTTGGAAGGCTTTTCTCTAGTTTGTCTTAGTGATTTTTTTTTGTTTGTTTTTTTCTTTTTTTTTTTTTTTTT
>NW_022196895.1:75552189-75585019 GCF_008632895.1 Mastomys coucha
CATCCTGAGTGAGTTAAGCCAATCACAAAAGAACAAATACGGTATGCACTCTCTGATAAATGGTTATTGTTTGTTTTTTTCAAGACAGGGTTTCTCTGAGTAGCCCTGGCTGTCCTAGAACTTACTCTGTAGACCAGGCTGGCCTCGAACTCAGAAATCTGCCTGCCTCTGCCTCCCAAGTGCTGGGATTAAAGGCATGCGCCACCACCGCCCCTGGCTGTGATTTTTTTTAAAAAAAGAATTCAAGTGATACTTCCTGGGAGTCCTATAGAAGCCATCACAGATTCATTTGAACACCATGCTTTCTTGGAGCATCACAGACACAGTACATCAAATAGTGGTTTGTCTTGTGTTTGTTATCTGTGCAATTGTGAACACTCAGTGATTATTTGTTAAACTTTCTTTCATCTTAGTTTCCTTATTTGCAATATGGATCTAGTACTATTTAGTTCAGGATCTTATACCCATATGAACTGATCGATGAGCCAAGAAGATGTTGAACACTAGAGACTGACCAGAAGTTAAGTGGGGTTCTTTCTTCATCCCACTGTTGTGTTCAACTAAAAGAACAACCGAAGATCTGAATATCATCATCCCACAGTGTAGGAGACCACATTGGGCTGAGAAAGGTGAAGCACACCTTGCCCCAAGTGCTGTGTTCAGTAACTGGTACAGTCACATTTCACAGGGAGGGTTGCAGGACCTTGAATTTCTTCATTTTCTTTTTCCAGGGATTATATAAGTCATGTTCTGATCTTGTTGCCATGTGAGCATTTCCTTTGATCTATCAGCCTCTTCCTGCTAGAATCCCCTGAGTTTACATCTCTTTGGTGTTTCAGGCCACTGGATTTAATTAAGGAGAACTGGGTTTCTCTTTGTCGGAAAACCTTCAGGAATGGGACCTAATTTTAATGATTTGGAAAATGGAGAATTAAATGAATCTGAGCCTGTAGCTGAAATCATTAGCAAAAGTTCAGGTCGTAGTTAGAACTGTGGATAGAGAAGAATAAATGTTCCATAACAGAACAAACGTATTGTAAAATGTATTGTAAAAAGAAAAGATCCCTCCTTCCATTTTTGAAAATGTAAAGTTCTGGGTTCAATGTTTTTTTTTTAAGTGCCAAGATCGTTATATTTAGCTTAATAATGTAGAAGCAACTCAGATTCAGCTTTTTTGTAATTAACAATTACACAAATGATTTTCAGTTGTGACTTACTTTTGTCATTGCACTTGCTCTTGGTGATAATCACTTTTCCTGGGACTATCCATATATGTAGTTACAGACACACAGTCATTCTTAATGTCATTGCAGTGAGGTATCGAGTCCTTGTCTGTACAGTTTTTGACTTAAGAACTTATGGAACTTATTGGATGAAGAAATACTTTAATTCTCTATGCAAAGAAGGAGTTTGAAAAGTTACTACTATGGGATATCATGTGCCGCTATAAAGTTTCAGTGTTTTGAGCTTATTTAGAATTCAGGATTTTCTAAAGCACAGGGGTGATGCATGCCTTGACAAAGTTTAAATAATTACTTAATATCAGAGTGTGGATTTCAATGTAAGTGTTCAGACTTCTGGTCTAGCATCCATGTGGATAATGTAAATTAAGAAAAGTTTAGCTAACATGGTTGTTTTCACTTTTAAAAATATAAGCCCCACTGTTACGCACACTTGTCTACTCCAGTCATATCCAAAATATCGGGGGTAAGAGCCTGATTAAGGACAAGAGGCAATAAGGATCCAAAAGGAGTTCTGTGCCTCCTGGATATTCAGACAGTTGCTGGTATCTCCTAACTCAGATGTGTTCCAAAATAGTCTTTCCAATTGTCAACACACCCTCATGTTTAGGCATAAAGGTACCCCAAGAAATGATTCGTAATGGCTAAGATTGTTTCCTGGCCAGCACAACGTTTTTAACTATCCTAGTTTAATACCAAGCTGTCCATAGCTTGGAATTTCTCTCAAGGAATCTTCTGTGCCAGAGCTAGCAACAGAGGTCAAGCACATTCCTTAGGGCAATAGATAGTTCACAATAGTTAGAACTGTTTTACATACTAGAGAATGATTGAAGGCTTCCACTCAAGGATATGAGCTAGAAGTGTTAGGTCAGAACCTCTTAGTCATTGCCTCCAACAGACCCAGAGAATTAGCATAGGAACGCCAAATTAGCCCCAGCTTCCACCTGCTTCACAACTGGATACGGGATCTTGGTCAGTAAGATCACTGACCTTGATGTGTCACCTGCCTATGTGACTCTTGTCATCTGCCCTGCTTACTGTGTGCTACTTAAGCCTGCTTGTCACTTTGTATAAGGACTAGGACTTGGACAAGGAGAGGAGAAGGACTTGGACTCGCATGCAGGACTAGCACTATGGACTCGCAGAAGGACTCACACTAGAACTTAGATGGGCTAGGACTCAGATTCATGCAATCCGCAGTCCCCCGGGCCCAGAGCGCTTGGACCCAGGGGATGCAGCACCAGTCCAGAGAAGATAGCTGCTGCTTTAGACCCAGTATGTTTTAGATGGCTTCAGATGTACCTTAACTGCTGAGCTGCCAGATTTACCATTTCTCTTTTACAATGACTGTAAAAGTCTGATGCCATTTTTAAGAAATACATTCAGTTCCTGTACTTCATGTGTCGTCTCTGCCATCATTTCTTCGCCTATGCCTTGTCGACCTGACTAGGACTCCCGTTTCTCCCGCAGGTTGAGGGAGGCCAAGATCGGTCAGCGTGTGGCACCCCACTACTAACTGGAATTCTAAAGGGAACAAGCACATCCCGTTACCCTGAGGTTGTGCAATAGTCCAGCTAAGAACCCTTCACAAAGAGAGTTAGGACTTTTTATTTAGATCTCTTTATTGACAAAAAAAAACCCAGCTTCTATTAATTTAGAGTTCAGTAAAATTTTAATATCTTTTCAGGCATATAGTACAGTTTATGATCAAACATTTTTATTTTGGAAGTTAAGACTTTGAGTTTTTGAAAGATAAGTAGCAACTGCTCCATTGATGTACGACTGACCAATTGATAGATAAACACACCTCAGCCATGAGACACCAAGAAAATTCAGATATCTCAGTAGCCACACACATATCATTGTGCAGCTGATCCTTGTTTCTGGCTGAAATGTGCTTCATGTGAACTAAAGTATGACTCTACTAAATGCAAACTTCAAAGAGAAATCATAGTGATCATCTGTAGAGAAAGTTAGACAGTAATCCTTAGACACTTTCCACCTTTATGGAAGTAGAAACTGAAGCATAGAAAGCAGAATTAGCTTATGTTAAGCCAACAAGCTCTGGAGGGAAAGAAGTGGAATTCATGTTTGTCTTCTAATGCTAGCCATATGGGACTATTTAAGGAAGTTCTAATTTATTATTTTATATATTGAAATAAACACATGTAAGCAACAAACCGGCTTAGACTCAGCATTAATTTGGAAAAACTTTCTTCTATGTATCTATTAACATCCCAGATGTCTGTGTGTTTTCTGTGTATCTGTTCACATCACAACCATTTTCTTGATGATCAAAAGAACAGACAAATAAAAGCATATGCACAATGCAGACACAGAGCTTAGCCAGTGGCACTCTTCATGACTTCTCACAAATACTGAAAACTTTAGGCATCATGTTCATCAACAGTAGAATAATAAGGCTTGGTTACCGTGTAAAGGTATCCTAACACAATGCCAGATGCAGTGTCATAAACAGTATGGTGACTATGCTGCAGGTCCAGTATATTGGAGCAAAGTCTCCAGTGATAACAAGGGGGGAATTAAACTTTATTTTGGACCCTCCTGACTAGAACAAACATTTGCCCATGTTAATTATAGTTGATTTTGCTTTACAGAATTGAAACACCTATGGTATCCATTAACAAGATTAAATAGTGTAAAAAATAAACTCCAGATTTTACTATTTTACTTGTAAGGATTCTAATTTGACATGAGCCTGATATTTATATCCAAAGTCTGATTTCAACACTCAGAATTTCCAGTTGGCCTATGTGTGGCATATCATACAGACACACAGACACACACAGACACACACAGACACACATATACACACACAAACACACACATACACACAAAGACATACAGAGAGAGAGAGAGAGAGAGAGAGAGAGAGAGAGACAGAGAGAGAGAGAGAGAGAGAGAGAGAGAGAGAGACCGAGACCCCTTACCTGGGGCTGATCGCAGAGGAAGCCTGAGACCCTGCCTCATCACCCATCCAGTTACTTGCTAAAATAAAATCATTATAGGTTAGCTAATAGGCTTTCAAAGCAAACTTTGTCATAATCTCATCTGTATTTTCTGGTATTTAATCATGGTTAAATAATAATAATTGGCAAAGAAATGTAATAAAGATGTAAAGAGAAAGAAAACCTGATGAGGTAGTAACAAATAATTATATAAAATCATACTTATAAAGAAAATCAACTGAAAGCTGCTTCTTTCAGATATGTTGTCTTCTTGTATTTTTATAATTTTCAGAAATCTGTTAAACTTGTTTCTGCAGACTCTGATTAAAGATGTGGTGGCAGAAAGTTCAATTCTGGAGTACAACTTACAACACTAGTTACTCAATAAAACCCACATATAACTTCTCCTGAAGAGAACCTTCCTCATTAACTGTTAAAATAAACAACATCTTAAAGAATTCCTCATTCTTTTGTTGTCCCTATGTATTCACACTAGAGTTCCATAAAGTTTATCTCAAGCAACAGGGTGCTGAGAAAGCTGATTTCACTTATCATCGAGACTCCTTCCCCTCTCTTCAAATATTTATACTTACAATAAACAAACACAGATGTGGAGTTTTGTCGGATATTTTTTTTTTGCAAGCTAACTAAAAGCCTTGCCACGTGAAGATGGGCATATGGTAAGGATTTTCAGTGTGGTTTGGCTTGGAATATTCTAGAAATGATGCAATTGTTTAATGATTTTTGCATAACAAGTACAGAAATTCCTTGGCTTGTGTAAATAATAATAAAGTTTTTACAAGTCATCTAAACCTTGCCACAATTAGATAAGTTACTGTATTTAGATAGATCTGGCAGAGTGAACTGAAAGTCTGAAAGTATCTGGCCTTACTCAGGAACATTAATCAAATACAACCAACTGGATAAGAATCGTAAACAGATGTTCTGCTTTTGCTGTAATGTCAGTTAATACGTTGGGGATGCGTGAGTAGCAAGGTCATTTATATTACACTGTCTCTATAGCTAAAAGGCTCTGTCTGTTACAGACTATGCAGTACTGTTCTCGGAGGAAATGCTTCATTTCAAGGTACTGCTTTCACAAGCAGAAACTGAAGTCACATTTGTTTAATCCCAGATCAAAATATCTAACATTGATCCCTGGTTTAAAACACATGAACTAAAAGGACACAAATGCACACTTCTTGTCCTGTCTACGTATTAGTCTGGATTTGCCTCAGTTGGTTTTAGGACAACCAAAATAAATAAACATATTCTTATTCTCTTTGATACTCTATTTTCTGACAATAAAACCCATCGCATAATTTTCTTGGCTATAAAATAAACACTGAGGGTAAAGTAGTACACCTATAAGTCTTCGATAGGTTTTGTACTTTGAACTTTTGATCTTTCCAAGCATTTGGCATGTGGAAAGATGTTGCTGTGCCTCTCAACATTTGTACTGATAGGTATTATTCTCTGTCAGAATTTCATAGACTTGCTGCTCTAAAATACTTTTGAATGCAAGTATTTCTATACATATTTTCATAATATAGTTGATAGAAGAGCAGAGAGGTGGTATTATGTGAAAGTTATCTGAATATTAAAATGTAGAAATTGAATGTATAGTCTCTATAATCAAATACACATGGAACTGTATCATTGCTCTGTTATTTTTCAGATGTGTAACTTTATAGATTTATTTTTATTAATGTGTATCCGTGTGTGCACATACATGTGCACACACACTATGTTTATACCTAAAGAGGCCAGAAGAAGCCATTGGATTTCCTCTAGCAGGAGGTAAGATGTTGTGAGCCACAGTGTGAGCATTGGGAACCACATTCTAGTACTCAGAAACAGCTAGCACTCTTAACTAATGACCATCTCTCTAGCACTAGGTGTATGACTTTAAGAGTATTAATCAAGTTCCCTGAGTTTTACACCATTGCACAATGAAAAACTTCTCTTCATAAACATTAGAAGACTTAGAAATAATATACACTTAATGTAAAACACATCCCACTTACTAGATGCTATATTAATTTTCTCATGGAGAATTTTCATATTTGATCTGTGCAGTGGGGGACTTATGGAGAAAACCACTTGAGTTTGCAGAGTGTTCTTATATCAATGTTTCACTGAGTTCTAAGAAAAACTGCTTTTTGTCCGATTTTGCTTTTCATGTCTGTTTGAAAAGCCTGTGATTTGAGAGAAATAAGAAAATTATGCCTGAAATTAGAAACAAAGAGGAGAAATGAGAAAAATATGCAGATGAAATCAAAGCATATTAAAATAATTCTTATTAAGAGTTAATAAATGTAACTTTGTTTAACCCATGATGCACAATAAAATATGTCTGGAAAAAATTAGTAAAACATTTTAAATTTAATTCTGGTACTTGCAAGAAAGATACTAATAGATAACAATGCCACAAATAAGAAAAATAAATAATTTTAATAAAATGATTTCAAACAAAAAAATTATTTGGTTGTTTAGTTATGAATGGCAGTTATCTTAATCATTGATCCATTTCCATTTCATTTCATGCTTAGGGGAGGTTTTCAAGTTGTTGAAAAATAGAGACAAATATGAATGAAGCATACCCATTAGGATAACTCTGAGAAGATAAATTTAGTGTTGACAGAGACATTCATATATTGTAGATCAGAATGTAAAATGAAATATCCTCTTTATAATTTTTCATTATATTTTATTTATTCTTTGACAATCTTAATCCTATCCACTCCAAACTTCTCTCTTCCAACTCTTCCAGATTCTCTGATAAGATACCGTGACTAACACAACTTATATAAGGGTTTAGTGGGGCCTTACAGTTTGCAAAAGTTTTAACTTGATAGCAGGTGGGTAGGCATAGCTCTGGAGAAATAGCTGAGAGCTCACATCTTGAGACACAATCACGAAGTAGAGAGAAAGTAAGAATGAAAATAAATATCTCAAGCCTTTTGAACCTCATGGCCCAACCCTAGTGACACAGCTCCTCCAAGATCATAACTCTTAATCCTTCCCAAACAGTTCCATCAACTGGGGACAAAGTATTCAAATATATGAGCCTTTGGGAACGATTTTCACCCAAAATACCACATTCCATATATATTAAAAGATTTGTTAAAGGGGACTATAGTTCAGGGGGGAACTTATGGAGGAAACCACTTGAGTTTCCAGAATGTTCTTATATTTATTAATGTTTCACTGGGATCTAAGAAAAACTACTTTTTGTCTGATATGCAGAAAACGTAAGACACTGTGAAAAGACCAAATCTTTTTGTAAGTATATATTTAAGAGAACAATGGCATAGGCCAGCTCTTCAACAAGATGTTAAAAAAAATATCTTCCCACACTAAGGAAAAACATACCTATATAGATACAAGAAGTATCCAGAGGACCATGCTGACAAGACCAGAAGAGAAACTTCCCATAGTATAACAACAGTTAAAACACTGAGTACACAAAACAAAGTAAGAAGCAGCAAGAGAAAAAAATATGAGTCACATATAAAGGAAAACCTATCAGAATAGAAGCTGATTTCTCAATGGAAATTATAAAATCCAGAAGACCTTGAGAGTAATGTACTTCAAGTCCTAAAAGACCATGAAGGCCAACTTAGATTAGTGAACACAATAAAACAATCTGCCAGATTTGAAGAAGAAAAAAAATTTTCCATGTTATAAATAACCTAAAGGGAATTTATATCTGGAGTTGTGTGCAGAGCCATGATCTTCATTGTCTGGCTCCTAGTTTAACCTGTCTTCCCCAGGAGCCTTGCAGAAACCAAGAGCATCCTGCTTCCCCATGGAGGAACCAGCTTGGACCACTGTGCCACCAATACCTTGCCAGTTGAGTCTGCCTGAGGCACAGCTGGCAGATTCCTATCCTCTGCCTACCCAAGGAGTTTTGCTGTCATCAGAACCATCAAGCCAATATCAGGGAAATCTAGGTGGCTGAAGAACAGCATAAGAACACAATCAAAAAGAGCCAGGGGAATATGGCAGCACCAGAGCCCAACTATCCAATGACAGCACGCCCTGGATGTCTTAACAGAACAGAAGCATAAGAAGATGATCTTGAATCAAATCTTATAAAGATGATAGAGGCCTTTAAAGAGGAAACGAATAAATCCCTTAAAGATATACAGGAGCTGGGCGGTGGTGGCCCATGACTTTAATCCAGCACTTGGGAGGCAGAGACAGGCAGATTTCTAAGTTTGAGGCTAGCCTGGTCTACAGAGTGAGTTCCAGGACAACCAGAGCTACACAGAAAAACCCTGTCTTAAACAAAAAAACATATACAGAAAACTTCATTCAAACAGGTAGAGAAATCAAATAAATATAAATAGGAAAATACAATCAAACAGGTGAGGATGTAAATAAAATTGTGAAAGAACTGAAAATGGAAATGGAAGCAATAAAGAAAACAAACTGAGGCACTCCTGGAGATAGAAAATCTAGGAAAAAGAACAGGATCTATAAAGACACAAGCATTACCAACAGAATACAAAAGATGGAAGAGAGACTCTCAGGCATATAAGATATGCTGGAAGTAATCAATATATCAGTCAAAAAATATGCTAAATCTCAAAAGTTCATGTCCCCAGAAAATGAAAAGAACAAACCTAAAGAAGGAAAAAATTACCAGCTTAAAGGCACAGAAAACATCTTCAGCAAAATCATAAAAGAAAATTTTCCTAACCTAAGGAAAGAGATGCCTATAAACATATTAGTAGCTTACAGAACACCAAATAGATTGGACCAGAAAAGAAGATCCTCCAGCCACATAATAATCAAGACACTAAATGTACAAAACAAAGAAAAATATTAAAAGCTGCAAGGGAAAAAAGCTAAGTAACATATAAAGGCAGACCTATCAGAATTACACCTGAATTCTCAACAGACATTTTAAAAGCTAGAAGGGCCTGGGCAGATGTCTTGCAAACCATAAGAGGCTACAGACGTCAACCTAGACTATTCTACCCAGCAAAACTTTCGATCACTATAGATGGAGAAAACAAGATATTTCATGACTAAAACATAAATTAGCCTCAGTGGGAGAGGATATACCTAGTCCTGTAATGACTTGATATGCCAGGGGAGGTGAATCTCAGGGGAGATCCCTCTTCTCAGAAAGGGGAGTGGGAAATGGGGGGAGTATGTGTAAGGGGGTACTGGGAGGAAAGGGGGTTAATATTTGGATATAAATTGAATAAATACATATTTTTAAAAAGAATTTATGTCCAACAGAAAAAATCAATAGATGATAGATAGATAGATAGATAGATAGATAGATAGATAGATAGATAGATAGATGATAGATGGATAGATGATAGATAAGCAATAGTTCAGGATGGAGAGAGGAATAAATATAGCTAAGAATCTGGAGAACAAAAACTAAAAATGTTAGAATTACTGAAACACAAAGTACAATTGAGAACATAAGCAACACCAAAAGTTAACAACACAAAAAACTGCTATCAACACATATCTTTTAATAACTTTAAATATTAATGGCCCCAATTATTCAACTAAAAGACACAGGCTGGTTGAATAGATTGTAAAATAAAGTCCGTCTATCTGTTGCTTACAAGAAAGTCACCTTAGAGTGTGCAAAAATGGACAAAAGACTCCAGTCAAACAAGACCAGACAGTAAGGTGGTATGACTCTCTTAATAGCTGACAAAATGGACTTCAAAAATAAAACTAGCTGGGAGATGTAAAGAAGAATGCTGTACTCTTCTCAAGAGAACAATTAACCAGAAAGACATTGCTATTCTAAACATCTGGGCACCAAATCCATCTCACCAATATCATAAAAGTATACTATTGATTTAAAAACACAGATTAAATAGTAGAAGGTGAATAAATACACCATTTTCTCCAATAGCTGAGTAGCTTGGACACAATGGTGCCAGAGAAACATCAGAATTAAATGGTATCATACTTTAAATGGATTTAGAAGATAGCTACAGGATATTTCACCCAAACACCAAAGAACACACATGGAAATTTCTTTGGAATACACATCTTGGGAAAAACACAAAACAAATTCAGAAAGACTGAAATAACTTCACATACCCTATCTATCTATAATTCAATAAAATGGCACATAATGAACACACTAATCTATAGCAAGTACACAAATTCATGGAGATCTTAACAATAATTACTGGGTGATAGATGAGTCAAGAGAAAATGAAAAAGAAAAATTCCTAGAACTAAATAAAAATAAAAACAAAACAAAATATCTGGGACACATTAAAAGCAGTCCTATGAGGTAAATTTACAGCTTTAAGGTCCTATTATTTAAAAATCAGAAAGAGCACAAATAAATGACTTAATGCTGTATTTTTAAAAATTGGGAAAACGAGAACTCAAACCAGATGGCAAAATATAATAAAAAGCTAAGCCAACTTTTTTTTCCATTTTACTTGTTTCTTAAAATTTATTCTTCTCTCATACAATACATCCTGACCACAGCCTCCCTTCCCTCTTCTCCTCCCACACCCTGTTCACCTCCCTACTCCCCCAGCTCCACTGTTCCTCTGTTTCCCTTCAGAAAAGAGCAAGTCTTCCAGGGATATGAAGCATAACAAGTTAAAATAAGAGTAGGCATAAAGCCTCATATAAAGATCAGACAAGGCAACTCAGTAAGAGGAAAAGGATCCCCATATCAGGCAAGAGTCAGAGACACTCTCATACACATTGTTAGGAGCCCCACAAAACCACCAAGCTAACGACCACAAGCAAGTATGCAGGAGGCCTAGGGTAGACCCATGCAGATCTCATGCTTGCTGCTTCAGCCTCTGTGAATCCCTATGAGCCCTTCTTAGTTGATTGTGTGGGAGGGTCTGTTCTCTTGGTGTCCTCAACACTTCTGGCTTCTTATAATCCTTCTTGCTCCTCTTCTGTAGGGTTCCACTTGATGTTTAACTGTGGCTCCCTGTATCTGTTCCTATCAACTGCTCCAGGAAGCTTCTTTCTGATGACTTTAGCATATATCATTAGAAATAATTTCACTGACATTTTTGTCAATCCTATTTAATTCTACCCTAGGTCTATAAGCTATATAGCTACTGGATCATGTCCATCCAGGCAGTGTCTGGCACGGGTACCCTCTTGTGTCATGGGCCTCAATTTGGAATAGTCATTGGTAGGCCCCATATATCTTACAGGCAGGACAGGTTGTGGGTTGTAAGTTTTGTGTCTGAGTTGGTGCCCCAATCTCACTACTGGGAGCTTATCCTGGTTACAAAAGATGACTGGTTGAGGCTTCATGTTCCCCATTACTAGAAGTCCTCACTAGGGTCCCTCTCATAGGTTCTAGGAAGTTTCCACTGCACTAGGTTTTCACATAAGCCCTTAAATGGCTGCCTATTTCCAGTAATCTCTCACTGTACTCTTTCCCTCCATTCCTTGCTCTCCCACCTGATCCTGTTCCCAATCCCACCCACCCCCAACCCACCTACAAAACCTATTCCATTTTCCCTTCCCTGGGAGATCCAATGAATAGAAATAAAACAATGCAAAGAAATCATAAATCTAAGAACTGGGTCTTTGAGAAGATTAACAAGAGTGACAGACTCTTGATCCAACTAACCAAAAGAAAGAGAGAACCCAACTTAAAAGAATAAGAGATGAACAGGTTAACATTACTACAGACAACAAAGATGTTCAAAATATTATAATGGAACATCTGTTAAAACCTGTCCTCTATTAAATTTGAAAGCCTAAAGAAATGGACAAATGTCTAGATTTATCCAAACCATCACAATAAACAAAGAAAATATGAACAATATAACAAATAAGATTGAAACAGCATTAAAAAGCTGTCTAGCAAAACAATAAAATAAAATATTAAAATTTAAAATACCAGGCCCAGATGCAGTCTCAACATAATTCCACCAGATTTTTTAAAGAAAATTTACAATAATCATTCCTAAACTAACAATTAAAAAAGGACTTACCTGAGAGCAGTTACATCACAGCCTAAATAAAAGGCAGACCCTTCTTGACCTTTAACCCTCTCTCTTCCTTCTCTCTTTTCTCCCTTTGTCTCTGCCCCCTCCCAATGCCACATGGAAAAAAATAGTTAAAAAAGAAAAGAAAAAAACAGAAGGAGCACTCCCAAACTCCTTCTATGAAGCCAGTATAACTCTAACACCCAAACCAGGTAAAGAAATGACAAGAAAAGAAAACTACAGGTCAATATCTCTGATGAACGTAAGTTTTTAAATCCCTACAAAATACTTTTCAAACTGAATATAGACAGACAACAAAATGATTATTCACCGTGATCTGGTTGGCTTCATCCCAGAAATGTAGGGATGGCCCAATATGCACAAGTTAATAAATGTGTTGAACATTTATTAATCCATAAGTGAACTTAAAGACAAAATCACATAATCATTGTCTTAGTTAGGGTTACTATTGAGGTAATCAAACACCATAACCAAAAACAACTTGGAAAGGAAAGTGCTTACTTGGCTTTCCACATGACTGTTCATCATTGAAGGAAGTCAGGACAGAAAACAAACAAAGCCAGGACCTGGAAGCAGGAGCTGATGCAGAGGCCATGGAGGCAGGAGCTGATGCAGAGGCCATGGAGGCAGGAGCTGATGCAGAGACCATGGAGGCAGGAGCTGATGCAGAGGCCATGGAGGGAGCTGCTTACTGGCTTCCTCTCCATGGCTTGCCCAGCCTGCTTTATTACAGAACCAGAAACACCAATCCAGGGGTGTTTCTATCCACAATGGTCTGGGCCTTTACTCATTGATCACTATTTTAGAAAATGTCCTACAAGTTTGTCTGCTTACAGCCTGATCTTCTGGAGGCATTTTCTCAATTGAGGTTAACCCCTCTCAGATAACTATACTTGGTGTCATGTTGTCATAAAATTAGCCATCACAATTATCTCAACTAATGCCCAAAAAAGCCATTGACAAAAATCTATTATGACTTCATAATAAAAGTTATGGAAAGATTGTGACTTCAGTCATCTCTATCTCAACATAATAAAAAACACATATGAGAAGCCCACAGTCAACATCATCCTAAATGGAGAAAAACTTGGTGGAATTCTACAGTAATCAAGAATTAGACAATACTATCTACTGTTCGCAATCTTTTCAGTATTTTTCTCAAAGCACTGGCTGGAGCAATAAGACAAGAGAAGGAAATTAAAATGATACAAATAGGAAAGAAGCAAAATCCAAATTTATAGATGATGTATTATACATAGGAGACTTCAAAAATTCCACTACAAAAATTCCTAGAAAGAACAGACAATTGCATTAATGTGGCAAGATGCAGAATCAAGGTATAAAATTCAATACCTCTACTTTATACCAAGAAACATACAGAAAAAGAGACCCCACACATACTCCCACCCACAATAGCCAGAAAGAAAATAAAATATCTACTAATAAACATAACTAATTAGGTAGAAGACATTGACAATGAAAACTTTAAATCTATGAAGAAAGAAATAGAGGACACCAGAAAATGGAAAGGCTTATGATGCTTACAGGTTGGTAGAATTAAGATTGTGAAAATGCTCCAAAGTTGACAATATAGTTGGTTCCAAAGCACACCTCAACAGATACAAATAAATAGAAATAAATCCTTGTATCCTATCAGACCACCACAGACTAAAGCTGGATTTCAACAGCAGACACATCAGAAAGCCTACACACTCAGAGAAACTAAACAACTCTCTACTCAATGATATTTGGGCCAGAGAAGAAATAAAGAAATTAAAGACGTCCTAAAACTTAATGAAAATGAAGGCACAACATAACCAAATTTATGGGACACAGTGAAAGCAGTGCTAAGAGGAAAGTTCATAGCACTCAGTGCCTCCATAAAGAAATTCAGAAGTTTTCATGCCAGCCATGTAAAACTACGCCTGAAAGCTCTAGACAAATTAAAGAAGTAAGCACATCGAAGAGGAGCAGAAGGTAGGAGATAATCAAAATCACGACGGACATCAAACAATTAGAAATAATATAAAGAAAGACAGACAAACTAACCAAATGACAGAGAGACAGTATCCAAATAAACAAAATCAGAAATGAAAAGGGAGACATAACAACAGTTGATAAGGAAATTCAAAGAATCATTGGGTCTTGCTTCAAAAGCCTGTACTCCACATAATTGGAAAAACTTGATGAAATAGATGATTTTCTAGACAGATGCCACTTACTAGAGTTAAATCAATACAAAGTAAACTATTTATATAGTCTTATAAACCCTAAGAAATAGAAGGAGTCATTAAAAGTCTCCCAACTAAAATAAGGCCACGGCAGATGGTTGTAGTGCAGAATTCTACCAGAATTTCAAGGAAGAGCTAATGCCAATATTCCTCAAACTATTCCAAAAAAATAGAAATAGAAAGAACACTGCGAAATTCATTCTATGAAGCCAAAGTCACCCTGATTTCTAAACCACACAACGACTCAACAAAGAGAATTTCAGACCAATTTCTCTTCTGAATATTGATGCAAAACACTCAATAAAATGCTACAAATGAAATCCAGGAACACATCAAAAATATCATACACCATGATCAAGTAGGCTTCATCCCAGGAATGCAGGGATGTTTCAATATACTAAAATCCTTCGAAGAAACTAAAATCCATATAAACAAACTGAAAGAAAATTCGCATGATCATCTCATTACATGCTGAAAACATTTTGACAAAATCCAACATCACTTCATGTTAAAAAAGGTAAAAGCACATACCTAAACATAATAAAACCAATACACCAATTGCCAACATCAAATTAATGGAGAGTGCTGGGGTATGAGACTTGCTCCACAAAACACATGAACACCTATCTCAGTTAGAAAGGGATGGTTTATTGAACTCATACTCTAATACTGGTCATATCAAGGGCATAGTTCAGACTTTGGAAGCTGAAGCTATGACAATGAACATCTTTCTTTTTCAGCTTAAGAAGGAAAAAAACACAAAGAACACAGAGAGCTCATAAGCATGTGCAGGAAATATTTCTCAGTAGTCAGTGCTGACTCAAGCCATTTTAGACATAACAATTCATATTGACCTTTAACTTAATGGGTTCTACGTAGAGCTTTGTGGAATTTCTTAAAATTAGCAAACTTCATACAGAGCATAACAGTGGATATGGTCATCGTGACCTTGCTCTGAGTCAAGTTCTTTTTCTGTGACAATGACTGTAGGCATATTATAGCAACAATATGAAATAGCTGGTGGTCATGGAACAAAATGGCTACACCTATGCTGGAGGTGCAAGGAGACTTCAACAGAAGAAACATAAAGCAATTCCTCTAAAATTAGGGACAAAACAAGGCTGCCCACGCTCTCCCTATCTATTCAATATAATACTTGTAGTTATCGTTACAGCAATAAGACAACAAAAGGATATCAAGGGGATACAAACTGTAAAGGAAAAATTCAAAGTGTCACTAGTCTCAGATGATATGATAATATACATAAGTGATCCAAAAATTCTACCAGAGAATTCCTACAGTTGGTTAAAACCTTCAGCAAAATGTCTGGATACAAAACTAACTCAAAAAAATCAGTAGCCTTCCCTTACACAAATGATAAATGTGCAGAGAAAGAAATTAGGGAAACAACACCCATTACAATAGCCACAAATAGTATAAAATGTCTTGGTATAACTCTAACCAAGTAAGTAAAAAACTTATATGGCAAAAACTTCAACTTCCTGAAGAAAGAAGTGGAGGAAGATATCAGAAGATTAAGATCTCTCATATTCATAGATAGGTAAGATTAACATAATAAAAATGGCCATCTTACCAAAAGCAATTTACAGACTCGCTGCAATCCCCATCAAAATTCCAACACAATTATTTATAGATGTTAAAAGAGCAATTCTCAACTTCATATGGAAAAACAACAACAACAACAACAACAAAAACCCATGATAACTAAAACAATCTTGAACAATAAAGGAACTTCTGGAGGTACCACCATCCCTGACCTCAAGATGTACTACAGAGCAATAGTATTAAAAATTTCATTCTGTTGGTATAGAAACAAACAAGTTGATCAATGGAATCAAATGAAAGACTCTGAAATAAACCCTCACTTGATTTTTGACAAAGAGGACCGAACCATATAATACAGAATACAGAATACAGAAAGCATCTTCAACAAATGTTGATAATCTAACTGGATGTCTGAATGTAGAAAATGCAAATTGCTCTATATCTATCACTCTACATAAAACTCAAGCCCAAGTGGATCAAAGACTTCAACATAAAACTGGATACACTAAATCTCATAGGACAGTAAGTGGAGAATATCTTGAACTCATTGATACAGGAGGCAACTTCCTGAACAGAATACCAAAGACCCAGGCTCTAAGATCAACAATCAATAAATGGGACCTCATGAAACTTAAAAGATTCTGTAAGGCAGAGGATACTGTAAATAGAACAAAATGGCAGGCTACAGACTGTGAAAAGATCTTCACCAACCCTACATCTGATAGAGGGCTAATATCCAAAATTTATAAAGTACTTAAGAAGTTAGACACCAGCAACCCAAATTAAAAATGGGATCCAAGGCTAAACAGAATTCTCCATAGAAAATCTCAAATGCCCAAGAAGCACTTAAATGCTCAATATTCTTAGTCAGCAGAGAAACGCAAATCAAAACAACTCTGAGATTCCTTCTTACACCTATCAGAATGGCTAAGATCAAAAATTCAAGAGATAGCACATGTTGGTAAGGATGTGGAGCACAGGGAAGACTCCGTCATTGCTGGTGGGATGTAAACTTGTACAACCACTTTGGGAATCAATTTGGCAGTTTCTCAGAAAACTGGTAATAGTTCTACATCAAGACCCAGCTATACCACTCCTGGGCATATAACCAAAAAGATGCCCCACAAGACTACTGGGGCACTTCTTCAACTATGTTTTTAGCAGCTTTATTTGTAATAGCCAGAAACTGGAAGCAACCTAGATGTCCCTCTGAAAGGATGGATAAAGAAAATTAAAAACAAAGACATCATAAATTTTTCAGGCAAATGGCTGGAACTAGAAAATATCATCCTGAGTGAGGTAACCCAGGCTCAAAAGGACATGTACTTTATATACTCAGTTATAAGTGGATATTACCCATAAAATACTCATGCTAACTCCATAGATCCAAAGAAGTTAAACAAGAAGGAAGGCACAACTGAGGATGCTTGAATCTCTCTTAGAAGGGGGAATAAAATAGTTGTAAGAAGCAGATGGAGGGAGAGAAATGGGTAAGTGAAGAAATGAGGGGATTGGAAAGAGAATGGGGAGAGTTTCAGTATCAAGTGTGGGTAAAGACAGGAGAGGTGGCCAGAGGACCAGGAGAATGAATGAAAATCTGTACCTGCCTGTGGGGGAGGGGAGAATTTCTAGGATGTCCCAGAGAACTTGGATAGGGGAGTCTCCCAAGAATCAATAGGGGTAACCTTAGTTGAGACTCACAGTAGTGGGTATTTGGAACCTGAAGAAGCCACCTTCTGTAGCCAGATAGGAACCCCAGTGGATCAATAGGGACATCAACCCACCCCCAAAACTTTTAACCCAAAATTTATCTGGTCTACAAGAAATGCAGGCACAGGGGATAGAACAGAGACTAAGGGAATAGCTGGGCAATCACTGACCCAACTTGAGACCCATTCCAAGTGCAATTTTAGTGATACTTTGTTATGCTTGCAGTCAGGACCCTAGCATAATTGTCCTCCGAGAGGTTCCACCTAGCAGCTGACTAGGATGAACGCTTGGGCACTCTTATGGAAGAGCTGGGAGTAGGATTAAGAACCCCAAAGAAGGTAGGAACCCTTCAGGAAGCCCAACAGAGACAACAAACCTGGACCCCTGGGAGCTCTCAGAGACTGAGAACATACACAGGCTGGACTGAGGCCCCCTACACATACGTAGCAGATGTGTAGCTCAGTCTTCATGTGAGTCCTGAACACCTGGAGTAGAGGCTATCCCTAAAGCCTCATACACAGTGAACACACTGTCTATGGCATATGTTCCCCTAGCTGGGTTGCCTTGTCAGGTCTCAGTGGGAAAGGATGGGCCTAACCTGGCAGAGACTTGATGTGCCAGGGTGGGGGATACTCAAAGAGGGTCTCTGCCTGCTCTGAGCAGAAGTGTAGGAAGGATAAGGGAGAGACTATGGGAGGGAGGCTGGGAGGGGACAATGATTGGGATATAAAGTGAATGAATAAATGAATAAACAAACAAACAAACAAATAAAGATTGTGAAAATGGTCATTCTACTAAAAGCCATATACAGATTCAATGCAATCTCAACCAAAACCCACATCTTACTCTTCAGAAAAATATAAAACAAACTATCCTAAAATTATATGGAACCACTAAAGACCATGGGTTAGCCTAAACAATAGGAAGCGAAGAAGTACAGGAGGAATTACCAATCCAAATCTTAGGATATATTATAGAGCCATAGTAATAAAAACAGCATGGTTCTAGTGTAAAAATAAATGTATATTCATGGGACAAAGCTGAACACTCAAACGGAAGTATACACATCTACAAACATCTATCATTTGACAAAGAAGATGAACACACACACTGGAGAAAAGACAGCATCTACGGCATATACTGCTGAGAAAACTGAATGCCCTTGTGTAGAATGAAATTAGAACCATTTTTATCCCCCTTCTTCTTTAAAAAAAAAAAAGATGCCCTTAAAAATAGATATAGGAAATGAGCAGTTGTCAGTCTTTTAATATCTGACACAATGGACATAAAATCAGAAGCATTGAGAAAATAAAAAAAAAGCTGTTTCATGATTATAAAAGGAACAATATGTTAAGAGACATACATGTTCCAACATAAGTGCTTTAAATTTCATAAAACATACTAGTCAATGTAAAACCCCATAATGAGCACAATATTAGCCCAGAAGTTTGGAATACAGGAAGAACAACCCACAAACCACAAGGAACTCAAGAAGAAGGAAAACTAAAAGGTGGACATTTCATTCCTTCTTAAAAGGGGGAACCAAATACCCACAGAAGGAATTGCAGAGATTAACTATGGAGCAGAGACTAAAGGAAGGGCAAGCCAGCCTAAATATAGCTATCTCCTAAGAGGTTCTGACAGTACCTGACTAATACAGATGTAGAGGCTCACAGCCATCCATTGAACTGAGTACAGGGTCCTCAATGAAGGAGTTAGAGAAAGGACCTATGGAGCTGAGGGGTTTGCAGCCCCATTAGGACAAACAACAATATGAACTAACTAGTACCCTCAGAGCTCCCAGGGTCTCAACCACCAACCAAGGACTGCACATGGATGGGACTGATTGTTCTGGCAGCATGGGTATAGTAGAGGATTGCAATTTGATCATCAATAGGAGGAGAGGACCTCGGCCCTGTGAAGGTTCTGTGCCCCAGTGTAGGGGAATGCCAGGGCCAATAAATGGGAGAAGGTGGGGTGGCAGGCATGGGGAGGGGGGAAGCAACAGGGGTTTGTTTTTATTGTTTTTGTTTGTTTCTTTGTTTTTTGGAGGGGAAACTGGGAAAGGAGAAATTTACATGTAAATAAAGAAAATATCTAATAAAAAATATATAATATTTTATCAAGTAAAATTAAATAATTTTGGCAAAAAAAAGATGAGTGTACTTTCATGAAACAAAAGAACTGAGTTGCATAAAGTAGTCAATCTAAGTGACAAAAAAAACCTAATTCAATAAATTAGAAGGCTGCTGAAGAAAAATAAAACTAAAGTTGGAAATTAAAAGTTCAATGAACCGAGTGTAAAGCACACTGGGAATCCCCACTCGCACATTGGATTCTGGGGAAAACAGAGTGTCGGGGCTAGAAGACAAGGGAGAGGACGTGAATAACACAGTAAAGACCAATAATAAATATGCAAAAATGGAACAGTAGAGAGCTCTCGGACACAATTAAAGACCAAACCTTTCCATTACTGTCATAGAAGAAATAGAGTACTGCCTCCATGAAAGCTTAGAAAGTTCTTTCAATCAAATCCAATTAATTTTTTTTTTAAACCAAGTGAAAGAAATACCCAGCCTGGAACATGAGCATAAAAACAGCAGATAGACACGATAAAGAAAGAAACTCTTCATAACATACTGTACTTAGAATGTTCACATCCAATGATTTAAAGGGGAGATTTGGAGAAGATATCAAGAGAGAAAGATGAAGGCCCTTAAAGAGCCAAGTCCATCCATCATAATAACACTGCATTTCCATAGAAATACTTAAAGCCAGAGATGAAGTCCCTTCAAGAGCCAAGTCCATCGTAATAACACTCCATTTCTATAGGGATACTTAAAGCCAGAGAGACCTCATAATAACATTGCATGTCTATAGAGATACTTAAAGCCAGAGAGACCTGGAAAAATACACTACATGTTCAGAATGACCACCAACTTCAATCCAGATCATCACACCCAGAAAAACTGTTAAAATTGAAGGAGTAGTAAAGATCTTTCATGATAAAATAAACTAAAGGAACTTATCACTACTGAAATAGCTCTACAGAAAATACTGAAAGCAATACTTCAAGCTGAAGAGAAGGCTAAATACACCAAAGATGTGACAGGAAATAAATAATTCCAGGAGATTAGATCAAAAGAAGTCTAGAAAAATACCACAAAATCAGCAAACTAACAGGAATTAATACATGTCCTTCAGTAATTCTCAAGGCATCAAAAAGAAAAGAAAGGACTGGTCTGAGGGGCAAGCAAATTCACAAATCAAAGGAAGGCTTGGTAAAATGAGTTATAAATAGGATACATCCAACTCTCCTGAGAACACACAGGAGAGAGGCTACTTAAGGCAGTTCAGTGTGTAGGTGGGCAGTGCTGTAGAGTTGAGTTTGTGGCAGTTCAGGTAATGGCAGTTCAATTCATGAAGTTCAGAGGCCATTTGTAACAGGACAGTTTTATAGAGACAGGTTGCAAAGAGAACAATCTATACACAGGTTAAGATAGAACAAGACAGAAAATGAGAAGGAGCCAGAGCATTAGAACAGATTGCTAGAGTTAGTTTGAGGCCAAGCAGAGAGATTCAGTGAGAAGATGAAAGAAGTCAGTTTGAATTAGTCAGCTTGGAAAGGAGTTTAGGCCAGAACAGCTAAGTTGAACCAGCCAGCTACAATTCAGAAAGAACTACAATGAGTGAGTTTACTCAACAGTAAGCACCAGAAACAACAATTTCATCTGGTGAATATAAGTTACATTTACACTCCTTGGCTTTCAGGCATATAGAAGGCTACAGAAATCTTCTAGATGTGACATGTGACTGGTTCTGCAAAGATTTGGTACACCTCATGCATACCTCTTTTTGTTAGTCTTGCTGAAAAGCCACATGAAACCCCTAGGTCACTCTTCTCTGATGCTTACAAAGAACTTATTTAGCAGAGGCATGTCAGCGTCTCTGAATTTGGTTCATGTTTGTTGGCAGTAAACGTGGATCGATAGTGAGACATGCCCCTTTCCTGTGCTTAAGACTAATGGTTTTCACTCATAACTTACCATGTTTTGAATACTTCAGTCATGTGTGTCTGCCATTGCAAGTGATGTTGCTGTTAAAATAAGGTCAACATCGTCTTCTAAGACCATGGCCTTCCTTTTGAGCACAGACTGACGTAAGACTTTATCCATCATCACTCACTTGACTTACAATATTATTTGTTTGCAAATAGTTGCATAGTCCTTTGATAGTATTGAATATTCATCCTAAATAAGCTAGATATGATGTCCCAGACCTTGTTATAGAATATCTCTACTGTCTTTTCCAAACGTTGTTGATATTTAATGCTTTAAATACAGACTGCATATAGAAAGAAACAATTGCTTATGAAGATAATCTTCATTTGTTTTGAGTTTGTCAACTCTTCATGATGCCACAAATATGCTAGATTAATCATTTGGCCCTCCTCACATGCCTACAATTTGGAAAGAAAAATAATTCGTTTTAATACATACACTAGGATGTACTCATCATTCCCAAAATTTTAAAGATTTCCTGGGAAAACAAAATTTATGAAATCTTGATGGGGCTACTAGCTGCCTAGGTATTTTGTCAAACACTAGTTTATGTGTTTTAAATGAGATAATTGTGCAAACATATTGAATGAAACAAACTACACTCTGAGATGGAGTGTGGCTTCCCTGAGCCTCAGCGGGCAGGACTGGAAAAAGCAGATCCTCCATGAGTTAAGGAGAACTCTTCAAAGGGAGCATGCTCCACTAGATCTAGCTGCTCTGAACTGACAGCAGATTTCCTTCCCTCGTTCCTTTGGGAACTGATTATCATCGCTGTCGCTCCCTCCACAGAATTGCTAGGAAACTGAATCATGTGAAGATAAAAGAAATAAAATGAAATAAAAAATAAGAGGTAAGAAGGTTTTCAAGAATTTCTTAGGGAGGGCTCAAGTCACACCTAAAGTAGGGACAATATAGAAATGTAAGGCCTTTTCTGTCCAAAATAAAAATCACTTCCAAGCTTGAGGTTGTGTTGAGTCCTGGCTAGAGGACAGAAATGGAAGGGGAAAAGTAAATACCAGAAAGCATTCTGGATTTTATCAGCCTGCTACTATTGTCTTTCAAAAAATTCATAAATGACGTTTTTCTTTTATTTTATTTTTAAGCAAGAATCTTTTTTCCCTTTTAATTGAACATGGTTTTATTATTTCTTTTTTCTTTGGTAAAATGCTTTATTAGATATTTTCTTTATTTACATTTCAAATGTTATTTCCTTTTCCCATTTCCCCTCTGGAACCCTCCCTACCCTATCCCCACTCCCCGTGCTCACTAACCCACCCACCCCCACTTCTCTGTCCTGGCCATTCCCATACACTGGGGCTTTGATCCTTCACAGGATCGAGGGCCTTTCCTCTCATTGATGTCCCACAAGGCCACCCTCTGCTACATATGCAGCTGGAGCCATGAGTCCCACCATGTGTACTTTTTGGTGGTTTAGTCCCTGGGAGCTCTGGGAGTACTAGTTAGTTCATATTGTTGTTCCTCCTATGGAGCTTGTAAACCCCTTCAGCTCCTTGGGTCCTTTCTCTAGCTCCTCCATTGGGAACCCTGTGCTCAGTCCAATGGATGGCTGGGAGCATCCACTTCTGTATTTGTCAGGCACTGGCAGAGCCTCTCAGGAGACAGCTATATCAGGCTCCTGTCAGCAAGCACTTGTTGGCATCCACAATAGTGTCTAGGTTTGGAAAACTGGGGCTGGATCCCCAGGTGCAACAGTCTCTGCATGGCCTTTCCTTCAGGTTCTGCTCCACACTGTCTTTGTATCTCCTCCCATGGGTATTTGGTTCCCCCTTCTAAGAAGGACTGAAATATTCAAGCTTTGGTCTTCCTTCTTCTTGAGCTTCATGTGGTATGTGAATTGTATCTTGGGTATTCCAAACTTCTGGGCTAATATCCACTTATCAGTGAGTGCATACCATGTGTGTTCTTATGTGATTGGGTTACCTCACTCGGGATGATATTTGAGGAAGAGCCTCGAGCACAGGGGAAATTTTCCTGAACAAAACATCAATAGCTTATGCTCTTAGATCAAGAATTGACAAATGAGACCTCATAAAACTGCAAACTTCTGTAAGGCAAAGGACACTGTCAATAGGACAAACCAGCAACCAACAGATTAGGAAAAGATCTTTACCAGCTCTACAGCCTATAAAGGGCTAATATCCAATATATAAAGAAAACTCAAGAAATTAAACTCCAGAGAACCAAAATAACCCTATTTTTAAAAATGGGCTACAAAGCTAAACAAAGAATTCTCAACTAAGGAATACTGAATGGCTGAGAAGCACTTAAAGAAATGTTCAACATCCTTAGTCATCAGGGAAATGCAAATCAAAAGAACCCTGAGATTCCACTTCACACCAGTCAGAATGGCTAAGATCAAAAACTCAGGTGACAGCAGATGCTGGAGAGGATGTGGAGGAAGAGGAACGCTCCTTCATTGCTGGTGGGATTGCAAGCTGGTACAACCAATCTGGAAACCAGTTTGGCGGTTCCTCAGAAAACTAGACACAGTACTACCTGAGGACCCAGCTATACCACTCCTGGGCATATACCCAGAAGATGCTCTAACATGTAATAAAGACACATGCTCCACTATGTTCATAGCAGCCTTGTTTATAATAGCCAGGAGCTGAAAAGAACTCAGATGCCCCTCAACAGAGGAATGAATACAAAAAATGTGGCATATTTACACAATGGAGTAGTGTTCAGCTATTAAAAACAGTGAATTCATGAAGTTCTTAGGCAAATGGATGGAACTAAAAATATTTTTTTTCTGAAGACAAGCTAGTCTGGTCTTCAAGTTGTAATTCTCCAGATAGATGCTGGATCCACAGCTGTGTGCCACAGTGCATGCTGCTCTACTGTATTTTCAAAAGTTTTATGTTCCACATATTGTTCTTATGTTCATATTGTTCATATCTTATGATTGCATTCACTGAGATGGATAGACTGCATTCTACCTGTTCTTTCTTGACCAAATGAAATCCACATTCTCTTTACATTGAGTAAAAATGTTGCCATTCATGTTCTGATTAAAACCTCTTATTGATGTCATCAGTATTCTCAATAATGCAAAATCCATTGTTTCCATCCTTGTTAGAATGGCATTTAAACCTTTGACAAATCCTACCCTCTTTCTGAAGTCATTTATATCTACTTTATTCAAGGCCCCAAAGTTCTCCTTACTTTCTTTCTCCTGTTCTGCATCCTTTCAATGAGTATTTACTTCCTCAATTCAGAGAGTTTAGAAATTTATTATACTCATTCTTGCCACAGTAAAACATAGTAAACACAATATCAACACACATCATGCTTTATTAACTTTGGAAAATAAAGATTCCAAAACAGTGGTTTGCTTGGAGAATCATCACCCCCTCCTTGTTGAATAAATAAAGAAGTTAACTTTTTTGAAAATTAGCATTATCCCTCCCTTCAAGTTAGCGATCTATTGGGTGGAAGAGAACCCGCAATGTCTATCACCATCTCCTTAGTCACACACCAAAAGTTGAAGGTAATATGCTATTACTAAAGACACCATACACTTTGAACATTAAACTTGGTGGAATCAAAATGGTACTGACCACAATATTATAAATGTGCTTAACATTGAAGTATACATTTATGAGGATGAGATCATGGATACATAATATATCTCTGCAAAATCTTTTTAAATGATTGAATTAAAATTAGCTACACACATGAGTATTCATAGAAGATTATCATATAATTACTCCAAAACTAAAAGTAATCAAAACATCTTCAATAAATAAAGTTAATGAAAACTGTCAAAAATAAATAAGAAGGCTGGTATTGACCTGTTATCCTCCTCCCCAAGGAGTAGCGTATCAGAAGATACTATTCAAGCTTTCAAATGATGAGAGCAAACATCCTACCAGGTTCACATAACAACAATGACTGTCCCAGTAAGATATTCCAAGTTGTGTGATAATAGTATTTATATCTTAGAGAAAATCAGCAGCTCCACAATTGGACTTTAGGTTCACTCTATAGTAGGCAACTGTGTCTGGACCCTAAAAGAAAATCTACTACTACCTTTTTTTTCTAAATCAGTATAGCTTCAAAATATTTTCTAAATAGCTATCCTATACCCATAAGGGAATGTAGCCCTCATCCCTATCAAATAAAGCTTTTTGCTGAAAATGGAGACTTCTACAAAAATCTATAAATAGTCAAAATACAAAGAACAAGTCACCATGGGGTGCCCAACCTCAGTTGGAATGTCAACAACATAACCACTACACCTAAGTCTCACAGAACATCATGGCAGAGGGGCTATAAAGATTATAAGAGCCAGAGGACAAGTATAAGTGCTGACACACACTTCTAGAGAAGACAGAGATTCTTCACCCATGAAATATTGTCAGTATGATTGCTTTTATAAGACCTGTTCAATGCACATACCAGTTGTCATGCCAACATGTTTGAGAAATTTTCACAAGAATCTACCCCTAAGTGAAGAGCAGCAGCCATTTAAGGGCAGTTGAGCAAGGGCAACGTTTCTCCAGGAACAAGCCCCTTAATAGGTTTTCAAATTATAATTAATCATCCCTAAACACCTGTACGTATGGGCAACATTGACTGGACTCAGTAGATCTTATGTATACATATGTGATTAACAATAATAATAACAATAAACAATAATAATCATACATACATGATTAGCATACATAATTAACAACAATAATTAATAATAATAATTATTATTATTATAGAAAACACAGGAAGGTTTCAAGTGGAGAATAGCACAGGTAGAGATGATATAAATACAGTGTACTCAAATATGAAACCATCAAAAATTAAATATACAATTATGCATATAAGAAATGTCTATATTACTTTTATATATGTTTTAATAAAAGAGTTAAAATAACATATTATTGTCTACAGGAGCCTCTGTCAGATTTTTTTTCTTGAATATTATCTGAGGAAATGGAATTCAAGGGGCTTCTCCCACCACTCCTAGAAATGGCAAGAGAGGCATTTCTCCAGTACAGATTTTCTTTTTTTCTTCTTCTTCTTTTTTTTAAATCACTATATCTTTTATATTCGAACCAGAAAGAACCAGAATAGAAAAAGGATTTTTTTTATTTTTTTAAATTTCTTTATTTTTATTAGATATTTTCTTTATTTATATGTCATATGATTTCTCCTTTCCCAGTTTCCCCTCAAAAAAAAAAAAGAACAAACCCCTGTTGCCTACCCCTCCCCCTGCTTGCCACCCCACCCTCTCCCACTTATTGGCCCTGGCATTCCCCTACACTGGGGCACAGAACCTTCACAGGGACAAGGGCCTCTCCTCCCATTGATGATCGACTTTGCAATCCTCTATTATACACATGCTGCCAGAACAATCAGTCCCAACATTTACAGTCCTTGGTTGGTGGTTGAGTCTCTGGGAGATCTGAGGGTACTAGTTAGTTCATATTGTTGTTCGTCCTAAGGGGCTTCAAACCCTTCAGCTCCTTTGGTCCTTTCTCTAGCTCCTTCATTGGGGACCCTATATTCAGTTCAATGGATGGCTGTGAGCCTCTACTTCTGTATTAGTCAGGTACTGTCAGAGCCTCTCAGGAGACAGATACATCAGGATGAATTGTCCTTCCTTCAGTCTCTGCTCCATAATTAGTCTCTGCAACTCCTTCTGTTCCCTCTTTTTTTTTTTTTTTTTTTTTTGGTTTTTCGAGACAGGGTTTCTCTGTGTAGCCCTGGCTGTCCTGGAACTCACTCTGTAGACCAGGCTGGCCTCGAACTCAGAAATCCGCCTGCCTCTGCCTCCCAAGTGCTGGGATTAAAGGCGTGCGCCACCACTGCCCGGCCTGTTCCCTCTTTTAAGAAGGAATAAAATGCCCACATTTTGCTCTTCCTTCTTCTTGACTTTCTTGTGGTTTGTGGGTTGTTCTTCCTGTATTCTGAACTTCTGGGCTAATAACCACTTATCAGAGAGTGCATCCATGTGTGTTCTTTTGTGATTGGGTTACCTCACTCAGGATGATATTCTCCAGATCCACCCATTTCCCTAGGAATTTCATAAATTCATTGTTTTAATAGTTGAGTAGAACTCCATTGTGTAGATGTACCACAATTTCTATATCCATTCCTCTGTTGAGGGACAACTGGGTTGTTTCCAGTTTCTGGCTATTATAAATAAGGCTGCTATGAACATGGTGGAGCATGTGTCCTTATTACATGTTGAAGCATCTTCTGGGTATATGCCCAGGAGTGGTATAGCTGGGTCCTCCAGTAGAACTATGTCAAATTTCTGGAAGAACCACCAAACTGATTTCCAGAGTGGTTGTACGAGCTTGCAATCCCACCAGCAATAAAGGAGTGTTCCTCTTTCTCCACAACCTCAACAGCATCTGCTGTCACCTGAGTTTTTTATCCCAGCCATTCAGACTGGTGTGAGGTGGAATCTCAAGGTTCTTTTGATTTGCATTTCCCTGATGACTAAGGATATTGAAAATTTCTTTGGGTGATTCTCAGCCATTCGGTATTCATCAGTTGAGAATTCTTTGTTTAGCTCTGTAACCCATTTTTAATAGGATTATTTGGTTCTCTGGAGTCTAACTTCTTGAGTTCTTTGTGTACATTGGATATTAGCCCTCTATCAGATATAGGGTTGGTAAAGATCTTTTCCCAATTTGTTGGTTGCCATTTTGTCCTATTGACAGTATCTTTTGCCTTACAGAAGCTTTGCAACTTTATGAGGTCCCACTTGTCAATTCTTGATCTTAGAGCATAAGCTATTGGCATTCTGTTCAGTAAATTTTCTCCAGTGCCTATGTGCTCGAGGCTCTTCCCTACTTTCTTTTCTATTACTTTCAGTGTATCTGGTTTGATGTGGAGGTCCCTGATCCACTTGGACTTGAGCTTTGTACAAGGAGATAGGAATGAATCGATTTGCATTTTTCTACATGCTAACCGCCAGTTGAGTCAGCACAATTTGTTGAAAATGCTGTCTTTTTTCTACTGTATGGTTTTAGCTCCTTTGTCAAAGATCAATTGACCATACGTGTATGGGTCATTTCTGGGTCTTCAGTTCTGTTCCATTGATCTACCTGCCTGTCACTGTATCAACACCACGCAGTTTTAATAACAATTACTCTGTAGTACAGCTTAAGGTCCGGGATGGTGATTCCACCAGAGGTTCCTTAATTTCTGAGAATAGTTTTGGCTATCCTGAGTTTTTTGTTGTTCCAGATGAATTTGCAAATTGCCTTTCTAAGTCTGTGAAGAATTGAGTTGGAATTCTGATGAGGATTGCATTGAATCTGTAGATTGCCTTCAGTAACATGGCCATTTTACTATATTAATCCTGCCAATCCACAAACATGGGAGATCTTTCCATCTTCTGAGATCTTCTTCAATTTCCTTCTTCAGAGACTTGAAGTTCTTGTCAAACAGATATTTTACTTGCTTAGTTAGAGTCACACCAATGTATTTTATATTATTTGTAACTATTGTGAAGGGTGTTGTTTCCCTAATTTCTTTCTCTGCCTGTTTATCCTTTGTGTTGAGAAAGGCCTCTAATCCGCTTGAGTTAATTTTATATCCAGCTACTTTGCTCAAGTTGTTTATCAGGTTTAGGAGCTCTCTGGTGGAATTCTTGGGGTCACTTAAGTATACTATTATGTCTTCAGCAAATAGTGATAATTTGACTTATTCTTTTGCCGTTCATACCCTTTGATCTCCTTTTGTTGTCTAATTGCTCTGGCTAGGACTTCAAGTACACTATCGAATAGGTAGGGAGAGAGTGGGCAGCCTTGACTAGTTCCTGATTTTAGTGGGATTGTTTCAAGTTTCTCTCCATTTAGTTTGATGTTGGCTACTGGTTTTCTGTATATTGCTTTTACTATGTTTAAGTATGGACCTTGAATTCATGATCTTTCCAAGACTTTTATCATGAAGGGATGTTGGATTTTGTCAAATGCTTTCTCGGCATCTAATGAGATGATCATGTTTTTTTTCTTTGAGTTTGTTTATATAGTGAATTACGTTGATGGATTTCCGTATATTGAACCATCTCTGCATCACTGGGATGAAGCCGGCTTGATCATGGTGGATGATCATTTTGATGTGTTCTTTGATTCAGCTTGCAAGAATTTTATTGAGTATTTTTGCATCAATATTCATAAGGGAAATTGGTCTGAAGTTTTCTTTGTTAGGTCTTTGTGTGGTTTAGGTATAAAAGTAATTGTGGCCTCATAAAATGAATTGGGTAGAGTGCCTTCAGTTTCTATTTTGTAAAATAGTTTGAGGAGTATTGATATTAGGTCTTCTTTGAAGGTTTGATAAATCTCTGCACTAAACTCATCTGGTCCTGGGCTTTTTTTGGTTGGGAGACTATTAACAACTGTTTCTATTTCATTAGCAGATATGGGACTGTTTAGATCATTGATCTGATCTTTTTTTTTTTACTTTATGGCAATTTGATCATTTAATTTTTGCCATTTGACCATTTCATTTAGCAGGCATGTGACAAACCTAGAGTTGGCAAAGGCCTCATTTTTCATGGCATGACTTTTCCCCCAGGGATAAAACATTTTTTATTAGATATGTTCTTTATTTACATGTCATATGATTTCTCCTTTCCCAGTTTCCCCTCAAAAAAAAAAAAAGACTAAAAACAAAAACAAAAACAAAAAATAACAAGGACAAATCCCTGTTGCCTCCACCCCTCCCCCTGCTTGCCACCCCACCCTCTCCCACTTATTGGCCCTGGCATTCGCCTACACTGGGGCACAGAACCTTCACAGGGCCAAGGGCCTCTCCTCCCATTGATGATCAACTTTGCAATCCTCTACTATACACATGCTGCCAGAACAATCAGTTCCACCATGTATAGTCCTTGGTTGGCGGTTGAGTTTGATTTAACTTTGGTACCTGGTATCTGTCTAGAAAATTGTCCATTTCATCCAGGTTTTCCAGTTTTGTTGAGTATAGGCTTTTGTAGTAGGATCTCATGATTTTTTGGGTTTCCTAAGTGTCTGTTGTTATGTCTCCCTTTTCATTTCTGATACTGTCTCTGTGCCCTCTAGTTCGTCTGGCTAAGGGTTTATCTCTTTTGTTGATTTTCTCAAAGAACCAGCTCCTGGTTTAGTTGATTCTTTGTATAGTTCTTTTTGTTTCTATTTGGTTGATTTCAGCCCTGAGTTTGATTATTTCCTGACTTTGACTCCTCTTGGGTGAATTTGCTTCTTTTTGGTCTAGCACTTTCAGGTGTACTGTCAAATTGTTGGTGTGTGCACGCTCCAGTTTCTTTCTGGAGGCACTTAAAGCTATGAGTTTTCCTCTTAGGACTGTTTTCATTGTGTCCCATAAGTTGTGGTATGTTGTGGCTTCATGTTCAATAAACTCTAGAAAGTCTTTAATTTCTTTCTTTATTTCTTCTTTGATCAAGTTATCATTGAGTAGAGTGTTGTTAAGCTTCCACGTGTATGTGGGCATTCTATTGTTTATGTTGTTATTGAGGAGCCGCCTTAGTCCATGGTGATCTGATAAGATGCAAGGAATTATTTCAATCTTCTTGTATCTGTTGAGGCTTGATTTGAGACCAATTATATGGTCAATTTTGGAGAAGGTACCATGAGGTGTTGAGAAGAAGGTATATCCTTTTGTTTTAGGATAAAAAGTTCTATAGACATCTGTTCAATCCATCTGTTTCATAACTTCTGTTAGTCTCATTGTGTCCTTGTTTAGTTTCTGTTTCCATGATATGTCCATTACAGAGAGTGGGGTGTTGAAATCTCCCACTATTATTGTGTGCAGTGCAATGTTTTGAGCTTTAGTAAAGTTTCTTTTATGAATGTAGGTGCCCTTGCATTTGGAGCATAGAGGTTCAGAATTGAGAGTTCATCTTGGTAGATCATACCTTTGATGAATATGATCACTTATCTTTTTTGATCACTTTAGGGTGAAAGTCAATATTATTCGATATTAGAATAGCTACTCCAGCTTTTTTCTTGGGACCATTGGTTTGGAGAATTGTTTTCCAGCCTTTTAGTCTGAGGTAGTGTCTGTCTTTGTCACTGAGGTGGGTTTTCTGTATGCAACAAAATATTGGGTCCTGTTTACGTACCCAATCTGATAGTCTATGTCTTTTTATTGGGGAATTGAGTCCATTGATATAAATAGATATTAAGGAAAAGCAATTGTTGCTTCTTGTTATTTTTGTTGTTAGAGCTGGAATTCCATTCATGTGGCTATTTTCTTTTAGTTTTGTTGGAAGGTTACATTATTGCTTTTTCAGAGATGTAGTTCCCCTCCTTGTGTTAGAGTTTTCCATTTATTACCCTTTGAAGGGATGGATTTGTGGAAATATATTGTGTGAATTTGGTTTTGTCATGGAATACTTTGGTTTCTCCATCTATGGTGATTGAGAGTTTTGCTGGGTATAGTATTCTGGGCTGGCATTTATGTTCTCTTATGGTCTGTAGGACATCTGCCCAGGATCTTCTAGCTTTCATAATCTCTATTGAGAAGTCTGGTGTAATTCTGATAGGCCTGCCTTTAAATGTTACTTGACCTTTTTCCCTTACTGTTTTTAGTATTCTTTCTTTGTTTTGTGCATTTGATGTTTTGATTATTATGTGGTGGGAGGAATTTCTTTTCTGGTCCAGTCTATTTGGAGTTCTGTAGGCTTCTTGTATGTTCATGGGCATCTCTTTCTTTAGATTAGAGAAGTTTTCTTCTATAATTTTGTTGAAGATATTTACTGGCCCTTTAAGTTAGAGGTCTTCACTCTCTTCTATACCTATTATCCTTAGGTTTGGTCTTCTCATTGTATCCTGGATTTCCTGGATGTTTTGGTTTAGGATCTTTTTGCATTTTCTTTGACTGTTGTTTCAATGTTTTCTATGGTATCTTCTGCCCCTGAGATTCTCTCTTCTATCTCTTGTATTCTGTTGACGATGCTTGCATCTATGTTTCCTGATTTCTTTCCCAAGATTTCTAACTCCAGAATTGTCTCTCTTTATGATTTCTTAATTGTTTCTACTTCTATTTTTAGTTCCTGGATGGTTTTGCTCAATTCCTTCACCTGTT
>NW_022196895.1:75585279-75591198 GCF_008632895.1 Mastomys coucha
GTTTCCTCTTTAAGGGCTTGTACCTCTTTACCTGTGTTTTCCTGTATTTCTTTAAGGGAGTTATTCATTTCTTTCTTAAATTCTTCTAGCACCATTGTGAGATATGATTTTTAGATCCAAATCTTGCTTTTCTGGTGTTTTGGGATATCCAGGACTTGCTGTGATGGGAGTACTAGGTTCTAATGAAGCCAAGTAGTCTTGGCTTCTGTTGGTAAGATTTTTGCATTTGCCTTTTGCCATCTGTTGATCTCTGGTGTTAGATGTTCCTGCTGTCTCTGACTAGAGCTTGTTCCTCCTGTGGGTCTGTAAGCTAATGTCCTCATGTAATGATTTTCAAAGTCATGTATAATTTCCTTTTCCCCCAACAACCCATGTATCAACTTGTCTACACATAATTTGAAAAATCTTTTAAAATATATTATTAATATTGAGATCTTCATACATTGTGCTTTGATCATATTCATCCCCTCCTCTTCCTCTTTCCAGTCCATTCCCCATTCCACACCCACTCAGCTTTTATGTCTTAATTTTTTATCCCATCAATCCCCATGAGTGCTGTCTATTTGCTCATAGCTTTGTGACCACCTACTAGAAAATGTAGGACCTAGCAGGGGTTACATTTCTAAAGAAAGCAAGCTCTCTTGCTCTTGGTAACTGTCAATGAGCAACAGTTGCACAGCTAGATAAGACTTTAAGCACATGCCTTGTCTATGCTGAGATTTTTGTCTGGATTGGGCTTGTGTGAGCTGTTACAACCACTGTAAATTCATATGTGCTGTTGCCCTGTTGTGACAGGAAAACTCTCTTTCCTTGTCTTCATCTACCACCTCTGGTTCTTAGTCATCCTCCATTTTCTTTGCTAGTGGACTACAACCTCGTAACTACTACCTAGAAATCAGCGTGGAGAATTCTCAAAAAGAAAAATACACCTACCACATAGTCCAGCTCTGTCAATCTTGGGCATATACCCAAAGGATTCTATACCCTCCTATGCTCATTTGTGGTTATTGATGCTCTATTCAAAATATGCAGTAAGTGAAAACAGCCTGGATGCCCATCAGTTGATAAATACATAATAAAATATAAGATATTTACACAATTGAAATATTATCAGCTATTTATAACATGTTATGAAAACCAATGGAGCTGGAAATGATCACTGTAAGTAAAGTAACTCAAATCCAGATATGCTTGGATGTGCATACACTTTTACTGGAATAAAAATAATGCTCTATATTTCCTGTTAATCTGCTAATTTAGAAGCAAGTGAATAAGGAAATTCTGCCAGATGTTTTTGTGATTTATAAGTCAGGGGTAAATCATTTAATTTTTGTGTGTGTCTGTGTGTGTGTCTATTACAGGAGGAACAATTATAAATACTAAATATTTACCTGAAATTCTATGATCAAGATAAGACTATTGCATTCATAGCCTATTCATTGACCTCATGCAAATATCACGTCTTTTCAGTCTTTTCCTGTAAGAAATGAAGGAAATATATGAGGATCAATAAAATATTTCATTGGGTTGAAATATTTGTTTGGGTTGAAATAATTGCTTTGTTTTAAGACAAGGTTTCTCTGTGTAGCCCAAACTCACCTTAAGGTTGTAATTCTCCTCTGTGCCACCAATCAAGTGCTGAGATTATGGGGTTGTGCCACCTCTCATTGCTTTAGGATTATATTTTCACTTGAAATGGTAGCATATGGACCATTATACAAAGAGCTAAATGCATCTACAAATAAATCACTAAATATAGAAATGCTTTTCCAAGTAAATTTATTTTCATCCTTTGCCTTCAAAAATATCCACAGGAAAACTGAAAAGCATTTTTAAATGCTATAAAGTTAATTGTGCTATAAGTTTTTTGAAGATCGCAAATTTAGACACTAATACAATTAATGTCAATTATTAGTTAAATTTTCCTTTTATTTAGTTGAAAGAAATAATGACAAACAAAATAGATGAAATAATTGATATTAAGGTAATAGTCAAAAATGAACATTTTATTTTGTTTCTGATAACTTCATTATATCCATACCAGATAAAATTGTAAATTTTCTTCACATCAATTTGCCATTTTATTATTAATAACAAAAAGTGTATTTTTTCTACCAAAATTCAGCTTTTGGTTATAATAATACCATTTAACCTAGTTTCCTATCATTTATTTCATGGAAAGGTAGGCTGAAGACTTTTCAAATCTGAAGTTTAGTTACAGATGAGATTTGAAGAATAAAACCAAAGGTACTCTAAAAATTATACTAATAGTTAACATAAGATCATTAAATTGATCCATAAGTGTCTGCTATTGATTAGCTTGAGTTAGACAGATCAAAGCTGTCAACATTGGTCCTAAAACTATGCAACTGCTGAAGAAAAAGCAGAGTGTGCACATAAACATACAGGCACAGGTACGAATTTCTAAATAGAATTCTACTGCCAACAATGAGTCCAACAATAGATCCAACAATCAAAACGTGGAATGTTGGGCTGGAAAGATGGCTCAGTGGTTCAGAACACCAACTGCTCTTCCAGACATTCTGAGTTCAATTCCCAGCAACCATATGGTGTCTCACAACCATCTGAAATGGGATCTGATGTCCTCTTCTGGTGTGTCTGAAGAGAGCAATGGTGTACTCATATACATAAAATAAATAAATAAACCTTTTTAAGAAGGTGGAATGTTAATAAGGAAACTGCTGATCAAGAGAAGAGGCAAGCCAGATAATGGGAGGAAATGTTTGCCAACCATATATCTGACAGAGGACTAATGTCTAGCATATACAGAGAACTAAAAAGAAGAAAATGGAGAGTAAATTAAACAAGGAAGGAAAGAACGATAGAAAGAAAGAAAGAGAGAGAGAGAGAGAGAGAAAGAAAGAGAAAGAAAGAAAGAAAGAAAGAAAGAAAGAAAGAAAGAAAGAAAGAGAGGGTGAGGGAAGGGGGAGGAAGGAAGGAAGGAAGGAAGGAAGGAAGGAAGGAAGGAAGGAAGGAAGGAAGGAGGGAGGGAGGGAGGGAGGGAAGGAAGGAAGGAAGGAAGGAGGGAGGGAGGGAGGGAGGCAGGCAGGCAGGCAGGCAGGAAGGAAGGAAGGAAGGAAGGAAGGGAGGGAGGGAGGGAGAGAGAGAGAGAAAGACCAACCCAGTTAAACAGAACTGAACAGAATCTCAAATGAAGAATTATAAATGGATAGGAAAAAGTTTAAGTAGTGTTCAGCATCTTTACTCATCAAGAAAAGACTGATGAAAATACTTTCAGATTTCATCTTACTAAAATCAGGATGGTTATAACCAAGAATCCAGATGACCACAAATTCTGGCTAGGGTATGGGAAAAGAGGGATGCTTATACACTGTTGGTGGAAGGGTAAACTTCCATTGTGGAAATCAGACTGAAAGTTTTTCAAAAAAAAAATCCAAGAAATTAAACTACCATATGTCTTAACTATGCCAATCCTGGGCACATACCCAAAAGACTATATCCTACTACAAAAATAGATATATAGCCATGTTCATTGCTCTTCTACTCACAACAGCTAGGGAATGGAAGCTGTCTAGATACATATCAATGATGAATAGACAATGAATGTGTGGTACATACACACATGGAATTTTATTCAGCTGCAAGAAAAATTAAATTATAAAATTTACAGGTACATGGATGGAACTGTATAAAATTATTCTACAGGAGGTAACCCAGGCCCAGGAAGACAAGCTACACATTCTCTCACATGTGTACATTACAACCTCAAATGTTTATTTTTATGTATTTAACTTCGAGGAAGTTTGGAATCCAGGAAATTAGAAAAGGCAACTGATAGGGGATGCTTAAAGGGAAAGGAGATAGTAGAAGATGGGTGTAATAAAATAAAGACAGGGAATACTATGGAGGAGAACGGTTAAGTAAGAACGGGGCAAGGGTTAGCAGGATAAAGGTATGTGAGGAAGTATCAACCAAGATGAAGGAAATAAGATGGAAATCTACTCCCTTACACACACATACAAAAAAATGTTTTTAGCCCTACCACTCAGAACACCCAAAACATGATAGGATATTGTCATTGCTCTTGGTGTCCCACAAGAAATAGATAATAAGATACTATTCATTCTGTGGTGGTTTGAATGAGAATGGCCCACATACGTTCATATATTTGAGTCATTGACCCAGGTGGTAGAACTTTTGGGGTAGGATTATGATGTATTGTCTTGTTGGAGGAGGTGTGTTCAAATAGGAAATTAGGGCTTAATTGGAAATCCTACTAGGAGCTTTGGAAGACAAAATTTATGAGAGCAATGTAGAATATTAAGGCCAGCTCAAAAGGTTTCAGAGAGTAAAAATATCATCAACTACAAATATACACCATTCCGTGATATTTTGACAAAGAATATGGCTGCTTCTGCCATTGTCCTAAAAATCTGACTGGGGCTGAATTGAAAAGCATTGGATTGATTTTCTTTCCAGAGCTTTCAAGACAATCTAAAATTAGTTGCATGATTATTAGTAATCATCCTTGGGCCAATATATGATAAAAAGACCAAGCAGGGCAAAGAGAAATAAAAATGTGTCTCATCACCAGCACCGTTAATAGACTGCTTTGCAGGTATCTCTCTTCTCACCCTACCTCTATTCTCCAGAGACGCTGCTCAACCTTGTACTGAATCCAGGTCTCTCCCTCCCAGTGGACTCTCTTCCAGCCCATTCCAGCCCATTGTGTCAAATCCCAATACCTAAAACCACTTTTTAATCTATGAGCCACCCATACCCAGTAGCCATACCTGACAGGAACTCAGGTAAGTGCTTCACACTACCCTTCCTATCCTCCATTACAATCTTGCTATTCTCAACCTCAGCTCGAATAACAATATGTTTGCAGGTGCCTCTCCTCCAACCACAACCCCATGAACTGGAGAGTCTGACTGTTGATTCAGGAGCATGGCCCCCTAGCCCTGTTTCTCCAGATTATGCTTAGCTATCCTTGCAGCCCACTTGCAGGATTCTCTCACGACACATCTCCAACTCCATGGGGACCCCACTTCCTGGTGTAGATAGGTTCTCCTTGGCCATTTCCTGAAGCATATCTCAGCATTTTCTCCCAGCCCACCTCTATTCCTCTCCATACCCAACGACATACAGAAAGATTACCTCCCAGAAAATCCAGAGCCACAATATTTTTTTAAAATCAAGCTCATGGGACCCATGGCGCTGGCCACATATCTGGCAAATGATGGCCTTATTGGACATCAGTGGGAGGAGAGGCCCTTGGGATTGAGGGTGTTGGATGGCCCAGTGTAAGGGAATGCCAGAGCAGGAAGACAGGATTCGGTAGGTGGGTGGGGGAGAACCCTCATAGAGGTAGAGAGAGGAGAGATGGGCTAGAGGGGTTCTAAAGGGGAGACCTGGAAAGGGGAAAACATTTGAAATGTAAATAAAGAAAATATCCAATCAAAAAAATCAAGCTTATGGAACTTTCTCCAAAACTGACCATATACTACAACATAGAGCAAGTTGCAAACCATATATTATTCCTGGGAGGGGAAACTAGGAAAAGAAAAACCATATGACATGTAAATAAAGAAAATATTTTTAAAAAAAAATGGGAGTTACAAACGGGTGTAGATAATAAGTTCAAAGCAGTGTTTCAGTCTATAAGCTCATTATAAGTTCAAAGCAACAGTTTTATATGAAAAAAAAAAAGAAAATAGAAATAACATCCTGCATCCTACTTGATCATCATGATTAAAGCAGAATATAACAATAATAGAAACTATACAAACTCATGACTGAATGAAAACAGGTCAAGACAGAAGTTAAGAAGGAATTTAAAGCCAGGTAGTGGTGGCACATGCACTTAGGAGGCAGAGGCAGGCAGATTTCTGAGTTCAAGGCCAGCCTGGTCTGCAGAGTGAGTTCCAGAACAGC
>NW_022196895.1:75591227-75596791 GCF_008632895.1 Mastomys coucha
AAAAAAAAAAAAAAGAAAAAGAAAGAAAAGAAAAAAAAACAAAAGAACAAAAAAAAGAAGGAATTTAAATACTTTCTAGAATTGAATGAAAATGAAATTACAACATACTCTAACCTATAGGAAACAGTGAAGACAGCATTGCCTAAGAGGCAAGATCTACATAAAAATAATAATAACAATAAAGGAGAATAATGGAAGACATAACACCCAATTAAAACAAAAGTAGACAGGAAGTAAAAACTGGAACATATTGCTCAAACCAATAAAATAGAAACAAACAAACAAACGAAAAAGCAAAGACCCAATGAAACAAAGATTTGGTTCTTTGAGAAAAACAAGATTGATAAACCCTTGGCCAAATTAGCTAAAAGATGGAGAGACAATACCCAAATTAATAAAATTAGAGACTAAAAGAGGAACATCACAACAGACACTGAGAATCAGAGGATACACTTTTAAAAATCTGTCCTGAACCAAACTGGAAATCCTAAAAGGAACGTGTAAGTTTCCCACTATATGCAATCTACTTAAATCAGCATCACATAAGCAATCTCAATTGATCTATAATTAATCAATTATCTCAATTGATCATCCTTAGTGACGTGAAAGAAGTACGTAAAAATCTACTAGCCATAAAAAGCCCAGAGCTCGACAAATTCAGTGAAGAATTCTGCTACATATTCCAAGAAAAGGTAATGCCAGTATTCCTTAAAGTATTCTGCAAAACAGAAACTAAAGGAATATTGCCCAATACTTTTTACAAGGTCAAAAATACCCTGATGCTTAAACCATACAAAGACCCAACAAAGAAAGACCAATTATCCTTATAAACATGGATACAAAAATTCTCAATATAATATTTGTAAACTGAATCCAAGAACACAACAAAAAGATTATCCACCCTGATAAAGTATTCCTCATCCTAAAGATACAAGGATGGTTCAACATACATAATCAATAAAAGTAATCCACCACATAAACACACTTAAAGACAAAAATCCCCATTAGATTTCATTAGTACAGAAAAGGCCTTTTAAAAGTCTAACATCCCTTCTCAATAAAAGTAGTGGAGAGGTTAAGGATGCAAGGGACATAGTATATCAGTATAACAAAAACAATTAAAAGGAAGTCTATGGTCAATATCAACTTAGATGGACAGAAACTCAAAGCAGTCCCACTAAAATCAGGAACAGTACATAGTCCACTCTCTCCATATTTATTCAAAATAGTGCTTGAAGTCTTATCTAGGGCTATAAGACAATGAAAGGAGATCAAGGGGATCTGAATGGGAAATGAAGAAGTCAATGTATCTTGGTTTGCAGGTTATTTGATAATATACACAAATGATCCTTAAATTTCCACCAGAGAAAACACTTTCAGCAAAGTACTTGGATACAAAATTAACTCAGAAAAATCAGTAGCCCTCCCATATACAAATGACAAATGGCCTAAGAAGGAAATCAGGGAACAAATACCTTTCACAATAGACTCAAAAAAAAAAAATCCTGTGATAATTCTGACCAATGGAGTGAAAAACTGTGTAATAAAAACCTTAAGACACTAGAGAAAGACATTAAAGAAAATATCAGAAAATGGGAAGAAAATATCAGAAAATGGTCATGGGTCAGTAAGATTAATGATGAAAATGTCCATCCTATCAATTTTATACGTTAACTTTTTAAAATATTTATAGTTTGGTAACAAGTATTGCTTAAGTTTTTCTGCAAGTTTTCTTAAATTTCAGATCTAATCTTTCATCTGTCATTTTATTATCCCTTTCAAAGAGCATCATAATGTTATTGTTTTTGGAACACTCAGTAATTATGGGTTAGAACTATATCATTTCACAGCTAGAAAGTATCAAATGTTAAAATAATTAAATACATGCCAATTCTTAAGAAAGAAGATAAGTTTTATGTAACTGAAGTCCAAATTATTGTTCTCAATAATGAAATTTAATTTTCTTATAGTAGTATAACTTATTTTTAGTCTAAAAATAATTACACAAATCATTGTACACAATAATTACACAATCTCTCTCTTCAGAGTAATAATCAGTTTGTTTCTGTTAGCAAATTCATTTCATCTTTACTGATTATCAATACATGTTATTTTTCAAATAGGCTAGATATTTATTGATTTCTCTTGTTAAAATACTGAGCTAAATAAAATTATTAACATCCAATTACATACTTCTCTGAATCATATCTTAACTGTTAGAAAAACTATGTCTTAAATTTGATAGTAACTCCATTTAGAAGCAACTATCGTACTGAATTTTATGGTAAATATAAGGTTGCCCAAATTGCCTTTGTTGTTAATAAAAAAAAAAATCATACTCCAGTTTTTTCTTTTTGCCTAATGGTGGTTGGTGGTGATATTCCCTCAACTTTTCTCACTTCTTCTCTTGTAATCCTGTTTTTTAGAATTTATCATTGACATATATCCACTTACACATACACACATGTATACATGCACACACAGAGCACAACACACAATCTGAACAAATATATTAACCTAAAAATAACACTAATCCACAGGGAAAAGACTGAGTATTTGATAGTGTTGAATTTCCTAATTATATTTTATTAATGCTTAGAAAATGGGAAACTATTATGTTTAGGTAGGAAAGACTACATGTTCAGGAGAGAAAATATACAACCTACACCTTGTTTCTAGCCAATAAAGTTGTTACAACCTAAAGTGAGCATTGATGGTTTGAAGGGCTGTTAAGGGTTATAGGCACTTTGTATTGTTTTGTTGTAACATGTGTATATGTAGGGTTATTATTTAGCAAGCAACTGCCCACTTGTTTTTATTACTAATGTTTAAGCATATTTTTTCTCTCCTGAGATAAAAGCTATTTCATTTTAAAACAATGATGGACACATTAAAGAAAAAAAAGTACTTATTATCTTATAATTCTATTTGTTGCTTCTTTGTTTGTTTATTTAATAAAGTATAGAGTATGCACCATGACATACATTTGAAAGTCAGAGAACAATTTGCTAAGTTCCATTCTCCTCTTGTAAATTGTAGAGGTGGCATCCAACTTGGTAGCTAGCCCCTTTACTTGCTGAGCCATTTTTTTCTGTTCTCCTTTTTAATAACACAATGTACACATTTTAAAAGAAATAAAATTGACGATCAAGTTTTGGGGTGAGAGAGAAGAGAAGCCCAGAGGGCCAGGAAAATTAATGGAAATATGAAGCTGCAGTGGGGTGGAGGAGTAGGGAAAACCTCTAGAAAGTCCCAGAGACCTGGAATGTGAGAGTCTTCCAGGACTCAATGTGGATAACCTTAGCTGAAATGCCCAAGAGTGGGGAGATGGAACCTGAAGAGACCACCTCCAGTAGACAGACATGGCCCCCAGGGGAGAGATGGAGCTACCCTCCCAGGACAAAATTTTTGACCCAGCATTGTTGTTCTAAAGGAAATGCAGGGACAAAAAATGGAGCAGAGACTGAAGCAAAGGCCATCCAGTGACTGGTCCAACTTGGGGTTCATCCCAGGGGACCAAACCCCGACACTCTTACTGATACCATGTTGTGTTTGCAGACAGGAGCCTAGCATGACTGTCCTCTGAGAGGCTCTACCAGCAGCTGACTGAGACAAATGCAGATTCTTACAGTCAACCATTGGACTGAGGTCAGGGACCCTTATGGAAGTGTTAGGGGAAGGATTGAAGGAGTTGAAGGAGATGATAATGCCATAGAAAGAACAACAGTATCAACTACCCCAGACTCCTCAAAGAGCTGAGACTAAGCTGCCAACCAAAGGGCATACATGGACTGCTCCATGGCCCCTGGCACATATGTAGCAGAGGTATGCCTTGTCTGGCCTAAGTGGAAAAGGATGTGTCTAATCCTGTAGAGACTTGATGTTCCCAGAGAAGGGGGATGCAGGGGTAAGGGTAAGGTGAGGATGGGTGGGGTGGGATGGGAAGCACTCTTTCAGAGGCAAAGGGGATAGAGGATGGGGTGAAGAATTCTGGGAGGGGTACAGGGAAGGGTGCAACATTTGAAATATAAATACATAAAGTAATTTAATAAAAAATAAAAAAGTAAATATAAATAAAAATTAAAACAGATATTTTGCTTAAGAATAGAACATGAGTAGCAATATTTATATAATAATGGATGTGTTTTATAAGAATCAGAGAAAATAAAACATCAATTTTTCTCCTACACTGTAATATACTGTTGGATTTACCTTCTTCCTTTGTACAGCAAAGAAAGGCTGGAGGAGGTGAGAGAAAACTGTTGTTAGTATGGGTTACAAAAGTTAATGCATAAAATAGCCCATGGTGTGAACAAATTAACCTAAAAACTCCCAGTGCCTCTGTGTCCTCAGCTACTAAAATTCTTAGCTTGAACCAGTGTTTCCCACATTGTGTTATGTGAAGTTTTTACTGGGTGTTAGTAACTCTAACTCAAAATCTGTGTGTGTGTGTGTGTGTGTGTGTGTGTGTGTGTGTGTGTGTGTGTGTGTTCTCCATTTTTAAAGTGAAAAAAAAAACCATTGGCTAAAGTCAAAGAATGATTATTCCCTATGGGTTTATTTTGATGAAGTTTCAATAATTTACCATGAGCAAATAAGAAATTAAAAGCCATGAGTTTGAAAGAATATAGGGAAAGAAGAAATATAAGAAATTTGAAGAGAGGTCAGAAAGGAAGAAATATTGTGATTATAGTATAATTTCCCAAGGTAAAAAAGAAGAAGAAGAAGAAGAAGAAGAAGAGAGAGAGAGAGAGAGAGAGAGAGAGAGAGAGAGAGAGAGAGAGAGAGAGACTCAGGTTCCTTCCAGTCTGTCTGAGCTGGTGGTGTCCAGAGCAGACCTTGGGCACAAGCTCTGCAGCCAGTCCCACACAACACCCAGAGGAAGTTCCACTCCCAGGCTCTCTGACACACCCAGGATCAGAGGTGAGCAGGAACCAACATCTGGCCCAACACTGGGAGTAACAGAGACCAGCGGAACCAGGTACACAGGAACTCTGCCAGCCCAGTGACTCTGGTTCCTTCCAGTCTGTCTGGGTTGGTGTCCTGAGCAGACCTTGAGCACAAGCTCCACAGTCCGTCCCACAACACACAGAGGAAGCCTCACTCCCAGGTGATCTAACAAGGCCAGGATCACAGGATCATAGAATCACAGGATCACAGAGACAGCTTGACTCTGAGGAGTTCTGATACAACCAGGACCACAGGAAGGACAGGCTCCAGTGAGATTTAGCAACAGTAGGTAGCACTAGAGAAAACCAGATGGTGGGGGGCAAGCATAAGAAAATAAACAACACAAACCAAGGTCACTTGCCATCATCAGTTGCAATACTCCCACCATTGCAAGTCCTAGACACACCATTACACTGGAAAAGCATGATTCAGATATAAAATCACTTCTCATGGTAATGATACAGGACCTTAAGAAAGACATAAATACCACCCTCAAAGAAATACAACAGAACACAGGTAAACAGCTAGAAGCCCTTCAAGAGGAAGCACAAAAATCCCTTAAAGAACTACAAGAAAACACAATCAAACAGGTGAAGGAAATGAGCAAAACCATC
>NW_022196895.1:75597556-75598768 GCF_008632895.1 Mastomys coucha
CAGGCTACTATATCCAGCAAAACTCTCAATTACCATAGATGGAGAAACCAAGATATTCTATGACAAAACAAAACTTAAACAATATCTTTCCACAAATCCAGCCCTACAAAGGATACTAGATGGAAAACATCAACATAAGTAGCAAAACTACACCCTAGAAGAAGCAAGAAACTAATCTTTCAACAAATCCATACAAACCTAATTCCACCTCTTACAACAAAAACAACAGGAAGTGACAACTACTTTTTCTTAATATCTTTAATATGAAAATTAATATTACCAACATATCCTAATCAATTGAAATCCAATAATATGAGGAATTGGAACTTTGTTGATTGTCATCCAATGGTCTCTCTAATTTGGTAATTGGAGAAATAGGTCCAACATTGTACAATCTATATACACTGTCAGCTTGTATGTTTGTGACAGTGTCTGACTGTGTACAACATAAGGGTCTTGAAATCTTGCTTCGCCTATCTCAGCCTCTCTATTAGTAGTATTATTTATTTCATGTCTTTACACTATACTATTGTTTTCAGAACAGCTTATATATTTCAAAATATTTATATACCCCCCCAAAAAAAAACATAGACGATTAACTAGGGAGGTTGCTTTTAAGAAAACAACAAAGAGAGAGACTGAATGCTTTGCTTGACGTTTGTAACTCTTGTATCAAGTTTGAAGAAGAGGACTTTATAAGTTACTCTTTCTCTGAGATGAATGCTTTTCCAAATTGTCACAGCTAATCAACCAAATTCTTACCCTCAGCTAATGTCTGTGCTACCCTCCAAGCAGAACCATTGTACATTGAAACAGTTGGTGAATGACTTTATGGATAGACCATCTTAATACCTACACCATTTCTTTTTTTATGTTTTTCTCAATATAAATTTTTTATTAGATATTTTCTTTATTCATATGTCATATTGTTCTCCTTTCCCAGTTTCCCCTCCAACAAACAAACAAACAAACAAACACAACAAGAAAAAACCCCTGTTGCCTCCCCCCTCCCCATGCTTGCCACCCTACCTTCTCCCACTTATTGGCCCTGGCATTCCCCTACACTGGAGCACAGAATCTTCACAGGGCCAAGGGCCTCTCCTCCATTGATGATTGAATTTGCAATCCTGTACTATACACATGATGTCAGAACAATCAGTCCCACCATGTATAGTCCTTGGTTGGTGGTTGAGTCCCTGGGAGCTCTGAGGG
>NW_022196895.1:75599463-75605237 GCF_008632895.1 Mastomys coucha
TCCAGCATCTGCTGTCATCTGAGTTTTTTATCCTAGCCATTCTGACTGGTGTGAGGTGGAATCTCAGGCTTGTTTTTATTTGCATTTCCCTGATGACTAAGGATGTTGAACATTTCTTTAGGTGATTCTCCCCCACTTGGTATTCATCAGTTGAGAATTCTTTGTTTAGCTCTGTATCCCATTTTTTAACAGGGTTATTTGGTTCTCTGGAATCTAACTTCTTGAGTTCTTTGTATACATTGGATATTAGCCCTCTATCAGATATAGGATTGGTAAAGATCTTTTCCCAATTTGTTGGTTGCCGTTTTGTCCTATTGACCATGTCTTTTGCCTTACAGAACCTTTGCAACAATTTTTAGACATTGGATTTCATTGTAATAAGGCTGTACTTCAATGACCTTGATGAGGTCCCATTTGTCAACTCTTGATCTTAGAGCAGAAGCTATTGGCATTCTCTTGAGGAAATTTTCCCCTGTGCCTATTTGCTCGAGGTTCTTCCCCACTTTCTTTTCTATTAGTTTCAATGTATCTGGTTTGATGTGGAGGTCCCTGATCCTCTTGGACCTGAGCTTTGTACAAGGAGATAGGAATGGATCAATTTGCGTTTTTCTACATGCTAACCACCAATTGAGCAAGCGCCATCTGTTGAAAATGCTGTCTTTTTCCCACTGAATGGTTTTAGCTCCTTTGTCAAAGATCAAGTGACCTTAGGTGTGTGGGTTCATTTCTGGGTCTTCAATTCTGTTCCATTGATCTACCTGCCTGTCACTATACCAATACCATGCAGTTTTTATGACAATTGCTCTGTAGTATAGCTTAAGGCCCGTGATTGTGATTCTGCCAGAGGTTCCTTTATTGTAGAGAATAGTTTTGGCTATCCTAGGATTTTTGTTGTTCCAGATGAATTTGTAAATTGCTCTTTCTAAATCTGTGAATTAGAATTAATTCTGTGAGTTGGAATTTTGATGGGGATTGCATTGAATCTGTAGATTGCCTTCGGTAAGATGGCCATTTTTAATATATTTATCCTGCCAATCCACGAGCATGGGAGATCTTTCCATCTTCTGAGATCTTCTTCAACTTCCTTCTTCACAGACTTGAAGTTCTTGTCAAACAGATCTTTTACTTGCTTAGTTAGAGTTACACCAAGGTATTTTATATCATTTGTAACTATTGTGAAGGGTGTTGTTTCCCTAATTTCTTTCTCCACCTGCTTATCATTTCCTACACTATTTCTTAAATGAGTGTAACCTGTTCTCTGTGGGCTAAGAATAAAGTCACACCCTCAAGTCAAATAGCTTTCACCATAGCAGAAAGTCTGTATCCAAAAATCAAGTCTACAATTCATTTCTTGGTGCAGCAGAACTATCAACTCTCAGCTTAGCTACGATGGAGGTAAAATCCTTTGGTGATGTGAGGGTCATTGAAGTACAGCCTTATTACAATGAAATCCAATGTCTAAAAATTGTTCTTATTTTGGGCTTGTACCACACACAGTAAGAGCCAAGATTTTAACTCTACTAATTACAAAACACACAAAAGACTTCATATATTTATGTTCATTTAAGAAAATACCAGGAGTGATGTATTATTTTGAAGTATACAGCTAATATGTTTGGAGTTATTTAAAGTTTATATTGAGAAAAATGTATTTTCACTATTGCTGTAGACAAGCATCTACATAAGACTATTAAATTGATTGTTGTTTTATATCAAACAACTTTTATAATACTTATTTTTATTGTTATAATATTTTATAAATTTTAAGGAATATGACAAAAAAGATATTGTAGGTATTGAAGGGGGTCTCTGGGAGGAGTGGGGGTGCAAAAGGGAAACAAGTTTGTGATTTAATTCTATTCACTTAAAAAAAAAGAAGGCTTCCTCATAAAAAGAAAGATTAAGAAAACAAGCTTTTCATTCTAAATTAATCCTTGTGATAACTTCACCACATTATAAAACCATAAGACAATGTTCTATATAATTATATTTTAAAAAGCATAAAAAGTAAAGAAAAGTTCTAAAGTACATTTAAAGCTAGTCCAGATACAATGCCAACACATGCCCTTTGCTCTTCTGTAAACCAAGGAACTCAAATGGCTTCTACAGCCCCTTCTTTACAGAACTCTGGCATTTATCATTCCTGAACAATCAAGCCAGGTTCACTGAGAAGCCTTCAAAAATTCCATAATACCACTAATCAGTAATATGTCTGGAAATTAGATTATTTGTTGAAATTACCTATCGCACTGTGTGGCATTGACTGTTTGTAGCATCGTAGATACAGGTTAATACAAGTCTTTGTGTGTAGGTGTGTGTAAAGTGAGATATTATAATCTTTCAACTTTGTGGCTTTACTTATTTATTTGATGGTTTGATTTTCTTGAGCTTATAAAACTATTATTTCCTGTGTTTAAGAATTCAATAAACATACATTTATCCACAAAGCTAGCAGTTTAGTTTTAACTTTCAAAGATACAATCTTAATTAATACAGCCAAATAAAAATATTAACAGGTTATTAAATCTGGCATGGTATCAGAGGGGAGGTGTGTTATGCCTATCAAATATACCAACTGATTGGAAGTTAACAAGATATGCCAATCTTTTCACCAAGGTTCAATTAACTATAGAAATTATAGAAAAATGTTTAATATTATCTTTGATGCTGAGTTATTGGACATTAAGTACAGTATATCTACTTTTAGGTTAAAAAATACATATCTTTACAAAAATATGGAGGGCCATTGCCAACTGATGATTCACATTCAACTCTGGGCTACTTGTGCCTCATTGTAGACTATCAGAAACCTCCAAATTCTGCTGTCTAATCTGGTTCAAAGATCACCCTTGATACTAAATCACAAGCTTTGCAATTGAAACATAACTCTATTTGTGGGTGATTGGCTCTAGGCCTCCCTTCATTAACAAACTGCATAAATTACATAGCCTTATGTATGAAATGGTGTGGCACTGGCTCTTTACCATTTACAGCTTTATGTATGAAATGGTGTAGCACTGGCACTTTACCATTTACAGCTTTATGTATGAAATGGTGTAGCACTGGCACTTTACCATGTACATCCTTCTGTAAAGTCAGTTTAGTTGGCAGCTACTCTTTACAGACAATATAACGGAAATGCTAGGTGAACCATTGTTGCAAGTTATTAGGTAGATAACAATGATTAAAATCCTGTGTCTGGGTTTAGTACAAATTCAGCTTTTCCAAGTATTTCCCATTTTTGATCAGTAGGATCTCTAAATTCAGAACCTGCAGATGTAAAGGAAGAGAAAGAGACATGTAGGTGCATTAACCAAAGCTAAGGATGTATGAAAGTCTTATAGAAACCCATCAGTCAGTAAGCCAATTTGAAAATATACTCATTACTAAAAGGAAAAAAGAGGGTCAAAGGCCATTGCCCTGCATGAGTGAATAATGTCACTCCCAGAAGATATAGATCATTAAATGAAAACTACATTGCAAAGCATAGGATACCTCCCTATGAATTATTAATCAAGGTAGTTCCTGAGGTGTCCAAAAAACACCAGCTATTGCCATTTCCTTTGTTTATCCGGCATAACTACATGGTAAGACCATATTGCTAAAGATATCACACTTTGGTTGCAGGACATAGATCAATGGTTTCTAGCCTGTAGGCAGTGACCTCACAACCCCTGGGGGATGGGGGTCAATTACCCTTTCCATAGGAAGTAGCAACAAGAATAATTTTATAGTTGAAGGTCACCACAACATGAGGAGCTGTGTTAAAGGGTTGTAGCATTAGGAAGGTTGAGAAGCACTGACACAGAGAAATCAATATCAAACCAACCAGAAATTTTCCTCCCAATTAAGTAATATTCATGGCTCTTGAACATGTTCTGAAGACCGTTGAATATGAAAAATCATCTGTGGGATTATCTGACACTTGACCCTGCACAATGCAACACTAATACGAAAAACAAGATGTACCCAGTGTGCAGTAGCAGCATTGTTGTTATAGGGTAATTAAACTGCTTTTTGATTGGATATGAGTCCTACTCTATGGAAATAATGCCATCCCTGGTAATGTAATCATCCCTATGGTTGGGGAGTATTATAGGCGCTAGTGTATAACCTACAATTGTTGTTAGCTGAATGTTCATGTTATCAAATTGTTTTCTAAATTTTTATTTATTCTTATAGACCTGGGCTGCTCTTGACATTGGTCAAAGAAGTGTCTTTATGGCCTGGAGAACAATCAATGCAGAGATACATAAATGTTCAAGGTGGTAGGAAAAGCCTGTGTGCTCAGCCCTAAATGGGACACTTTTATCAAACTTGCCCTCACAAGGCTCAGTGGTCTCTGAAGAAGAGGAAGATAGAAGAATGTAAAAGGTGAAGAGGGGCTGTCTGTGAAAGGCAAAATGCAAAGGTCTAGCTTTGCCATGTGCAAGATATGTACATAATTATGCAACTGATAGCTTCTGAAAGAAGTAGAATCATTCTCTTCCTGAGGATGCTCTCACATGTAGGTTTTTCCAACTCCAATGGGTGGTGCAATGCACATTCTGTATGAACATCACTAATTGGACTTAGTGCGTAATCAACAAAGAAAAAAAAGGGGTAGGAGAAAAAATTGAGAGGTAATATTGAAGGTGTATGGGAGGAATTGCAGGGGGAAATGGGAGCATTGATATGATAATATTTTATTGTATACATGTATGATGCTCTTAAGAATAAAGATTATTTTAAGAAAAAATTATCAAAACCAAAATAAGTACATGATGTTCAAATATCAACTCTTAGGGTACAGCATCTTCTAGAGTTTTTTTTTTTAAAAAAAAAAACTTTTATTGCATTATGATGAGAAAAGTTACATGATTTCAATTTATCTGAATTTGTTAACATTTAAAAACATATTTTAATTAAATAGAATTGAATCACATTCTTGTTTCCCTTTTGTACCACCACTCCTCCCAGAGACCCCCCTTCAATACCTACAATGTCTTTTTCGTCATATTCCTTAAAATTTATAAAATATTATAACAATAAAAATAAGTATTATAAAGGCTGTTTGATATAAAACAACAATCAATTTAACAGTCTTATGTAGATGCTCATCTACAGCAATAGTGAAAATGCATTTTTCTTAATATAAATTTTAAATAACTCCAAACATATTAATTAATTGTATACTTAAAAATAATACATCACTACTAGTATTTTCTAAATGAACATGAATATATAAAGTCTTTTTGTTTGTTTGTGTTTAGTAGAGTTTAAAATCTTGGCTCTTACTGTGTGTGGTACAAGCCCAAAATAAGAACAATTTTTAGACATTGGACTTCATTGTAATAAGACTGTATTTCAATGACTCTCACATCACCAAAGGATTTTAACTGTCATAGCTAAGCTGAGAGTTGGTAGTTCTACTGCACCAAGAAATGAATTGTAGTCTCGATTTTTGGATACAGACTTCCTGCTATAGTCAAAGCTATTTGACTTGAGTGAGTGACTTCATTCTCAGGCCACAGAGAACAGGTTACATTCATTTAAGAAGTAGTGTAGGTATTGAGATGGTCTATCCATAAAGTCATTCACCAACTGTTTCAATGTACAATGGTTCTGCTTGGAGGGTGGCACAGACATTAGGTGAGGGTAAGAATTTGGTTAATTAGCTGTGCCAATTTGGAAAAGCATTCATCTCAGAGAAAGAGTAACTTATGGAGTCTTCTTCTTCAAACTTGATACAAGAGTTACAAACGTCAAGCAAAGCATTCAGTCTCACTCTTTGT
>NW_022196895.1:75606702-75629900 GCF_008632895.1 Mastomys coucha
AGGGTGCTATTTATGTCTTTCTTAAGGTCCTGTGTCATCATCATGATAAGTGATTTTAGATCTGAATCATGCTTTTCCGGTGTGATGATGTGTCTAGGACTTCCTATGGTGTGAGAATTGGGTTCTGATGATGGCAAGTGACCTTGGTTTGTGTTGTTTATTTTCTTATGCTTGCCCCCCACCATCTGGTTATCTCTAGTGCTACCTGCCCTTGCTAAATCTGACTGGAGCCTGTCCTTCCTGTGGTCCTGATTGTGTCAGAACTCCTCAGAGTCAAGCTGTCTCTGTGATCCTGGGATCCTGGGATCCTGAAATCCTGGGCTTGTTAGATCACCTGGGAGTGGGGCTTTCTCTGTGTGTTGTGGGACTGGCTGCAGAGCTTGTGCCCAAGGTTTGCTCAGAACACTAACCCAGACAGACTAGAAGGAACCCAAGTCACTGGGCTTGAGGAGTTCCTATGTGCCTGGTCCCGCTAGTCCCTGTTACTCCCAGTGTTGGGACAGATGTTGGTTCCTGCTTACCTCTGATCCTGGGTGTGTCAGAACACCTGGGAGTGGAGCTTCCTCTGGGTGTTGTGGGACTGGCTGCGGAGCTTGCACCCAAGGTCTGCTCTAGGCCCCAGCCCAGACAGACTGGCTAGAGTTTTTAAAGTTTAAAAAGCACAAACATCCACTTGTCAGAGAATGTATACCATATGTGTTCTTTTGTGATTCGGTTACCTCACTCAGTATGATATTCTCCAGGTCCATCCATTTCCCCAAGAATTTCATAAGTTCATTGTTTTTAATAGCTGAGTAGTACTCCATTGTGTAGATGTACCACAATTTCTGTATCTATTCCTCTGTTGAGGGACATCTGGGTTGTTTCCAGTTTCTGGCTATTATAAATAATGCTGATAATACAGAAGTAGAGGTTCACAGCCATCCATTGGACTGAGTACAGGGTCCCCAATGAAGGAGTTAGAGAAAGGACCAAAGGAGCTGAAGGGTTTGCATCCCCTTAGGAGGAACAACAATATGAACTAACTAGTACCCTCAGAGCTCCCAGGGACTAAAACTCCAACCAAAGAGTACACATGGGGAGACTCTTGGCTCTAGCAGCATGTGTATAGCAGAGGATGGCCAAGCTGGTCATCAATAGGAGGAGAGAACCCTGGCCCTGTGAAGTTTCTATGCCTCAGTGTAGGGAAATGCCAGGGCCAGTAAGCAGGGGGAGCGGGGAGGGGACAGGGATTTGTTCTTGTTGTTGTTTTTGGTTTTAGTTTTTTTGGGTGTTTTTTGTTTGTTTTGGAGGGAAAATTGGGAAAGGAGAGATATTGTAAATAAAAAAAAATCTAATAAAAAAAAAAAGCACAAACATTTGTGTGCCAGTCATGAAAACTGAAATTGTTTCTGCAGAACAGTTATGGCACAATTTTGTTTCCAAATAAGAATCTTACTTTAGGTTTTAGTACTGCAATTCCTATAATGATCTTTGCCTACTAGGCAAAGATTTAAAGTTCTAGTGTAAAGAATATTTTAGGTAGACAAACTAGTTGCATCAACCTTATATTGTTACAGTTTCTATTCATAATATTGAACACGATCAGCATAAGCCTTACTTCCATATACTTTAAGGCAAATTATGAGTCAGTTGTGAGATTGGCGAGTATTAGGGAATGAGTGTAACTCTGGGAATTATGATCCACAAAGATAAACACTTTCTTTAATATATTTTCCCTTTAGAGTTGAAAACAAATTACTTTCTCTCTGCAATCTGCTAGGCCACCAGTTCCTATTTGCCCATCTGTACTGGAACTATTCTATGTTTGGAAATGGATTTTATTTCTTTTTTGTTTCAGGACACTAAATTAAAGTCTTACCAAATCCTTAGAGATCGTTTATGAACAGTGGAAATTGGGGGGGGGGTGTTGCATAATGAAAACTATGAAAGTAATCGACTCATGAAAACTGAATATTCACAAAGGTCACACCTAAAATCTTAGTGACAGCTAAACTATAAAAGGTTGGAGAGAGTTGTGAGCAAGGAGGAAGCAAGTTTCTGTACCTGAAATTGTTAGACGGCTATCAGTCTTTCAGTTATCTTTTCAATTAGCAAAGATTTCATGAGGTAACTCTCCTAAGTCATTCATGTGATCAATCTAGTAAAGATTAGAAATGTGTATATTAGTAACTTGGTCCTAACATGTGCCAAGGAATTAAACCTTAGCTTCTATTAAAGCTAAACGTCCAACCCCAGTGATTTTAATATCATTGAACCCATAGATTCCCTCATATTCAATGGGAATGTATCATACATGACTCTTTTGGTGTTTGGAAAACAAATAGAGTGATATTCCTCTTACCAGTAGAGTTCCCAAAAGACTGAGAAGGTAAAACTTGAGAGAAATCAATTCTGAATAAAATACTTTGAAATGAGTATGATGTAGAAGGTGCTCCAAGCTAAAGAGATATTACATGAGGCCCATCGCTGAATTTTCTGTCATCCTGTCTGAAACACACCAGACTCATCTCAACAAAGTCAACTTATTTTAATATGTAACTATTCTGAGTTTCCCTTTGGGATTTTTCTGTCCAATTTTTTTAAATGAGATTTTAAAGTAGTGAGTTTCCATATGGGGTTTTCATGCATATTTCATGTTGGCTAATTCTCCCCTCTCCTGCTCCCCATCATCTTTCAGTAACCTTTTCCCCGCTGCATCTTCTCCCCCCAGCTTTTTCCCCTTCCACCACAGTGTCTTCCCCTCCCCTCTGCCTGAGACTTTCTTATTTTTTTCAAGTCACATGTACATCTTTCTATTTTCCGAGCCTGTACCTACGTTTACTACCACCCAAGCATACAGTTCGGGTTAAATATGAAGCAGAACATATGGTATTTGTTTTTCTGAGCCTGGGTTACCTCCCTTTGTAGAATGATTTCAGGACCATCAGTTGGCTCAGCAGGTAAAGGCATTTACTGCACAGGCTCAATGGCCAGAGTTCAACCCCAAAACACACATAAGGTTGAAGGAAGAGAACAAACTTCAGATGGTTGTCCTGTCACCATTTTCTGAGTCATGTGACACACAGTCCCCCAATAGTAATAAGAAACCACATATAAATATAATGTTTTCTAGTTCTATTTTCCTGAAATTTCTGTAATTTCTTTCTTTTTTTTTTTTTAATGACTGACTAAAGTCTCATTGTGTATGTGGACTATAGTCTCATCTATTTATCTGTTAATGAATATCTTCATTGACTCCATTTCCTTACTAGTGTGCATACAGTAGTACTGAATGTGAATCATCTCTGGTGTAGGATGCAAAGTCCTTTGGGTGTGTGCCCGGGAGGGATATGGTTGGCTCATACGGTAGCTTTATTTTTAGTTTTTGAGAACCCTCCGCACTGATTTCCATAATGGCTGTACTGGTTGACTCTGTCACCAGCAGTGAATAAAGGTTTCTATTCCCCCACATCCTCACCAGCTTCTGTCGCTGTCTGCTCTGATGATATTCTAACAGGGGTGAGAAGAAATCTCAAAGCAATTGGAAACTGTACATCCATAGTGATTAAAGATACTGAAGCCTTTTTTAAAATATTTATTAGCCACTCATGTTTCTTCTTTTAAGAATTGTACATTCAGGTAAGTGGCCCATTTATTGACAGACAGCTTTTTTTTCAGTGTTTAGTCTCTAAGTTTTCTATATATTCTAAATATTAACTTGTCTGAAGTACAAGAAGCAAAGATTTTTCACATGTTCTGTAGGTTCTGTTCTTTTTGTTTTATGTTGTCAGGTTTTTTTTAATTTTTTTCATTTGTTTGTTTTATTTTGCTTTGTTTTTGTTTTTAGTGTAGCACATCTGAGATCACTAGAACATGTTTTTTTTGTCAATGTCAGTATTCAAAGACAAATCAATATTACCAATCACACATTTGTGCATATAAGCAAAATAATTCAGAGTTTGATGTTTTTAAATGTCTAATTAAACAACAACCAACAGTGAACTTTTATACTCATGCTTTGAAAACAGATGTTAAAGACCCAGCATTTTAAAAATCAAGTATTTGGTTTTGTCATATATGTCTGAATTCATATTATTACACATAGGCTAAGTAGTTTTTCTCATGTGATCTATCCTGATTACATCCCTATATTTCTGCTTTTTTAAAGCTCTAAGTGCTGTAATAGACTTCCAAAATTCTGAGTGACTCAATTTCTCATCCATTAAGAATGCCATATGTACTTTGGTAGAATTATATTGAATACGTCATTCTGCAACCACTCAGAACAGGTATGACTCAATGTCCCAATTACATTCTGATTTACTTTATTTAAAGTAACAGGAAACTCCACTGGATAGGATGACATAAAACTGCCTGTCAATCAGAGACATTTTTGTATTAAACAAACAAATAAGCAATATGATTTAAAAACAGATTAAAAACTAAACTGTATTTATGACATGTAAGTTATGCCTTATCATTTTATTTCAAAAAGGAAAAATATGAAACAGAGAATTGTATCAGTAATTATTCCAAGGCATTGGGTAAAGAGAAACCCTCCAGCAAACACATGACCTATGGCTCCCCTGCTTGTGAAGTTGTAGTTTCAAGCCATAAAATTGGCTATTATGTGCACAGAATTTCATGGTAAGTTGACTTTTTAAATTTAAGTTTTGTTCACTTGACTGCTTTGTTGGACTCTTAGAACTCATTTTCATTCAATATAAGTACTCTCTTTATCTTCTGCTCTCCAAAATGAGTAAGGGGTCAGGTTTAATTAAAGGGTACAGTAGTTCGGATTTAGGAAGGCAGCCTCACCTTCATTTTCTTTTCTTTTTCCTTTTTTTATTAGTTTTTTTTAATTTATTCATATTTCAAATGTTGTCCCCCTTCCCGGTCCACTTTCCCTTTGCTTCTGAGAGGGTGCCCTCCCCACCCACTCCTACCTCACCACTCTAAGCATCCCCCTACACTGGAGTATCAAGCCTCCACCATAGGACCGCAGGCAGTTCTCTGCTACATATACAGCTGAAGCCATGGACCCATCCATGTGTACTCTTTGGTTGGTGGTTTAGTTCCTGGGAGTTCTGGGGGTCTGGTTAGTTGATATTGTTGTTCTTCCTATGGCGTTGCATTCCCCTTCAGCTTCTTCAATCCTTCCCCTAGCTCCTCCACTGGGGTCCCCAGGCTCAGTCTTATGATTGGCTGTGAATGTGTGCATCTGTGTTAGTCAGGCTCTGGCAAAGCCTCTGAGAGGACAGCTATATGAGGCTCCTGCCAGCAAACACTTCTTGGCATTTACAATTCATTTTCAAATTAACCTTATTACCACACAAAGTCAACCCAGGTAAGTCTTTGAAGGCCTGAATTCTACTCCACTTCCAATCCTGATAGTCAGACAGGGTGGGACATTTAAAGATGGCATCCAGTCCTAATGTTCAGATGGAGTGGGACATTTAAAGATGGCCTCATATGTTCCCCATTGCTGCTCCTCATCAAGATATTGTATGATGAGATAATACAGCCCCCAGCAGCTGTGTAATCTCAATGCAACATTCTATATTTGATGTTGAGGAACTTTTTGCTTTTGTGCAAACATAAAACCTTAAGGAAGGATAAGTATATATTACCTAAAGGCAGAAAAAATAAATAAGCTACAATGCATATAGTAAAATAGTAATGTTTGGGGAATATAAATTAAATGTATTAAGTGACTTTATAATGGTTTTCAACTTTTGAGAATAGTTTCAAACTAAAGCATTAAAAATAAATCTTATTTCATTTTTTCAAAAAGAATAAAGGATATAGCTAATACTAAGCACTTAGCATTTTATGTACAGGCAATTAAGAGACATGAAACTTGGACTCCAAATCCAGCCCAGCTGAAGACCACATATTCAGAACTCTGCCGTAGGTAACACTGCCCACTTCCACCAAAGCCCAGCCATGAGGATCACAGAGATCCCAGCATACACTCACAGACAGCATCGTGAGTTCCTGCTGTGAACCAAGCCCTGGCCATGTCAGACCTATGTAAATCCCAGCATACCTCCACAGATAGAATTATTTACTCACACCAGGATCCAACCCTGCCACCTCAGGACCACCTACACAACTGTGTGCACCTTCCACAGACTTCTGAGGATCTGCAGTGGGAACTTGCTAACTCTACAGTTTTTCCCTGTGTTTACAAGCTGCACCTACCCCTTGCTGAACAAGAACCATTTCTGAAGCCATATTGGCACATCAGCACTGAGTGTCCCAAGACTGAACCTGAAGCACCACTTAGAGAATCCAAAACCTGACACGTTAACCTAACATCCAAATGAAGTCCAGAGGTTGGAGAGATGTCTCAGCGGTTAAGAGCTCTGACAGCTCTGACAGAGGTCCTGAGTTCAATTCCCGCAACCACATGGTAGCTCACAACCGTCTGTAATGGGATCCAATGCCCTTTTCAAGTGCGGCTGAAAAGAGCAACAGTGTAATAACATATAAATCGAAGGAGGAAGAGGAGGAGAAGAGGAAGAAGTCATCCAAACTCCAACTCGACAAAGGTGACACAAACAACCACACAAAAAGGCACTACCAATATCCTAACTGCACATGCTTAGGTCCAATCTCAGAAAAACAAGCAAACAAGCAAACAACAACAACAACACACACAATGTCCCTTCCCAAAATTAATCCTCCCCTAGTAATATTCCCCAAGGATAAGAACACAGATGACACTGGTGTCCACAATACAGGAAGGTACTATGCACACTAGTAGAGGAAAGGTAAACACCAACCCAGCCACAAACCCTTTTTCTACAATGGTGTCATGCCCGCAAGACATGCTATGGGAATGGAAGCACAAAGTCTGTAGGAGTAACCAACCAGTGGACTCAAGGCCCACTCCACAAGATTGAACTCATATCTGATGCTGCCTGGATAACCAACACCCTAGAACAGTTAGAACCAGGACCTTAGGTAAAACTAAGCATTACTACATTTAAAAAGCAATAACATTTAAGGTCCCTCCCTTTGAGTCCTGAGAGTTTCTCACCTCCCAGATCTCTGGTACATTCTAGAGGGTCCTCCCCCCCACCTCCTACCTCCCAAGGTTGCCTGTTTCCATTCTTTCTGCTGACCCTTGGGGCTTCAGTCCTGTCCCCACCCCACCCCACCCCCCCAATACCTGAGCATGTTCCCCTCTTCCTTTCCCTGTCTTGGAGATGGGGGATGAGGGGAGGAGCTATGGGATATGGAACAGTCAGAGTGTGGACTGGAAGGGGGATAAAATGTGGACTGTAAAAAAAAATTAAAGAATAAATAAGAAAAGGAAAAAAGGAAGCAATAACATGTCTCCTAATGACATTCAGCTATACCCATAGAGCAGTGCCTTGCTCAGCCATCATTAGAGAAGTTTCCTTTCTCTACAGAAGGGAACAAATACAGAGACTCAGCCTGACACTGTGCAGAGAAGGAGAGAAATAGAAGCATTCCGTTGTAAATGATATGTGTCTATCAAATCCCTCCCATCAACACTCAGAGAACTGTGAAGAAGAGAAGGCAGAAAGATTGTTAGAGCCAGTGGGGGTGAAAAACTGGAGGAAATAAGGTCTTCTAAATATAGCAGGGCCAACTCATGTATAGACTCACAGGGACCATCGCAGAGACCATCACAGCATGCACAGGGACTGCACAGATCTAAGCCCGATGGGGTCTCAGCACTGAAAGGGAAAGTAGAAACAACCCCTATCCCTAACCCTAAAATTGTCAACCACTGATAACCACTCACAAATGAAAAACTAGTTTCCTCCAAGGGAGTCTTATTGCACACACTTAAGGGTAAGCCCTATGCCCAGCAATTGATGGCCAACACAAAATGAACTCAGTGGTATTTTTGGATACTTTTTGTCTTATAACGTTTTTGTCTGGGCTTTTTATATTTTTATCTAACAATATTTTGCTTTCATATATATACATACGTGTATGTATATATATGAAATCTATACATACAAACATCCATACATCCATACATATTATGGTTTCTGATTCCAGAAGACCTGGGTTTAATTTCCAGTACTCACATGATGGATATCAACTGCATGTAACTCCAGTCCTACGGGATCTAGTGCCCCTTTCTGGCCTCCAAAGGCACCAGGCATGAATGTGGTACACAAATAAACATGGGAATTAAACACTAATACACACCCAATAAATAAATGACATAACAAAAAAAATTATAGACCAATATTCCTGATGAATATAGAATCCATAAATTATCAATAAAATAGTTGCAAAGTGAACTCAAGAACCCAATACAAAAGTTTATTTGCAGCAATAAACTTCGTTTCACTCAAGAGATACAAGTATGCTTCAACATATGGAAGTCAATAAACATATTTTACAACATAAACAGACTTAAACACAAAAACAGCAAGGTCACCTGATTAGATACCAAAAAAAGGACTTTGAAAAAAATCCAACATTCCTTCATGATAAAAGTCCTGGAGCAATCATGGGCATTCGAGACACATTTCAGCTTAAAAAAGAAAATACACAAGTCCACATTGAATATCATGTTAAGTGGGAAAATGATACAAAGCATTTCCTCTAAAATCAGGAACAAGACAAAGATGCCCACTCTCCATTCCTGTTCAGCATAGTGCTTAATGTCTTAGCAAGAGCAATAAGACAAGAAGGGGAGGTGAGATAATGGGGATATAAATAGAAAGACGAGAAGTCAACATATCATGTTTTACAGATTATATGATCCTATACAAAGAAAGATCCTAAAGACCCTACCAAAAAAAAAAAATCCTATGTCTGATAAATATGTTCAAAAAACTAGCCCAATAAAAATTAAAACATAAGTCAGTAACCTTCCTATACAGAAATGACAAACATAACAAGAAAGAAATTGGGGTGAAATCCCATTCAGAACAGCTTCAAAATTCTTGGAATAAAACTAAGTATATACTTATATTCTAAAAACTTTTAAGACATTGAGAATAGCCTCCTGTGTACATGGATTAGTGGGAGAAATACCATGAAAATGGCCATCCTACTAAAAACAATCTACAGACTCAGTGAAATCTTCATCAAAGTTCCAACATGATTCTTCTCAGAAATTGGAAAAAATAATCTTAAATGTCATTTGGAAACACAAAAGAATCAGGTTAGCACAAAAGATCCTGTACATACAAATACATACATACATACATACATACATACATACATACATGTATACATTGCCTGCAACAGATATCACCATCTTGTATTTCAAATTATACTACAAAACTATAGTAATAAAAACAACATGGTATTGGAATAAGCATAAGCACATTAATCAAAGAAGTAGAATTAATTGTGAACCAAATATAAGTCAATACCTCTACAACCACCATTTTTTTTACAAAGAACCCCAAAACTACACAGTTCAGGATAACTGAGTACAGAAAGAAAGGATATATAACTGTTGTGCTGGTCAAGCTGAATAGCTGCATCTGGAAGAATGGCAGCATGGAAACAGAAAACTGTAGAAATCTCTATTTGAGTGTCTATTGTGAAGACCATAGACAAATACAAAGTGGGGTCGGGCTTCTGAAAGCTGGTGCTGTAATTACCATTAAGGATGAAATAAATATAATTCTACAAGTGTTAAAAACGTGCATTTATCATTAAAAGTATGATAGTAAGTCAAAAGTATTTTAGGATTATTTTAAAGGGAGACATATGTGTAATTATTATATCTTGAAGGACTGGTTAAAAAAAAGTTAAGGGGAGGATCTAGAAATAACCCTTACCACAAATTGAATTAATTACATACATGATGGAGACAGAAAAGGATGCAGAGAGAAGGGTAGGCTCACATAGCAAAGGGAAATATAGGTCAGAAGTACCTGGTCTTTAGAGTATAAAGCCTAGAGAATATCACTCTAGGTAGGCACTCGAAGTGAGAAAACAGTTTACTAAAGATAGCAAGTTCTGTTCTAACTATGCTAAAAATGAGGTGGCAATGAGTTCTAATGCTTACATCTAAGATGTGTTGGCACTGCGGAAAGAAACCCAAGCATGTGTCCCCTGGGATTTATTCATGTGTCCCTTTCAAAGCCTGTTCCTATCCCCATGGGTGGCTCACCTTAGTGGAAAATGATCTCTTTCTGCTTCTGTCCACCATCATCTCAGTAGAGGCTGATCACAATCAATCCCCTTAAAAGGATTCTGCGTCCAAGTTTTTATTGAGTTATGCCCCTTGCCTAGGTAAGCACGTTGCAGTTCTCACAGACTGGGTGGCTGCACCTCACCGGCGTGATTAATGGACAGTATTTAGTTTGCCAAGCTTTGGGGGAATCAGACAAGAAAAAGAACCATTTGTGTATTAAATAAATTATAAAGATATTTTCTGCTAGACATTAGATCCCTAAATAGAAATGCATTAAGCCTGACTGAGATTTCCCAATCATCCCCCCTCCCCCCGAGGTGGGGAGGTTCTGGGAAACAGATATCAGGGTGCCTGGAAATACATCAGCTGAGTGGACTATTTCTGACCAGTCGCCACAGAATGTTAATGAAGTCAAGGTCAGAAGTTGGATCTTTCTCAGAGTCAATTAGTTCTGTGGAATCTTAGGCCAATCGTGTCATAAACTGGGAAACCATACAGAGAGAAAGCATGTGGAGGTTTCAGCAAAGCACATCCTTGCGCTAAGAGAACAAGAAAATGACACATGTTGCTGGTGGCCACCATGTAATCAGTGGTATGTAAATATATGAGATATAAATGAGTGTTTGGCCTAAGCGATTATGGTGACAAGCCAGTTTTGTCCATAGCTGATCATCACAAATCACATTGGTACCTATGACGCTTAACGCTTATCATACACACATTCCGTGATGTTGAATGATTTATTGCCCTTACCATGCAGAACAAGACCCGTCCTATAATGCACACTCAGTAGATACTTTTGAACATATGAACACAAACATTTAAACAGCTATCAGTAACTTTGATAGCTGAATCAATCACAGCATAAAGTAAATGAGTTTTCCTCAAGGTTATGCATGAGAAGTGTCAGAACCAAAATTAAATTGTATTTTCTCAATCTAAAATTAGCATACTACATTGCCTGGTTTTATATTAAAATCTATTAAAAGGAAGATAATAGCAAAAGGATACAATAGAAAAATTAACGATACTGGCAAAGGGATGCCAGTTTTATTTGAGCAAAGACTATTCAATGGGTATTACCTGTAGAGAGAAGATGCAGTTGGATATTAATCATTTAAATGCTTAGTCACCAGGGAAAGGCACTATTTAAAAGGATTTAAAAGGATTAGGAGAGAAGGCCTTGTTGGAGTAGCTGTGGCCTTGTTGGAAGAAGTAAATCCTTGGCTTTGAGTTTCAAAAAGCACAAAGCAGGTTAAGTGTTTTTCTTTTCTCCCTTTCTCAGCCTGCAGATCAGGATGTAGCTCTCAGCTTCTGTTCCAGTGTCCTTTGTGCCACCATGCTCCCTGCCAGGATGATAATGAACTAAACCTCTGAAACTGTAAGCACCTTCCATTAAATGCCTTACTTTATAAGAATTGCCTTGGTCATGGCTCACAGCAATAGAGCAGTGACTAAGACAGGGAGGAAAAGGTGTGCTTTGTCTTACCGCCTGTGGTCCAGGAAGTCAGGGCAGGATCCTGGAGTCAGGAACTGAAGCAGGGACTATAGGCAAATGTTGCTTGCTGGCTTTCTCTTCGTAGATTGCTCAGTATATTTGAATTTAGCGACCAGGACCACTTATCCACGTGTAGTACCACCCACAGTGAGCTGATATCTCCTACATCAATCATCAACTAAGAAAATTCACTACAGGCTAACCCACAGGACAATCTGGTGGGGCGTTTTCTCTACTGAGATGCCCTCTTCCCAAATGACTGTCGTTTGGATCAAGTTGACATAAACCTAGCCAGTATACCATACGATTCAGCAATGTCAATTTTCAATTTATTGTTAAATGGAAAAGATCAGTATATTTAAGAGATTCCATTGCACTTAATATGTGATTACTGTTTGAGAATTTGCAATGCTGCCCAAAACATAGAATCACAACTTCTTCTCTGACAATAATTAGAATTTTATAAGCAATAAAGTAGGAAGTTTTTCCAAATAGAAACTAATGATACCAAGATGTTAGGAAACCATTAACATCAGCATGCTTTAGAGACCAGTAACTGTCAATTTCTCTTGCCAAAGTGCTTAATCATATTTGTTTCCTCGTTCTTATTTTCATTACATCACTGTTTGCCACATAAATCAATTGTAGCTGCTTATTCTTAAGAATTTATTCTTAGCTAGACTTGGTAATCTAGGCTTATAACCCTAGCACTCGTGAAGTAGGGGCAGAAAGATGAAGAGTTAGCAGCTGGTTTGGCTGCAAAATCAGGCCCCGTGTTAAAACAAGAACAAAAGCAAAAGGTAAAATAAACAAGAAACAACAACTTTGAAGAATTTATAGTTTAAAATAATTGAATAAGCATTTTGCTGTGTGTGGCATGCCCTGAATTAAGCATTTCTCATGCAATCTCACTTAATCCCAAAATGTGATACAGTCTTTTACTAATCCCATTTCACAGATGATGCGTCTGAGGCTTGAAGACTTTTGTTGAGTAATCAGGCTGTACCTTGACTCCAGAGAATGCACCATCAAGGTCTCCAAGGCCTCCCCTTGCTCTGTAACAGTGTTCAGTCTTCCATGTGTGAGCCTAATCTACCTGTTGCCTATAATTGTAGACATTTTTATTAGTGCCTTACTTTCATATGCTGACATACTCCTTCTATTGTGTTTGAGTTACACTGACAGAACTGGCACAAAGTTGGATGTTTGTAACAAACCAGACTATCTCTGGTCCTCAAAGCCTGAAAATATTCATAATCTGACCCTAAGCAGGAAAACTTGAAGCATCCCGGTATCCCAAGGTTTGGCAACCCTGTACTCTGTCTTCTTGTTATTGTGGAAAGTCCATTAATGTTTTTAAAAGTGTTCAAAGGTTTGTTAAGCCGTAGCACTCTTCTTGCTAGTCAGGCAAAAGCAATGAACAGAAAAGAGAAGGCTGCTTCTTTGTACAAGTGTTATCTCAGAGGAGTAGCTGGGAGAACAATGAGCAAGACAAACCAATGCCCTGTGTGTGATACCATTAAACATTGGCAAATGCTGTAAAAGCATGAGATTGGGTAGAGAGGGAAATGAGGTACAAAGGATCAGATGTGCTGCCTCCATGCCCCACATTCTTCAACCCTTTCATCACCTGTCAGCCAGCTAACCCACATACTTTGCATTACTTAAAGAATATCCCATACAAAAACCATCTTTATGCAAGGTTCGTTGTTAATATTGGTACCTTGAATTAAGTTTAAGTATCTCACTAAGCTTCTAGAGTAGTATTGAAACTAGGTTAATTGAATAGCTTATATTTGATTCTGTTGTTACTCTTTGTGTATTCTCTGGGTTCAATCAGAATAATTCAGGCAACCTCTTCTTAAAACCATTTCATCACAGCGCCCTCTGGATTTTAGCTTGAGATGGAATTAATTTTGGTTTTCAGCTTGGACCTAGAATGCAAATTAGAAAAGCAATCATTTGGGCAAGTGAGAAACTGTGAAGTTTGTAGATTATGGTTGTGGTTATCACACCCTCCTCCAATATTATCACATAGTATAAATTATTTGGGTGCCATGATGAGTCTACAGAAACCGTAAGAAATTACAGAGAGTAAAAGTTGCTTACTAAACTCCACAACCCTTTCTTTCTTTTGTTTTTTAAAGATTTATTTATTTTATTTATATGAGTACACTGTATCTGTCTTCAGACACACCAGAAGAGGGTATTGGATCCCATTATAGACTGTTGTGAGCCATCATGTGGTTGCTGGGAATTGAACTCAGGACCTCTGGAAGAACAGTCAGTGCTCTTAACTGCTGAGCCATCTCTCCAGGCCTCCATAATCCTTTCAACATCTTGGTTTGGCCTATGAGGAAATAAGATGACTCCTGGAGAATGACTGTGGATTACAGAGATATCAATAAGGCAAAGTTTACTAGATAGATAGATAGATAGATAGATAGATAGATAGATAGATAGATAGATAGACAGACAGACAGATATATACAGATAGATAGACAGATAGATAATAGATAGATAGATAGATAGATAGATAGATAGATAGATAGATAGATAGATCAGTGTGTCAAATACTGCTTGTATGTGTGTATGTGTATGTGCACCGTAGTGCCTGTGCACACGTGTGTGGAGGCCAAAGGCCAGCTGATACATATTATGGAATCTTTTCCTTCTGTATTTCATTTCACTATCACTTTTTGAAAATCATGTATTTTATTTTTTAAGATTATGATATAATTACATTCCTCTTCCACTTCTTCTACCCAAGACCTCCCATAGGAATTCTGTTTGGATATTAAAGTAGTGATTCTAAGTTCTCCAATATTAGTGACTTCCACATACCCATATCCTGCATAGCCATCTCCCAGTGTCTACCCTGATGAGTCTATCAGAATTCTATGTGCCTTTGCCAACCTGCCAAATCCAGCCAAGGTTCCACATCCAGTTCCTAGTCTGGCTACCTATACCTGCACTACAACCAACCTCCAGGCTTCTTTCTAGACCCACCCCACCTGCCACCAAACCCAGAGGAACCCTTTTACCATATTCAAGCTCTCCACACACAAGAAATCTATCAGCATACTCCAGGCTTGGCCTAGGATACACAGCCTGCACACCAGCCCAATCTTCTCTATATATAACCTTATTCTACCCAACCCATCTCCAACCTCTAGTTCCAACCTACCCAGACATCCTCTCTTCTGCCCCAACCTTTCCTTTCTATATCAGACACAGAACTGATGAAAGAAGTCCATATGCCCATGTCTCATCACAAAAATGCAAACAAAATGAAAAATCAAGCCAGTGTCTTCCTTCCAAAAAGTACATTTTGTCAAAATATTTGTCAGTGATAATTACCTAGATGAACTACAAGACATAGAATTTAAAAGAGTAATCATAAATTTCATCAAATAATTCAAGAGTTTAAAGACCACAAAAGAAATAGTTCAACGAAATTGAGGAGAAAGAAAATTAGAATAAATGCCTAAGTAAACATAAATTTAAGATTGATAAAAATGACAAAGGCAATGTACTATATAAAAGCACAATTCAATAAAGAGTAACACTGATGAAGAGTTATGATGAAAGAGTCTTACAATGAAATGAAGATAGAATTGAAAACCCAACCGAATAGCCCAACTACAAAACTCAAAGGAAGAATGAATCAGGCAGAAGACAGAATATCAGATCAAATAATCCAGGAATATAAAAAGTTTAAATAACACAAGAAATGAACATAGAGAAATGTGGCATAGCATGAAGAAAACTAAACCTTCTAATTACAAGTAGAGATGAGGACAAGAAACTCAAGTCAATGGCATAAATCAGATCTTCAACAAGATCATAGAAGGAACGTTCCACAAATTAAAGAAAGATTTATCTATACAAATACAAAAAAAAAAAAACCGCACATAATACCAAATAGATGAGACCAGAAAATTCCCACAGCACTAAGTATACAGAACAAGGAACTGTACTGAAAGCTGCAAGATAAAGTATATATAAAGAAAATCCATCAGAGTAACATGTGACTTCTCAAGGGGAAGTGGGGTGAAATCCGCAAGAGCCTGCAGCAATGCATTTCAAGTGAACAAAACCATGAAAGCCGACCTAAACTGATATACCAAACACAGCTATAAGCCACAGTTGAAAGAGAACCTTTTCATAATATAAACAGTCTAAAAATTCATACCCAACAAGCCAAGTCTAAAGAAAATGTGGGAGCTAACTAACTCTGAGTGAAGAGAAGAAAAAGAAGAACAGCCAAACGACTGGAGAAAGACAAATCCCTAAAGTACCACTGAGAACACGACCCACAACATGGAAATCAACAAGATGACCAAAATTAACACACACATTTCATCAATGACTTTAAATATCAATGGCCTCAGCTTTCCAATCAAAAGACACAAACTGACTGAATGGCTCAAGAAACAAGATTCATCCATCTCTTGACTACAAGAAACGTCTTAGTTTGAGAGATAGGTGCTGCCTCAGAGGGGAAAATGGAAAAATATACTCCAATAAGTGGACAATGAACTGAGCGGGAGACACTATCATAATATCTGACAAAATAGACCTCAAACTAAACTAATCTAAAGAGATCAAGGGTGACACTCCATTCTATTCGAGGGGACAATTAACTAAAAAGTCATTATTACTACCCTAAGCATATGTGCACCAACATCTTAAGCATGGTACAATATCCCACACAATTTAATTTTTAAAATGTCCTTCTTGATTTAAACACACAGATTAACATCGATCATTAATTGCAGATTATTTCAATGCCCTACTTTCTCCAAAACACAGGTTTTCTGAACAAAAAGAAAAATAAACAGAGAAACATCAAAACTAAATGGCACCAGACATCAAATGGCTTAAACAGATGTCTACAGACTATTTTACCCAATAACAAAGAATGCACCTTCTAGTCAGCAACACATAGAAGTTTCTCTGAAATAGATTACATCCTGAGACCTAAATCTTTACAAATTCCAAAGCTGAAAAAAGAAACTCTGTGTATCCTATCTGATCAAAATATAATGTTTGTGAAGTACGTTTGTAGCCACCAAATCTTCAAGCCAATTCGCGGTAGGCTTTCAGGGTTCTTCAAGCTTAATCCTTATAGCCCCATTATTTGAGGCTGTGACTACCTTTTATGAAAGGTAGCCCTGGATCTTGCTTAGTCATTCTTCCCACTCCTGGGGAAAGGCTTCACTATATAGATGATATCATGCAAGTCACTGAGAGTTTGTACAGTGAGAAAAATTATGTGGAAAACGTAAGTGTCCCTAAAGGTACAAAGACAGGAATAAGCCATATAACATGCAACGTCAAGAGGCAGCTGTAAAATTCTAGGCAGTGAAGTAGTCGAGTGAGAGACATGTGATACCTGATAAGTTTATTGAGAAAACCCTAAAATGTCCTATACTTATAAACATGAAACAGTAGCAGATGCTCTGAGGGTTTATGAGATATTCAAGCCCAATCTTACCCGAGCAGCTTATCGTTTAAATAACTTAAAATGGGGTGCTATTTGAGAACAGGAACAAAAACCTTCAGTAGACTTCCAGAGAAGCTAAGATCCTTCAGTTGTGCTGCATCCAGAGATCTGACTTTATGACTAGCTCAGTGGAAATGAAAAACTGGAAAGTGTTAGTTACATCAGCCGCTGTCAGTACAACAGATGTGGAAGGAAACAGTGCCTTTGGGTGTATATGGCAGTTCATGGGTCATTGAATCATCAAAGAAGTCAGGATGCTGATTCCATTCCCAAAACACGACCATCTGCCCTCAGGAGGATGCTCACTGGGACCACAGACAATCTGGATACAGGGGAGTCATCCCAACATGAAAAACAGTGAAAGATGCTGACGTTTCTGTGAAATATTCAATAGTCAATAAATATTCAATTATGTGACGCCTGTGCAAGGGTCAGGTATAGTTGGAAAACTCTTGTAGTCTGGTGGTCAAGTAAGAAACATACCACGTCTGAAGAGACTATCAGAGAATCCTTCAACAGCTTATGCTTTCCCAATCATGGCCTTGGCAGATGGATCTAATGGGGAAAGTACATATGCCAACCTGTTGCGACTGGGATTGCTAGGTTGGTTACTCATGGCTTATTTTGACAATAAAGGATGCAAATATTCCCTCGCCTGTTTGGATACCACCACAGGCCTCCTGCAACATTTCCAAGCAAGCAATCAGCATATAAGGCCACCCAGGGCCTGCTTAGCAGTCTGTGTTGTATGTGGTACACCCAGAGAGTGGACACCAACAGGTTTTCCGAAGTAGACTCTAGGCAATCAACTCTAATGGTAAATGCTACCCCTACCTATCGTATGCCTTACAGGTGCTGGGTTAATTGAAGACAAAATATATATATATATATATATATATATATATATATATATATATATATATATGATTAAAATAGTGCTTGATGAGTTAAATCACAGAAGTCACCCTACAGTTGTAGAAAAAAAAAAAAGTCTTCCTAGAAATATGCAAATGGAAATCCCAGTACAGAGCTGGCTACCTCTGCGTAAGTTGTTAGCCTGTGACTACAAACTACAAAGTCTGGCTATTGGTATTGGTGTGCTGAAAAGTATTACACGTTCTTATTGCTTAAGACATTGCAGACTTTTGTTGCTGGGTATGGAGAAATCAAACTAGGACTGAGCTAGGAGCTCCCACCCTGCAGGCTGCATTTCCCAGTGCTGGAATGGGCTATGCGTTGTGGAAGAACTCTTGCCAACATGCCTGCTCATTTATTAGCTCTGTATGCCCTACTACCAATGTGTAAGAACAGATTTGCTTGTTCACACAATAATGGTACAACTGATAGTGAGGCTGCCGAACGCTTTCCTGTTGAATTTAAGGCTGCTCCACAGAACAGAACTCACACCTGAATATGTAAGAAAGCTCAAAAGCTCATAGCTAGGAGGTAAGAGGGCCGAATAGAGAGGCTACAGCTTTTGCTTATATTAAGTAAATGTGATGTGCCTACCTCCCAAACATTGATATTTATGCCCATAGACTATTACTTCAAAAACCTCAGGGATACAGTAGGTTTTTTTCAAGTGAGCAGTGTTAGCCAAAGACACTGATAACCGAACAAGATTTTCAGTATGACTTAAACTAGTGGCCCAGTGTTCATCAACAGAAAATAAATCAGAGATGTGTATCACTCCTGTAAATTGTTAATCCTCTCTGATCTCCTGGTGGGTAATCTCATTTTTTGCCACCCGCCAGAGTTCTCTGGATTCGCGAATGAGAACACAACACACACACACACACACACACACACACACACACACACACACACCTTTATATTTTGATGCCTTGACTAGTTCAATGGCTGAGCACTTCCTTAACCTCCCCACAGCTAGCAGGCACTCCCCTCCAGTATTCTTGAGTTAACACTTTCTAACTCTGTATTATATCTTTGCTGCCCTGTTTCCCTCTGGGCAGCCCTCCCATGAGGCACTCCCCTCCAGTATTCTTGACTTAACACTTTCTAAATCTATATTATATCTTTACTGCCCTGTTTCCCTCTGAGCAGCCCTCCCATGAGGCTGCTTTCCCTTTGTACCTACATCGCTGGGTGATTTCTCTCCTGCTGCTCTTAAATTTGATCCCTCTGCCTCCATGTCCTACAATTCTGTTCCTTTCTCTTCCCTTCATCCCTTGGGAAATAAAAAAAAGTCCCGCCTCTGTCCCCCTGCCCAGCCATTGGCTGTTAGTAACTTTATCAATCAATCAAAAACCAGTTGAGGACAGCATCTGGACACACAGATTCCCCTGTGGTTTTGAAAGCCAAGTTAAGACAAAACATTGAACCAATCCCCGACAACTCCCTCCAGTGCTCAAAGAACATTGTTCAAGAAAAGGTAAGATGTAAGAGCTGGTGGAAAATGCAGAGTGTGCAGTAACTATTTCTTAGAGTTGAAACATTCCTCTTCTAGGAAGATTCATAATATTTATGAATTTAATTAAATATTTGAAACTCAAGAAATTCACAAAGTCTTTAAGACTCAAGAAAACTCCCTCCCAGAGGTAAACAATTGCTGAAGGAGAGGAGGCTATAGTAGATCTTCCTGTGAGTTGGACGGAGAGCTTTAGGTTCATGCTCTGACAGGTCTTATCCCCACTGCAGCTAAGAGTCCATCACCCTCTTGTAAATAACTCCAATAAACAGATTAGCTCACCAAACTAGATTTCAGTGGAATCATTTCTCTGATTTCTCACTGAGGTATATAGATGTTTACATATTTCCAAAGACAACTCACATGACAGAAAGATTCAACCAATTCAACCAATGATAACACAGAAGCTTGATCTCAGCTATATTTCTAGTTTCTACCAGCTTGATGCTTTAGAGCAGTTGCTCTCAACATATGGGTTACAATATTTTTTTGGGGGGGGTCACGTATCAGATATTCTGCTTAGCAGACCTTTACGTCATGATTCTCAACAGTTGCAAAATTACAGTTATGAAGTAGCAATGAAATAATTTTATGGTTGGGGGTAACCACAACATGAGGAACTGTATTAAAGGGTCACAGAATTAGAAAGGTTGAGAGCCACTCATATAGATTCTACTGCAGATGCATATTCCATGTCTGCCTTGCTCTTCATAAACCCAGTATCATCCATGAGTCATCTGATTTTGTCTCTCTGCTTCCCTCTTCACCCTTTTATTTCTTTTCCCAAGAATGCACTTTCAGATACAAACCACTAATCCAGAGTTTTAACTACCACATGCAGAATGCTTCACAATTCAGAGCACTGTACACCTGTCCTACATACCTCTGGCCCAAGTGTTAATAAAAGTTAGCAACATTCTCAATGACTTGGAGTTTCCTGAGCTGCTCAAACTAAATACTGTTAAGGCATTTAGTCTGTTTTACTTGTTTCTTAACATGGAAAGCACAATACATGTGTTTTCCACAGGTCACCCTCTCCCTTCATTTTGTGACTGCCCCTGATAATGTCCTGCATGCACCCTCAAGCCATAATGAGTACTCATGTTCTCTTTAGATCTGTAACAATGGCAAAATATCTTTTCAGCAACAGTCATCATTTGATCTGTTGGCCTAACTGTGGTTTAATAAAAATGTCCAGCTTCTGTTAGACAAAGGACACTGTCAGTAGGACAAAACAGCAAACAACAAAAGACACTGTCAACAGGACAAAACAACAACCAACAGATTGGGAAAAGATCTTTACCAACCCTACATCCGATAGAGGACTAATATCCAGTATATACAAAGAACTCAAAAAGTTAGACTCCAGAGAACCAAATAACCCTATTAAAAAGTGGGGTACAGAGCTAAACAAAGAATTCTCAACTGAGGAATACTGAATGGCTGAGAAGAACCTAAAGAAATGTTCAACGTCCTTAGTCATCAGGGGAATGCAAATCAAAGCAACCCTGAGATTCCACCTCACACCAGTCAGAATGGCTAAGATCAAAAACTCAGGTGATAGCAGATGCTGGAGAGGTTGTGGAGAAAAAGGAACTCTCCTCCATTGTTGGTGGAATTGCAAGCTGGTACAACCACTCTGGAAATCAGTTTGGCAGTTCCTCAGAAAATTGGACATAGTACTACCTGAGGATCCAGCTATACCACTCCTGAGCATATACCTAGAAGATTCTCTAACATGTAATAAGGATACATGCTCCACTATGTTCATAACAACCTTCTTTATAATAGCCAGAAGCTGGAAAGAACCCATATGTCCTTCAACAGAGGAATGGATACAGAAAATGTAGTACATTTACACAATGGAGTACTGTTCAGCTATTGAAAATGAATTCATGAATTTCTTAGGCAAATGGATAGAACTAGAAAATATCATCCTGAGTGAGGTAACCCAATCACAAAAGAGCACACATGGTATACACTCACTGATAAGTGAATATTAGCCCAAAAGCTCCAAATAACCAAGATACAACTCACAGACCACATGAAGCTCAAGAAGAAGGAAAACCAAAGTATGGGTGCTTCGAACCTTCATAGAAGAAGAACAAAATACTCACAGGAGCAAATATGGAGATAAAATGTAGAGCAGAAACTGAAGGGATGGCCATCTAGAGACTGCCCTACCTGGGGATTCATCCCATATACAGTTACCAAACCCAGACACTTCTGTGGATGCCAAGAAGTGCATGCTGAAAAGAGCCTGATATGGTTGTCTCCTCAGAGGCCCTGCCAGAGCCTTACAAATACAGAGATGAACGCTTGCAGGCAACCATTGGACTGAGAGTGGGGTCCCCAGTAGAGGAGTTAGAGAAAGGAGGAGTTGAAGGGTATTGCAACCCCACAGGAAGAACAATATCAACCAACCAGTTCCCCCAGAGCTCCCAAAGACTAAGCCATCAACAAAGGAATACACATGGCTCCAGCTGCATACATGGCAGAGCATGACCTTTGTCATGCATCAATGGGAAGAGAGGTCCTTGGTCCTATGAAGGCTCAATAGATGCCCCAGTGTAGGGGAATTGAGGGCAGGGAGGTGGGATAACATTTGAAATGTGAGTGGGTGGGTAGAGGAACACCCTCATAGAAGCAGGGGGAGGGAGGATGGGATAAGGGGTTTCCAGGGCTAGGGTGAACAAGGAAAGGGGATAACATTTGAAATGTAAGTAAAGAGGATATCCAATAAAAAAAAAAATGGTCAGCATAGGCTCATAGGGAGTGGCACTGTTAGGAGGTGTGGTCTTGTTAGAGTGGGTGTGGCCTTGTTGAAGGAAGTATGTCTCTAGAGGTGGGCTTTGAGCTCTCTTATGCTCAAGCTACACTCAGTGTGGCACACAGTCTCCTTCCACTGCCTCTCAATCCAGAATTAGAGCTCTCAGCTCCTTTTACAGCATCATGTATGCATGCGAGCCGCTATGCTTCCACCAAGACCATAATGGACTACACCTCTGAGACGGTAAGCCAGCACCAGTTAAACACTTTCCTTTATAAGAGTTGCCCGTGGTCATGATGTCTCTTCACAGCAGTAGACACCCCAAGACACTAACTCTACCTAAATAATATTAAACTACTCTGTGCTTAAGAAGCTGTACACGCATTGAGGGCTTAGTTTTCAGTGTGCCATTATATACAGAATCTCCTTAGATCATTTCATTAATCTTCACTAAGTAGTACAGCTGGGGCTACTCATCTGCAGAGAAAGCAACAAAAACATGACGTTGTCCAGGGCCATGTGAAGGTGTCTAGTGCCCTGATCTCCCCCATGGGTAGAGATTCTCTGCCAGAAGCAACTGTCTCTGAGAGCAACAAAACAAATAAGAGCTTTTGTGGTTGCCTTTGGAAATCAGAACAATTTGAAGATGGCATATCTAATTAGTAAAATTACGAAGTAAATATAATAAATTAAATTAATTGGATAAAGGTTTTCCTTTTTAGGAAGTAGTGAATAAAATATTAATGGATAGATTATTAATGAATGATAATGACTCATGCAATTAAAATCATCTATGTACATAATAAACCCATGATATAAAGAAAATCCTTTCAAATTATTAATTTGACATATATATATATA
>NW_022196895.1:75629910-75631638 GCF_008632895.1 Mastomys coucha
TATATATATATATATGGCAAAATGGAGGGAGCAAGGCTAAGTGGGCAGCCAACAGCTACCAAGTCTAATAAGCTGAATTTGATCCCTAAGACTCACATGCTAGAAGGAAAGAAAAGATTCCTCTGGCCTCCACATATGTGCCAAATGTGAACACACACACACACACACACACACACACTAACTGTAATACAAATCACAGAAAGGAATAATCTCTTTTAAATTAATAAAGAACTAGACAAGATGATAGGTATAATAACATCCAATTTGTTCAATTTTTCTGAATTATTTCATTTTAATCAAATTATAATTACATCTTTTCCTCCTTCCTCTCATCTCTCTCATCCACCTCCCTTTACTCTCTCTCTCTTTCTCTCTCTCTCTCTCTTTCTCTCTCCTCTTTCTCTCTCTCTCAAACTCATAGCCACTTTTCCTTCATTAGTTTTGACATACTTAAGTATGTAAATTCAACCTGCTGGGTCCTTTCAGTGTTGCTTGTGATGTAGGCACTTAGTTCTATACATCTCATCATGTGTCTGTTTTTATTGTCTTCAAATTGTTTACTAAAAGACAGAACTGCATTTTCCAAAATACAAAAGGCCAGTTGGGCATGTATTCAAAACAAACTGTCATAGCTTAAGTATGTGCACATGGTATCCATTGCTTAAAACTGTATCACTTTAGTGTTTACCATGAAACTGACACCATCCAACAGAATGTGCCTAAGATATTGTCTCACTTACCTCTGTTAATTGGGGATATACAACACTTTGTTAATCAATGTCAGCCTGTGCTGGGAACTGAATTGTCATTATTCTTCAGTATACACATTCTTGTCATTTATCATGAAAATAGGACAGGAGCATTCATCGGCCCAGGAAGAATGATGGAAAGATGTATAGGGAACACATGAAACACCTTAGCTCCAGTCTAGAGACAAAGACAGCAGAATTTTTATGATTTTTTTTTGAGACAGGGTTTTTCTGTATAGCCCTGGCTGTCCTGGAACTCACTCTGTAGACCAGACTGGCAAGACTGCAGAATTTTACAGAACTTGTTGAACCCTAGACACATGTACATCCAAGCAAAGAGAAGTGGACTCTGCATGAGTATACACATAACAGTAATGAAGAAGAGACCATGTGCATGAGTATACACATAACAACAATGAAGAAGAGACTGTGTGCATGAGTATACACATAACAGTAATGAAGAAGAGACCGTGTGCATGAGTATACACATAACAGTAATGAAGAAGAGACCATGTGCATGAGTATACACATAACAGCAATGAAGAAGAGACTGTGAGTTTAGGAGGGGAATGGAAAGGGATATAGGGAGGAGGAACAGGAGGGGTGTGGACGTGGAGCTCATGTATGAGGTTCTCAAATAAAATTATTAAATAAAAACTATAGCTCCTCTGCCCCTTCCCTGCAAGTGGATCGCCTAACTCCAGAGAGCACATTAAGCCAGAGACCCGGGCAGGATCCCCTGTTGTCTCTCGGGTGAGGTTCTGAGACTGGAGCACCCAGCCCGGAGGCGCCTTAGGCCAGAGATCAGGGCGGGATTCACCATTTTCTCTCGGGTGAGTTTCTGAGACCTGAGCAGCCAGCCGGGAGCCACAGGCCCCACGACTCCCAGGGAAGCCGCAAGGCAGCAGGGTCACGATCCTCTCAGCTTCCGAGTGACAGAGGGGGTTCAACGTCCTCCTCTGCCCCTTCCCTGCAAGTG
>NW_022196895.1:75639905-75642992 GCF_008632895.1 Mastomys coucha
ATAAAGAAAATATCTAAAATAAAAAAAATAAAAAAAATAAAAAAAAAAACTATAGAAACGGGATATAGGACACTGAAACTTTAAATACTTTATCTTCCAAGGCATAATCGCAGAATAAGCAGACTCATAAACGGGCGGTTGATTTTTGCTGTTGTTTTCATATTCTAAGGGCTTTTATGGAAACGTGATCACTTTGAAGACTTTGCTTAGCTCTATACAATGTTTTGTAAGATGCACTAAAGCCAATCAGCAAATGTGATCTCACTAGGCTTACTGCAGAATTTTTGTAAGTTTTCCACGTGAACAAATCATAATCTGCACTGAGTGCACTGAAACTGAGTGAACAACCAAAACACGTTGAAATCAAAGGGACTTTTTCTTCCTGTGCCTTTCATTTATTTATTTACATCTCAAATGCTGCTCCCCCTTCCAGTCCTCCCCTCCCAAAGTCCCCCCCATCTCTCCTCTCCTTCACTTCAGAGAGGGTGCTCCCCTTGTGTATCCCTCCCTACCCTGGCACATCAAGCCTCTGCCAGATTAGGCGCATCCTTTCCCACTGAGATCAGACAAGGTAGCCGTGAGGACTGAGCTGCACATCTGCTACATATGTGATGAGGCCTCATTCCAGCTCATGTATGTTCTTTGGTTGGTGGCTCAGTCCCTGAGAGCTCCCAGGGGTCCAGGTTAGTTGACTCTGTTGGTCTTTCCGTGGCATTCCTATATCCCCTCTGAGGCCCACAATCCCTCCCACTATTCTTCCATAAGAGTCCCCAAGCTCCATCCACTGTTTGGCTGTGGGTGTCTGCATCTGTCTGAGTCAGCTGCTGGGTAGAGCCTCTCAGAGGACAAGTATGCTAGGCTCCTGTGTGCAAGCATGACAGAGTATCATTAATAATGCCAAGGCTTGGGAGGAAGGGTGCTCATCTCCTGGCCTGCTCACTTTCCACCTTGAGGTACCTGAAGTCTAACTGAGGCTCCACATCTTCTCAGTCAAGTTCCTGAAGGACTTTGCATCAATCCTCTCCATAATTAACATCTCAGAATCACTTAGGAATTCATTCCCTTTGAAAAAATACCGCCTATTAAATTATTCCTGAAAATGCCTGCAATGTTCCAGTATGCACATCTGGGGAATTTGTAGTGAACCTAAGTTCCTCATTAGTAAGTGGGGCTCTCCAACTTCGTGATTCCATATCTGTCACTTCAGTTGAGTTCCTTAGGACAGGCAGGCTTCTGTCACTTCAAGTACCACAACATTAGTGACAAATGCAACTATGACAAGACTCAGTAAATAAGGAGACTTAAATTCAATACTGCTACAGAAAAAAATCAAATTATCACTATTTGTTTCACAGGCACACACACATAAAATCAAGGGATTAAGAGTCTCTCAAAACTGATCAACTTTGTGTGAGAAAAAAACTTATGCAACTTGCCCAGGCACAGAATATTTAACATACAGCACAGACTATGGATATAAAATGCAGGCAATGTGCTATTAAAGCAAAAGCCATCAACTACAGTTAGGAAAGTCTCTGTGACAACAAACGAGATAATCAAATATTAAACAGTTCAGCTGCTACTGAACAAAATGCGTTTCTAAGTACTCGGCATTGCTGTTCTACTTTCTAACTTAAAACAACCTCTGACAACAGACAGCCCAGAGGACTCTTACCACAGGCTACCCCTGCTGGAGGATTTACAGTGTCATTCCTGCATGCTGCTCATATACTTTGTAAATATTGAAGACACTCTTAAAATATGTGACAGCAAAAAATGATCGTGACATTACACTACAAAAACATATGTACAGCCAGAAACCCTATTCTGTGCACTGCTGCTTTAAATATGATGGAAACGGGGCGTCGCCATGAACTTTCATAGTGGTCAGGGCAGACACAGTTGTCACAGCGACAGTGCAGTCTGCACATGGGGTTTGGGGGGGGGAGGCGGTGGCTTCAGCTTCTTCTGATTCTCTGTGTTCAGCAGTTTCCAGGAAGGCTAGCCACTGATTCACCTGGCCTTTTCTCAGAAAATTTTGAGCTGTTTGGATTCTCAGCCAAGAAAGCCTCCTTTTAGACAATTTCAACACAAAAAAAAAAAGAAGGAAAAGAAGTACTGGACCTTTTGGAAGCTGCAGTTGTTAAAGTGTGCCTGAATGAAGGAGGTTTTGCATCACTGCTCTGAAAGAAAGGAGCAATTGTTTTTCTGCTTTAACTTGTCTAGGACAGTGGAAGAATCCATTTCATCGATGGATGGGCTTATTTCACTGGATATACATTGGGAGAAGCTTGTCATTGTCACCACAGACTCTTTATCTGCAATAAGCCCAGGCAAATGTTACCTCAGTCCGTGTGTGTGTGTGTGTGTGTGTGTGTGTGTGTGCGCGCGCGCGCGCACGCGCGCGTGTGCTGAGTTATTACATACTTAATTTACTTTACTTGCTTCAAGTTATTCCTTCAGCTTGAGAAATGGCAATGAAAAATGACTTTTTTTTCTTTCCTTCCCTTCCAAAGTCTCCATCATATGATCCTTATTTTGATCAATTTCTGGGTCATTTTCTGCACATGGCACTTCATTGGTTGGAACAATTCAACCAGCCGTTCCCAGTCTGTCACTTAGCTAACTGATGAAGACCAAGTAAGAAGGGAGAATGATTGCCACTCTCTGGTCGTTGGATAGGCCCGAATGCTCACCAGCTCTGAAACGACAGCACAAAGTGCACAGTTTGCCAAACCTGGTTCCAACAAGCCTATGTCAACCACCAGTATAGAGCACTGGTCAGGCACATTCAGGAAGGTGGGCATGAAGTTGTCATTTCTGTTAATTGATCAGGCAATGTGCTAATTACAGCAACAACCATCCACTACACTTACAAGAATTTAACTGAGTAAGTTGGTCAAAGAACATCCATTTGCTTTCTCTTGATTGCTCTATCTAGTGACAGGATGGTCACTTTGTATTTCAGAGCTCTGGTTCCCTAACACCATTGATGGCCCCATTGGCCTCCATTGTTTAGATATTTTTTTAATTAGATATTTTCTTTATTTACATGTAAATTTCTCCTTTCCCAGTTTCCCCTCCAAA
>NW_022196895.1:75643675-75658322 GCF_008632895.1 Mastomys coucha
TTTTGGTTTGTGGGTTGTTCTTCCTGTATTCCAAACTTCTGGGCTAATAACCACTTATCAGAGAGTGTTTTGTTTCTGCTGCAGCTGTGACACCAACCATCTCATTGCATTCACTGAGAGGTCAAAAAGACAATCTCACCATGCAGAGACTAGGGCAAAAGTCAACAATGTATGCTGAAGTTCTTTTCTAACATGGCGTCGATCTCTGATCCTAGGATCCTGGGCGTGTTAGAGTGCCTGGGAGTGGAGCTTCTTCTGGCTGTTGTGGGACTGGATGTAGAGTTTGTCTGCTCAGGGCACCGGCCCAGACAGACCAGAAAGACCCGTGCCACTGGACTCACAACGCTCTCTGGGTAAGTGGTTATTTGTGTCTGCTGGTGGATTTTGACTAGTCTTGGTAGGACTTTCCTGGAGAAAGGGTGGGTGGGTCAGTTCTGAGGCCAAGCTGAAGTGTCTGTCGTGGAGGTGATGTTTCCGTGAGTGGTCACTACGCATCAGTACGGACCGAAGGTTTGGCACTTGTGTTTCATGCACTAAGGAGAAATGAATAGGGCTCACTGAATCTGCCTTGTCAGATCTGCCCTCTGTTACTCCAAGTCGCTACTGTGTAATGTATGTGTCCCTAATGACCATTCAAACAATGACTTTCCATGATAGGTAAATACTTAGCTAAACACCAGGACTGGTTCTGTTGCCTGGCATCGTCCATGCGTACCAGCACATTCTTGGGCTGCATTCCAACTCACTTTCATTGTAGGAAGTGCGAATGATTCCTCAATTTAAAAGGTCACTTCTTATCCCTTGAGCTATTGGGGAAAGCAGGAAGAAACACTAGATCTCTTACTGTATCTTGGTAGATCCATCATCTTTGGTCAATTACCCAGAGAATCCTTACATGAAACTTAATGTTGTTCTTGTAACTTTGCTACAACAGGAAACAAATCTTTCCTAGCAAGTCCTTCCTTACCATTAAGGAAAACATTCTGGGGGGAAAACTGATTCATTGGGAGCTTAGCTCATTCCTGGTCTCATTTTAATCTGAAGTCTGTCAGAAGCACTCCAAATTTTCTCCCAACTCTAATGTTTGGACTGTCTTTTTCTTTCCAGGACTGCCTTGCTTCACTTGTGAATAAGCTCAAGCTTTCCACGTTCTCCAGTGAATCTGATATTCTCCAAATCTTTAGTGAGGTCAGGACGTTCATGTTTATTATATAGAGCAGAATTTCTGGTTCTGTTTTCATCGTTTTCATTTGGAAATTAGAAGAGAGTTGAGTGTTGGGCTTTACTTGTCTCACTTGACCCTCTGGTGCTAGCCACCAAAGTTTGGTTCATCTTCCACTGGTCGCAGACACAGGTGAGTAGACGGCAAGCTCATTTCATCTCTAAGATTGTGTCCACAATCAGCCGTATGAGCTCTTAAAGGTAAGTTTAGACTCTGCCTATATGTAGGGACCCACAGCCTAGTGTGTCAAACTTCCCAGGAGTGAGTTTATTTTGTGTCCCTCTTGTTTTCCTGATCATGCCATTTTGTTCATTTGTTTGTTTGTTCATTTGTTTTATCTTACTGCATTTTATTATTATCCCATACAAGCATATTAGTTTCCTAATGAAAGACAGAAAAGGGGTGGCTCCAGATGGAGGGTAGGAGTAGAGAGGAACTGAGAGGACCAGAAGAAGGGGGAACCATAATCAGATATATGATATATTATTGAGAAAATAATCTATTTTCAGTATAAGGGGGGTAGAAAGAATATAAAGGTTGTATTCTTTTGTGGTAAGCTGGCTCCCTGGAATTGTCGTCTACATTCTTTCTTTATAGAAGTAAATATCAAGCTACAGGATATGACAGAAATTACTTCTGGTGGTTAGAAGGAAGAAATAAATACATAAGACTAGCTTTAGGCAATTCAGTGATGGTGTTGGAATGATGTATCAGAAGTAGTCCTAGATCATCTAAAGCTTACTGAGGATTCTCAATCCAAGATCAGATTTTCTGTAATGTTACAAGAGTCTCAGATCCAACCTGGAGAGGTTTCTGGAGTTTTTCAAAGGCAGTGTGAGCTGGTGTGAGCTGGTGTGATTGATTATATGAATTTAGAACACCAACCTTGAAATAGATAGACTGGACTGGGAGGTCAGAAGGAGAGGATGGCACACATGATCCTAAGGGAGGTTGGGAACATGGAATTACTGGGGTGGTTCTGGTCCCTGTCCCTGGAGATGGTGGGTCTTTTTGTCTCACGGATGGATGGAGTTGGTAGGGTTGAGTGGATTTGGTGGTAGAATTGGCATGAGTTGGGAATCCTTACCTGAAGAGGAAATTTGGAAGAGGACCAGGGAGACAAGCACAAGATCCATGATCCTCAGGCAAGTCTTACATGATGGTCTACTGCCTGTGCTTGGAAAACAACAGACTTCAGGTCACAGGGATGGGTGTACTTAGCACTCAGAGTCTAGGTTCCCTGCCTTGAGAGGGGTCAGACAAAGGAGTTCATGAGTATAGACTGAATTAATGGCATGCGTCTTTGGTCCCTAGCTGAAGAGGCAGCACAGGAAGGGATTAGAAATGCAGGTATGGGGCATATAGTTTTTAGGTAGGTCATAAGGGTAGGTCCTCAGGTAACTCAAAAGAGAACCATTACCATGATCCAGAAGCTAGAACAACCTGCAAAAGGCAGAAGCTAGGAATGAAGCACTGCCTTATGAGAACTGGGGACAGAAAGGAAGCAGAGCAGCTCTCAGAGGCAGGAGCAGCTGAGAGGAGTTGGGCAAGCATGGCGATAGCTGAGTGGCACTAGGTCTTACATGGTTCAAGCTAGACACAGCTCCTTCTAAATAGCAATCTGTCATTCTGTTCTAAAGTCCCCTTAGTCTCCTTTTGTATCAAACGCATTCTGGAGCATGTGTTTACACACTCTAGAACTAGAAGCAATGGGTTGACCCAGCTCGTTCTGATTTAGAGTGCATGCATGATAGGAAAAACTGTTATCTGAGTGAACTTCAGGGTAAATCTACTTACTATATTATGCCTATACAAGACTGGTAATACACATAACTAAAATTAGATACATCATTGAGAAGAACATATACAGTGAACAAAGACTTGTATAACCCAACTTCAAAAAAAAAAAAAACAAACAAAATAAACCCACCAATGCCCACTAGTATCATCCAGGCCCTCCTCCTTTTCCATGACCATAAAAATGTGGCCCAAAAGTAACCCACCCAGCGCTGCTGAGCAGATCTTGCTCAGCATTTGTGCTCTCTCATGGTTTATGCACTCCACACCTGCCTTTTCATACCTTTAAAAAAAAACCTTTTTCCACTTTGCTATTTAAGTGTCCTTCAGTTCTTTGAACAAGGTTTCAAGAGCCTGGAATACTTCATCCAGATAGAAACTACCAGTAACACAGAGGACAAACCCCACTGACTTTCTTCTTCCTGTTCTGCACTCTAACACTTGCTCTCTGAGGCCAAGGCACTACTGAAGGAAGCAAGTGTTAAGGGGTGTGGGAGACAGAGTTTCCAAACCATGCAGAGGAAGACAGAAAAGAACAGAGTCAACGTTCCAAGTATATCAATGCAGACTGCAAATATCTCTCTCTCTCTGTCTCTCTCTGTCTCTGTCTGTCTCTGTCTCTGTCTCTCTCTCTTCCTCTATGTGTGTGTGTGTGAGAGAGAGAGATACAGAGAGAGAGAGACAGAGACAAATAGACAGAGACAAAAAGAGACAGAGGAGGGAGAGACATTCAATGTCTTGCAAAGTCACCCTTATAACAGTGGTTTGGCCTAAGCTTCTCTACGTCTGTATCTGATCAGTGGAGGATACACAAGGTAGTACATTGATCCTGTGTGCCTGGCAACTTTTCTAAAGTGGGAATTTAGTATACAAAGAACATGTTAGTCAGGGACACAGTGGTGGGTGGAGAAATCCTCCTGAAAATAGGTCTAATTACTTTCAGATGTCTCCTATCAACATGTTTTTGGCATATTTTCCTATTTTTCACTTAGTACCATTTATAAGCATATCTTCAAGTGCGAGTGCAAATGGATATTCAGTTTAAAACTAAATATTTACTATACATATTCATGTGTGCCCATATTACTCAAATGTAAACACTTGTAAAATGCAGACGCCTATGAAATATAAACAAACATATTTTAAATGAAGGCACTGTGATTATTCTTCATTTACCTTTTATTTCTGTCTCAACTATTGCTGTTTACAGTAGAAAATAATAAGTGATACATAAATATGCTCCATTCCTCTTTATAGTCAGACATTCTTCCTCATAAATTGTTAAAACTGTGCAAATCTTCAGTTGTTTCCTCTGATATATTTGAAAGAAAAAGAAAAGAAAAATCAATTGCAGGTCTCAGGAACAGTGATATTGGGTGTTGGGGAAAACGACTTTCAGAAGGAGACAGGGATGTGTTCAAAAAATCTTATGTATTCTAACAAGTAATTCCTCAATATATTTCCTCAGACCCTTCCTAAAGGACATAGGCCCTCTTGTTTTTGTTTTGGAAAAAAACAAAACAAACAAACAAACAAAACACCAAACCAATAGACAAAAACCATCATCAGATTACCAATGGCTGGAAGACAATGGATAAATAGATCAGTGAAAAAATCGGTTCTCTTCATCTTCACTGAGCCTTCCAGAAAGTTCATTCCTGCAGATGATGCAGGCAGTGTCGGGCTGACTGTCCTCAGCCACACTTCTGGGAATGATCTCTGCCTAGCCACTGAGAAGAAGTAGCTTCCCAAAGCTATTTCTTCTTGAACTATTTGAACTTCTGAGGGACCTTCTCTCAGACAGGACTTGTTCCGAACTCATTATTAAAACATGACTCTTTTCTTCCTTTCTGAACAAATCAATTGTTCCAATTAACAATTCAAAGAGACTGTTTTACTTACCTAAGAGAACCAGCTGTCCTGATGGATATAAAATATTCTCATTTAAAAAGTACAAACAGATGATGTACCAGTTGCTGCTATCCATTTTGATTTAGAAGGCCTTTCTCTTCTGTGTCATGCTTCAAACATCAATTTACAAGCAATTCATCATTGTAATAAACTTGTTCTTAGGTGTTTCTGTTAATAATTAGGTTTGTTTCATTATATAATATCATCCACAATTTTAAGACTCCTCTAAGACTCTTATATGTCTTATATGTCATTATCTATTTTACAAACCCATATTAAAAATAGAACACTATGTTACATTAGTATGTCCCATTTTATTGAACTAATAACCTGGGGTTAAACCCATAAAATTATCATCTGTTTCCCTTCATTATGTAAGACAACCAACTGTCTTAAAGAATATATACATCCTAATAATGAATTTTCCATTCTTAATATTAGTTCCTTTGTAGCTGTTCCTATAATCACGGCATCAAAAACTATAAACATAAACTTTTCCATATGTTGATACCTAGAAAAGTCACTCCAGCTTTTATTCCCATTATTGGTAAGAAAGTGTTCCTTTATTTACTGTATATTTGCCAACTTCAAGCATCATCACTTTTAACCTTACTTTTAATGTTACCTTGACAATTTGTGAAGTATAAATTTTTCATTTCTTGAATCACTATACATATGTCTAGTTTATATTGTACATAGACTGTTACAAGTTCACATTCATATATTTTAAACTGGCACCAGAACATTTTAACTTATAGCTACATAGATCTTGTGATAACAATGTAGGCTGAAGTGGTGAGCAAGCCATGCAAGGACAGCGGGCCATCTGTAGATATTCCCATTATGATAGGAAAGTAGCTAATATACTAGAAGAAAATATCATCCCATAGATGGAAAAAGCTGGAATGTATTGCAGGATCTGTTCTCATCCAGAACGAGAGGAATCATAATGAAAAGATCATCATTTTCTGTTCTTCACTGCTTATGACTTTTAAGTGCTGCTCATTTATTAAGAATATCATTGTTTCCTCAGAAATAGATATAAGAAATATTCCTAATTTGGAATTATTTACCTTTTAATTTGCTTATTTTTTGCCAGACTTATCAATTAGCCCCCCATACAGTTTTACTCTTGTTCAAATTCAAAAAACTATTCTCTACCTCATGATGATAGACATCATTATCACTTTCACTAATGGGATATGTGCTTATATTCACATTTAGATTTTTATGTGGACTGTATTTTATAATTTAAAATAATAGTATGATATTTTATGACCTTTTATTTTAGGGAGTTCTAAAGGGTTCAATTACCAGTTTACCATTTATAATTAGGATATAGAATTCCTGTTTTCACACTTTCTCACAAATCTTTCAAAAGCCACAGATTTTAGACAGCTTGTGCTCATTGTGAATTTTCCAGGTCATGATTAGGCAAACTTATTATCAGTGGCTTCAAACTCTTTCCTAGTTCCACTGTCTGAGTTTGGTGGTGGTGGCTTTGACAGAACACTGACCAAAACCAACATGGGTTGATTTACTTGGTTTACAGTCACTGGGCTGCCATCAAGAGAAGCAGGGCAGGAACTCAAGGCAGGACCCTAGAGGCAGGAATAGAGGCAGAGACCACAGCAGAAGGTTGCCTACTCTGCTTGTATTCTTACACAGGCTAGGACTATCATCCAGGGGTGGTACCTCCACACTTATCTGGAAAATACCCTACAGACCAATATGACAGAGGCAATCCCTTTATTGAGGTTGCCTCTCCCCAGCTTTGTGTCAAGTTGTCAAAACTAAGCAGCACACCCACCTTTTGATCTTTTCAATAAAGCTGGGAGGTCTGCACCACCTGATTGAGGAATCTACTACCCTAGGATTTTCTCCTACAAAGCCCAAGGCCTCCTGGGATGCCTGTTCTCAGACAGCATATTACTCAAGAGACATAGCATGAATCAGTGGAAATGGATCCAAGATGCCAAACCAAGCTAGGAGCCTAAATATTCATTCTTAGTTGCAAATGCTTACAAGCGACCCTATACTTTTGATGTATTTGTATATATTTTTGAGACAAGATCTTATGTAGTTAAACCTGGCCTTGAACTTAATATGTGCCTAAAGTTGAACTTCAACTGCTAGCCTCCCACCTCTGAGCAAGTAGAATCATACAGCATTCTGTAATCAGACAGACAGACAGATGAAAGATGTTAAATTGAGATATTTTCACTTAAATATTTAAGATGGTCAACTTCTTAATTCCTCTCCACTGGTAGAGTCTATCTTTGTGTGTCTGTCTGTGTGTGTGTGTGTGTGTGTGTGTGTGTGTGTGTGTGTGTGTGAGTATGTATGTGTGTGTTGCTGTGTGTGTCTGTGTGTGTGCCTGTGTGTGTGCCTGTGTGTGTGTCTGTGTGTGTGTTGTGTGTGAGTGTGTTGTATGTGTCTGTGTGTGTCAGTGTGTGTGTCACTGTGTGTGTCTGTGTGTGTGCCTGTGTGTGTGCCTGTGTATGTGTCTGTGTGTGTGTTGTGTGTGAGTGTGTTGTATGTGTCTGTGTCAGTGTGTGTGTCTGTATGTGTGTCAGTGTGAGTGTATGTGTGTGTTTCTGTGTGTATATGTGTGCTTTGTGGATGTGAATGTGTCTGTGAGTACATATGCCTGTGTCTATGTGGTACATGTGTGTATGTTTTGCGTGTGAATGTGGTGTTTGTATTCATATGTGTCTATGCATGTGTATGTGGTGTGTGTGTGTGTTTTGTGTATGTCTGTGCATTGTGTGTGTGTGTATGTGTGTATGCATGTTTATGTACTATATTTATAAACTAAATCTAAGCTAAAAATTACCATTCTCTTTTAATATTTCATATATATCAATTCTCTTGATATGTATTATGTTTAAGAAGGTATCTATTGTTATATCTATATCTAACAATTTGAATAATATGCCAGAGTTATACAGATAATATATTACAAACCCAAAGCAATAGAACATACTGGCCATCATATTCAAATTTGTAAGCCCCAAAACCTTTTCTCTATAAATAATGATAAGCTTTAAAATAATAATAAAATAAATTTTCTAGGTTGCTCTGAATTTCCTATGCAACAAATTTCCTATGATATTTCACAGGCTATCCTTTATGACATTTAACACACAGCACTGTGTTTGATTTATTTGTCATAATGATCATTTTCAGTAAATGTGCAGAAAATAAAATATTCTAATAATTGCCTTTCTAATTATGGTATGAGTCGATATTTATTCCACATAATCTGACTTTAGTAGCCAATTCTTAAGTTGGCAAACTGAGTAAATATCTCACCAAAATTATATTTTAAAATGTATAGTTACCATGTGAGGCTTATATATACATCCTATAGCTATTTCCACCAATTTATGGGAAGATTGAGGCTTATAAAACTAGAGAAGCTCAGAAAGTAAGAAATGTAAAAGTTCCCTACCCACAACTGTATAAGCAACGATCTGTTGCTAGGGAAAAGGAGGGTCAGGTGACAGTGCCAACAATGCAGCTTTCACAGGTCACGATGCATGCTCATGTGAGCTATAAGTTCTGTCAATGCCTTTGAGACCCACACTTCGTTTCTTCGGTCTATATGGGATGAATAGACATGTTCATGTGTTCCTGTTTCTTCAGGGACAGTCAGATGATTTTAAACTGGTGTTGTTAGCTAATTGGGACCTGTAGAATAAAACTGCTCCAATTTCTGAACTTCTGCCATTGATGGAGCACATCATAAACATCATCTAAATAACGAGGTAGATGCATAATGAGTTCACAATGTGAATAAATTATTAAATAGGTTTTTAAAAATCATTCTTTTCCACCTCTTCATATCTAGTTTCTCCTGGATTTCAAAGAACAGTTCACAGACCATCTCATTTAAGGGTCTATCCGAGAAAGCTCAGTGACAAGCAATGTGGTTTTCTAGATAAATGCTAGCTCTATATCTGTATCTCTTTGTTCTGCACTTGTATTCCTCTCACAGTAGGTACATGGGGAGGGGCTTATCATAAGCTCTTCCTTAAATAATTAATCTTAAAAATGTAACTGAAAAACTAAAGTTCATTTTGCTACTGAACACCAGCTTGCTGCCAACACCATGCCCAGCTGCATGCACGGGTTCTACAAGTAACGCTGGGGGGAGGGGAGAGATGATTGTGACTCTTACAGCTTTTTTCCAAAGCAGTTGGAGAAATCCATGTTGTATAAGTAAAACTAGAGAGCTGCATATAACCAGATGAGTGACCTTTTTAATTGTGTCATCACCATTTATATGATAGAAGGAGATTCCTTCTTTAGTTCTTAATTGGATCCAATGATTCCAAACTTTAACAGCTGGAAGTGAACAGTCTGACTGACAATAGTCAGTGGAAACTCGTGGCTGGGAAGAAGTTCAAAGCTCTGTTATGATGAAGAGTGGAACTGTCAAAATCTAGCTCAGACCATGGAAGAAAACCTCTCATCATGTAGACGATCTAGACAGAGGATGGAGATAAATCAACGTGATTCAAGTTTCAAACTCTTCTGGAAGCTATTTGAGCAAGGTTCAATCCTGAGGTCACTATTCAACTTAATGGCTTTGTATTTTTTTTTAGGAACAATTTGTCTCAACCAGGAAGGATGCCAATCTAAAGTGCATTTATGACTTGTCTTTTTCTAATCCTCCATTCTGAAATTGGTAACATTTAGCTCTTGACCTTGACTGGTTTCCAATTTTTTTTTTGTCAGAACCAAAAAGTTCAGAAATCTCTTTATTAGCTTTTGAGATATTGGCAAGATTTTATTTATGCTTGTTTATTTACTTACATATATTTAAAATGAGTGTATGAACACATAGTCAATTGATTAGTATGGCATCTGGCCTCTGATGATGCTTCACACAGTTTGAAAGATCAGCAATCATATAAAGCCTAAAATGTTTTCATGAGTAATGGAACAGCTAAGCAGTGAGCACTTCTTTCCAAAATCTGTCACAGCTTAACCTTCATTCTGAACCCAGTGGATACATCTGTTCATAACAGCCAATGCTTCTACTTGTTAAAAGACAAAAGATGCATTTGGATAGCTTCCTTTATCTGAGAGAAAATCTGAATCAACCACAAAATAAAGGACTGCCCTAACTGTTTCCATAGAGGTGACGCTATTAAATATCACTTAAAATATTTGTACTATATTAAAATATGGTCAGTTTTTAGTCATCATAGTGACTCAAAATCATAGGAAATGTAAGAAAACTGTGTATTCAACTAGCCCAGAGATACGTATGCTCACACTAAAGAGGGCTTCTTCTATTTTAAGACGTATTGTTACCATGTTCCGGAAATTTCCCATAACTGTGCTATGGTGGGACATTTTGCTGTTGTTTCGCCTTTTCTTAATAACGAGCAAGGCTTTGATGCTTGGATGATGAAATGTGCGTGAGGCATAGTCTGCAGAATCATTGCTGGCAACTACACCTGACACCAAAACAAGAAGCGCTTACATAACTGTAGCTGACTAGAGGATGAAAGCATCGTGGTTCTTGAGAACTTGGAGCCTTGCTCTGACTTGACTACAGGCATTTGTGGTTATCTTCCTCACTCCTCTAGTGGATATGGGTTATGATGTCATCAACAGTGACACCCTAGTACATTACGTTTTTAATGCTATGTAGGAAATAATTTCCCTATAGAATCCCATTTTTATAAATAGAGAATTTTGAAATCTGACAATTTCATGTGTCCTAATATACAGTTCATATATTTTAAGTAAACGGTCATTTAAAACATTTTTTTCTTTTTTTTCCCCTCCCTCTACTGCTCCCCACCTCCCCTCCCATGCAGAGCCACTCCCTTAGAAAAGGCTTCTGAGACACAACAAAACATAACAAAATAAAATTTAGTAAGATAAAATAAAAACTATCGCATCAGAGTTGTAACAAGATAAATCAACAGAAGGAAAAAAATCAAAGAAGGAACAAGCGTGAGAACCCACTCGTGCCCCCATAAAAATACTAAACTGACAGCTGTGATGTGTATGCATCGGACATAGTGCAGATCCACGTGCTTACTCTGCAGTCTTTGAGTTCATTTGAGCTTTAATCAGCTGATTTAGGAGGCCGTGTTCTCCGCGTGTCCTCCATTTCCTCTAGCTCTTAAAATCTTTCCACCTGCTTCTCCACAGGGTTCCCTGATAGAGGAATTTGATGGAGGCATCCCATTTTGAGTTGAGTGTTCTAAGACACCTCCTTTCTCTCTCTCTCTCTCTCTCTCTCTCTCTCTCTCTCTCTCTCTCTCTCTGCGTAATGTCTGCCTGTGGGTCTCTGCATTTGTTCACATCTGCTGCAGGAGAAAGCTTCTCTGATAATAGCTGAATACGGGCACTGATCTATGAGTATAACAGAATATCATTAGGGAGTATTTTATGGCTCCAGTTTTAAGACCAGTATAATGTTTGGTTTTACCTTAGGTCTCTGAGCTCTCTAGTCTCAGGTTCTTGGCCACTCAAAAAGTGCTGGGTGTCGGTTACTGGTTGGTTACTCCCACAAGCTTTATGTCACCATTGTTTTAACACATCCTGTAGGCAGGACACCATTGTAGATCAAAGGTTTTGTGCGTGTGTGGCTGTGTATGTTTCTCCTTTTGTAGCCTGCAGAGTACCTTCCCATAACAAAGACAGTAGAATGTTGAAGTGAAGATTCTATGTAGGCATCTGTTCTACCTCTCCATGTTCACACAACCATGAGTTGTGTGGGTATTGTCTTCATCAATGAGGCCTTTCTGTCAATTTGTGGAGAGCAACCTATTGTCTTGGCAATAGCCTATGTTGTTTAAGGATTTCCATGGGACCGCTTTGACCAACTACTCAATTCTGTGTAACCCAATCCCAGTACTGGAAGCTTCATCTGGTGACAAGATGTGGCCATTTGTAATTCAGTCTCCATCTTTAGGGGTACAGCAAACTTTATTAATGGTATTCAAGAGAGTAAGGCTCCCTTGGCCACTTCAATTATTGTGGGAGTCTGGGATGGAAATTGTGAGGGAGATACTCAGAGCTGAGTTGGGACATGGACTCCTCAGCAACTGATGGCTTCTCTCTTGCTCTTATGTCCTTGTTGGTATGCATGGTCCAGGGTGTCTTATTTCTTGTTGGCCATGTAGGTCATGAGATCTACCACTCTGACACTGTGAAAAATGCCTGTTCCAGCATTGTGGAAGAGTGGGAGTCACTGTTAAACTCACAAAAGACAATCTGGCCCTCAGTGTAGCCCAGGATGCTCTTTAATGGGCCCTCAGATGCCCAGGATACTATTTAGTGGACCCTTGAATACCTGCTTCACCACCTTCTTGATGTCATCATACTTGGCAGCTTTCTCCAGGTAGCATATCTGTTCATGAAAGGCACATTTTGGGTAGAAACATGGAAGACCATGCCAGCGATCTTCCCGTTCAGCTCTGGGATGACCTTGCCCACAGCTTTGGCAGCACCAGTGGATGTAGGGATGATGTCCTGGCAGCCCCATGGCCAGCCATCATGCCACAGCTTCCCAGAGGGGCCATCCACAGTCTTCTGAGTGTCAGTGATGGCATGGACCATGGTCATGAGTCCTTCCACGATGCCAAAGTTGTCATGTATGACCTTGGCCAGGAGAGTTAAGAAGTTGATGGTACAGAAAACATCGCTAACAATCTTGAGTGAGTTGGCTTACATCTCGTGGTTCACACCCATCACAAGCATGGAGGAATATACAGAATGGACAGAGATGATAACCATTCAAGTGGGCCCAAGTCTTTGCCATGGTGGTAAAGATGCCAGTAGACTCCACAACATACTCAGCACCAGCATCAACCCACTTGTTGTTAGTGGGATCTCACTCCTGGAACATGGTGATTGCCTTACTGTTGATGACAAGCTTCCCCATTCACAGCCTTGACTGTGCCATTGAGCTTGCCATGGGTACAGTCATACTGGAACATGTAGACAATGTAGTTAAGGTCATTGGAGGAATCATTGATGGCAACAGTCTCCACTTTGCCAGATGACCAGGCAACCCTGGTAACCAGGCGCCCAATACAGCCAAATCCATTCACTCTGACCTTCACCATCATGTCTAAGGGACAAGGTTGGCATTGAACAAAAAGATGCACATGTCTCTGGAACAGAGAGGAACAGAGAGCCCACAATTGACTTCTCACTGCTTAACTATCCCATGTGCTCTTCTGATGATCATATATACTTACTCCAATTATTCAGAAATGAGATTGCATAATTTCATAAATATAGCTTCTTTGACATGACCTGGTATTAAATCAACATTCAAGTCTTTTAAATGTTCAAATACAAAAATAAAAATATTTAACTGGAGGCTTTGGGTTTATCTAAAAATGAAATAAAACTGGAAAATACATGGCCCGGTAGAGGTCTTAGGAAAAGCTATTGGTCTCATGCCTAAATGATGTGTTATCTGCAAAGCAGTGAGAATCTACAGCTTGTCACTGTCTGATACATTCACCTTACATCATAGCAAGTTGGAAGATAAAAGTATGTTTTGAGATAGCAAAAGTTTTCAAGAATAATGTTACAATAAAAATATTCATGAAATTTTTGCGTACTGTGCTATCACTGATTAATGCTGCAAATGGAGCATTTAATGATAATCATAATTTATTTTATAATTTAGATGGATATGGTATAATCTCATTATAACAAAACATTATCATTTCTTCAGCAATCTTATTTTACCCACATACTAAAAGCCATACCTAGTATAAGGAGGAAAACCAGAGAATTATTTTATCCTTGGATTTATGTGTCAAAAAAGAGGAAATAACCCATAAGGAAAAAACTGTATGCATAATTTTTACATCATATGATATTATACTAGAAATAATTTACTCATGAATGAAAATAAGATTTCTCATATATCCTTTCTACAGATGAATCTTACTCAGTCCAGTTTACTGTATATTAAGTCATGACATTTATCCTCCTAAACTATGGCTTCATGAGGTGGAAGAATACAGTATTATTTTACTCCTCTGACTTCATAATAAGGAAAACTTAATAGTACAGCCATTGGCAAGTCCTATGCCATCAAATAGATTACATTTTCCATTAGAGAAATAGCCATTTCCATACTTCAGAAGAACTCAAAAATCACAATATAAGAATATCAATGAATGTAGCATTCTCTCCTCTTGCTTTGTTATTTTAACTCACATAAGGAGTAAATATATGTATCAAATGAAGTCACCAGTGACCCCAACACCCATTTCTTAAAGTCTTCATAGACAGCTGACAAATATTTCTCTTCTTCAGTCCTAGGCAGCAGACTAGAGAGATGTAATACTTCACTGTTTAATGGCAGAATAGGTGAAAAGTGGTTCTTTAAAGTGACATATTTAAATATACAATTTTTACTATAAATTTTGCTTACTATATGATGCAGACATAAAACTGAACATCAAGAAATTTCTTAAGAATTTTGAGGAATAACTCTGATAGAGATTAAGACTATAACTTTCCTGACAGCCAAACATATTGTCTCTCACTAGGACTCTCATGTCTCTCATGTTTCCTACAGCATGCACTGAGAATGACTCACAACACAAAACCCAACACAAATCCAATAGAGGTAGTGAATAGATAAATGAATGAGAGAGTAGCTTCACTGTAGCAAATTATACACTAAAGAGAAGACAAGAAGAAAGAGAGGGAAAGAAA
>NW_022196895.1:75658433-75675451 GCF_008632895.1 Mastomys coucha
GGAGGAGGAGGAGGAGGAGGAGGAGGAGGAGGACGACGACGACGACGACAACAACAACAACAACAACAAGACCAAAAACAAGAGAAAGAAGAACAAGAAGAAGAATAAGAACAAGAAGAAGAACAAGAAAAACAAGAAGAAGAAGAAGGAGAAGAAGAAGAAGAAGAAGAAGAAGAAGAAGAAGAAGAAGAAGAAGAAGAAGAAGAAGAAGAAGAAGAAGAAGAACAAGAACAAGAACAAGAAGAAGAACAAGAACAAGAAGAACAAGAAGAACAAGAACAAGAACAAGAAGGAGGAGGAGAAGGAGAAGAAGGAGAAGAAGAAGAACAAGAAGAAGAAGAACAAGAAAAACAAGAAGAAGAAGAAGAAGAAGAAGAAGAAGAAGAAGAAGAACAAGAACAAGAACAAGAAGAACAAGAACAAGAACAAGAACAAGAACAAGAAGAAGGAGGAGAAGGAGAAGAAGAAGAACAAGAAAAACAAGAAGAAGAAGAAGAAGAAGAAGAAGAAGAAGAAGAAGAAGAAGAAGAAGAAGAAGAAGAAGAAGAAGAAGAACAAGAACAAGAACAAGAAGAAGAACAAGAAGAAGAACAAGAAGAAGAACAAGAACAAGAAGAATAAGAACAAGAACAAGAAGAACAAGAACAAGAAGAACAAGAAGAAGAATAAGAAGAACAAGAACAAGAAGAATAAGAACAAGAACAACAAGAAGAAGAACAACAAGAACAAGAACAAGAAGAACAAAAAGAACAAGAACAAAAAGAACAAGAACAAGAAGAACAAGAACAAGAAGAACAAGAACAATAACAAGAAGAGGGAGGAGAAGAAGAAGAAGAAGAAGAAGAAGAAGAAGAAGAAGAAGAAGAAGAAGAAGAAGAAGAAGAAGAAGAAGAAGAAGAAGAAACAAGAAGTACAAGAACAAGAACAAGAACAAGAAGAGAGAAAGAAGAGGAGGAGGAACTAAGGAGGATAAAGTGATTGAGCTTATTTAATCTTGTCAGAGGAGGCTCACTGGATCAGTGACTTGATTTGGGCATTGAAAGTTGTGTGATTCTAAGAAAAGAAATAGAAGGCTGAGTGATCTCACAGGATGAACAAATAACAGCACATAGAAAGCAAAGCCCAGGCTGGAGAGAAGGCTCAGCGGTTAAGAGCACTGACTGTTCTTCCAGATGTCCTGAGTTCAATTCCCAGCAACCACCTGGTGGCTCAAAACCATCTGTAATGGAATCTTATGCCCTCTTCTGGTGTGTCTGAAGACAGTGACAGTGTACTCACATATATAAAATAAGTAAATTTAAAAAAGAAAGAAAAAGAGAGATACAAAGAAAGAAAGAAAGAAAGAGAGAGAGAGAGAGAGAGAGAGAGAGAGAGAAAGAAAGAAAGAAAGAAAGAAAGAAAGAAAGGAAGGAAGAAAGAAAGAGAAAGTGAGAGTGAAGGAGGGAGGGAGGGAAGGAGAGAGGGAGGAAGGAAGGAAGGAAGGAAGGAAGGAAGGAAGGAAGGAAGGAAGGAAGGAAGGAAGGGAGAGAAGCACAAGGTCTATAGAACCATATATGGAAACAAGTCACAGGCTTTTGAATTATAGTTGGTATACAAGCCTGTAAGGTGACATTGACTTACACCCAGTTATATGCATTACTACAGGTGTATTAAGAAAAGTTTGCCTTTCGAATTTGAATGTCAATTTACATTTCCAATCACCCTGCTGTATACAAGAATTATATATTTAGAAAATATCCATGATCTTCATATTCAGAATATATTTGAGAAAAAACATCTGGAAACAGAAAGGCATAGCAAACAGAAACATTTTCTGAACATGAAAGAATATCGATCACAACAAAGGATGGCAATGACAGACAAAGGCACTGTATAAATGATCGAGCTCACACTACAGTGGGCGTTACCCAGAATGCTAGACAAACTGCACACTACTGGCCCAAAGGAAGTAGGCAATGAATCCTGAAAGGGCTAGAGCTAGAGTTCAGGTTGTATCTGGGGTTAGGGTTAGGGTTAGGGTTAGGGTTAGGGTTAGGGTTAGGGTTAGGGTTAGGGTTAGGGTTAGGGTTAGGGTTAGGGTAATATGTTCTGAGTCCAGTACTGGGAAGTTAACCCCATGTGTTAAGAGAGCTGGTTACATTCATGCCAGCTGTTCACTGGCAAGTGTTTTTTAACATTTCTGGTCATCCCTGTCCCTGTATCTATAATTAGAAACCGAAATAACTTCATAATTTGCACTCTTTTAGTTTTGGTTTGTATAAGTAAAGTTGCTATGAATGATCATGTTTAAAGTTTTCATTTGTACATCTTTATTTGAGATAAATTCCTAAGAATTAGAATTCTGGATGCTGTGCAGATAAACATCGAAAGGAAATTATCTCTTAATTGACATTACTCATCTTGGTTTGCCCTTTGCTATTTTTATTGTTCTTCACTTCCATCTGAAGCTCTGAGTGTTTTCTAACTCCAGCTCCTCACCAGTGCTGTGTCCTAGAAGCCTGATCTTGGATATTCTAATTTATATCAAAGCAGTAGCATACTGTGCTTCCAATTTACATATCCACATGACCAATCACGTCAAACTCCTTCAGTGTTACCCAGAATTACATCTTCTCTTTTGAAATATGTTAGCAAAATTCTCTGCTATGTCGTAAGAGTGGTTTATACATTATGGATTTTTGTGGCTAGGATCTATCTTTCCATTCTCCAAATAGGGTCTTACAAAGAGTAGAGGGGAACCAGGTGTGATAGCATACCCTTCTGACCCCAGCTATCCAGAGGCTTAGGCAGAGGTCATCATTTTAGCCTCGTCTACATGGTGAGTTTTGGCCCAGCCAGGGGTAATTTAAAAAGACTTAGTCAAAAAGAATAGAAAGAAAAGTTTAAAGAATTTTTATGAATATGTTTTCCTTTATGGTTTGGCTTTTGTGAATTAAGGAACATTGTCTTATTTCAAAATTGTAGTATGTGTTTGTTTTCTCTTAAAATCATAATTAGCTAATCAAACATTTAGCGGAGTGGGATTGTCATCACTGTTTGAAAATTGCGGAAGCAGTAGACTAAGGCAGGTGGTCTGAGAGCTCATGAAAGCCAAGCACATTTGTCTACCTTTCCACATAATGGTAGAGTACAGAATACTGGCAACAACACAGGAAGCAGAACTGGAATTGGAACAAAACACAGAATCTTCTGCATCTGAATTTTCAAATCCTACAAAAATAACTACACCACCTAGGGGCTGATTTGCTTTTCGTTTTGTTGTTGTTGTTTTGTTTTGTTTTGCTTGTTGTTTCTTCAATGAATGTGAGAACAAAGAGCCTCCATGTTTACTCACTCCTGATTTTAAGTAAGCAAATGCCCAGTGTCCATGAAAGTGTGTTCTTGGCCAATAGCAGTTGCCTTTGGAAATTTCTTGCATATATTTTAGGTGATAAATTAATTACTTTAGCTTTTGCAAATAAAAGGATGAAACTATTACTAACTAATCTATTTTACTGGGCAAGCTGACCTAACTCCAATTGTGTAATTACATTTCAAAGCTCTTATCATTTCCGAATTTTTTCAGTTAAGATGAAGTACTCAGAGTTTCTGCATCAATCTGCCATGCCTTTCTCAGGTTTAAAGATCTTATCACTCTGATCCATGAAACAACCAGCCACCTTGCCAGGCCCAGGCCTCTTCAGTGTGGATGTTCTAACACACAGATTTCCGAGAGAAAGCTTTAATGGGTTGGTGCTTTGAAATCACATTTTCCTGTAGATGAAAATATTTCTGGTCATTCCCTCCAAACACTGAAAAGAATCTAAGCTCTAGTGACACAAAGAACAATGGGGTGGCCATTAATATTGATTGTCAGCTTGGCAGAATCATCTAGTCATCAAGTTTCTGGACAAGCCCATGAAGATTAGCCTCTGAGCATGCCTAAGAAGGATTATATAGGTTATTTAATTGAGGTGGAAAGACCCATCTTGATTCTAGGTGGCACCATTCCATGGACTGGAGTCCTGTCCTGAATAAAAAATGAGAACAACAAGCTGAGCGCATTCATCTCTGCTTCCTGAGGCCCAGGGCTCCTGCTGTTCCGACAACCTCCTCAGGTATTTTGTCCCAACCGTGAATCAAGTAACTAATAAAGTAATACATGCAATGACACAATGTGAAAGGTGACTTCATCTTTCAAAAGTAAGAAGTACTAAAAATACAATTCTAAGAAGAAAACAACTGCTGTTTTCCATGTGACTGCTGCTTCAGAGTTTACTTTGTTAACTGGATTTTTTATAACGGCGTTGTTACAACTTCACCGGCAGGACTGGTCCGTTTCACCTTCCCTCCAATGGCCTTTGTCTGTTCTTCGAGGCTGCAGATGTGACAGGGGAAAGAGAGGCTTACAGGAGAGGCATGCACATACTCATTTTGCATATTACTATATGTGCTTTTATATTGCACATTTAAAACACTCTGAGATAAATAATCTTGACATATTTGACTTCTAGAGGAAAACGGTGCTGCCCACAGTCAGGCAGCACAGATGAAGAGGGAACAAACTATAACTTATCAGTGAATCTTGCCTTAGATCACTAGTTCTCAACCTTGCTAATACTGCAACCTTTTAATACAGTTCTTCATGTTGAGGTGATTCTCCAACCATGAGATTATTTTTGTTACCACCTCACAATTGTAATTTTGATGCTGTTGTGCACTGTGGTGGAAATTTTCTGGACATAGAGTTTCACCAAAGGGGTCACAACTCACAGGAGGAGAGCTGCCTCCTTACACAATTGTTATATAAAGAATGCCTTGCTATTCTCTTTTTCTAATCCCTCCTCATCGTGGGTTTGATCACTTATTTATCTACTTACTTATATCATTCTCAAGTGTTTCATTCATGTATCAGCTTAATTACCACCTTAAAAAAAAAAAAACACGTATTCTCAACATTTAATTTTGAATCCCATGTCTTCACTCTGTTATCTCCACTCTAATCTAAGCATGAGAAATGGAAATCTTCTTCAGCACTGCACTGCCACACCCACTTTAATCATCTCAACCAATCTGGGTACATTGTACACAGCTGTGAGTGCGCAAGCCCTCGGGCAATAGAGATTAACAAGCACGTGGAAAAATACTTTACAGTTTTAATTTTTTTTTAAAAAATTAAACATTTAAATGTTTCAGGATGCAATACAAGCTTTAAGAGAAGCCAAAACTAAAAAATCACAAGCCATCCAATAAACATAAATAATAAATATCACTAACAAGTAGAACAGACCCTGTAACAGGTAGGACAGTGCCTCTCCAAGATAACATTGGCTATCAAACAAAAAATCTAGTGCCAGATGTGGGTCACCTCTTCTCCAGTGGTGGTTAGTGGGGTTCTCTAGAAGCACCGACATCGCCTCCCATTGCATTACTCCTTCTGTTGATCTTGCTCACCCTCTGGAATTTGATAACTGTTGAAGGTACTACAGAATCACAGGTCACGGGGAAATCAAACTGCCCTGGAAGCCCCGGCCCTACTGACTAGTTTTCACAGTGCTGAAGGTAATATGCAATACTACTAGAGGAAAAGAAACCAGCATTCTTACCCAGATGTGAACTCTGAGAATTCCAGTCACAAACAGCCAGGCAAGATATGTCCACTGGTATAATAGCAGCTTAAATGTTATAAGAGGAACCAAACACTTTAGGATTGGATTTAATATCCATTCCACAAACCAGAACTCATTCCTAGTACCATTAACTTGGCCAAGAAACCATAGCTGAGTAGCTGTCAGCCCCTGAGTAGCTGTCAGCCCCTGAGTAGCTGTCAGCCCCTGAGTAGCTGTCAGCCCCTGAAGGGGAGCCGACTTCTATTATTATTTTTTGGCTTTTGGTTCTGGTTTGGTTTTTCTTTTGTTTTTGTTTTTTTAATTATTTATTTATTTTATGTATGTGAGTCCATTGTCACTCTCTTCAGACACACCAGAAGAGGGCACCAGATCCCATTACAGATGATTGTGAGCCACCATGTGGTTGCTGGGAACTGAACTCAGGACCTCTGGGAGAGCAGTCAGTGCTCTTAACCTCTGAGCCATCTCTCCAGCTCCCTATAACTATTATTTTGCTAACTAACCAAAGTACTAAACTGTCCCGCTAAGTATTTACTTAGTAAATACTATGTAAATATTTACATAGTTCAGTGCATCTCACAACCCTCTTCAGTGAACCTTCTTTTTTCAGTAGATGGGGATTAATACAGAGGCCCACAGCTGATCAATGAGCAGAGAATTAGAGACAATAAAGTGTTTAGCTCTTAAACTGGACATCTGTACCACACTCCTTACCCCAAGGCTCAGGGGTCACCATAGGAGAGGGATTGTTAGAGCCACAGATAGACAACTTGAGAAAAACAATGCTCTCCAAACACAACAGGTTGTTGTTGTACACATGAACTCACAATGTCTGTGACTTTGTAAGTGAGCCCTGAAGTTTAGAAGAAGAAGTAATGGAACAGATATGAGAAGACTAAGAGGGGAAGGGATCGAGGTAGAATTGATCAAAACACATTATATACATGTAGAAAATTCTCAAATAATAAAAAGAATGTATTTAGTAAAAACCTGAAGGATTTCTTTTCAAGAATATTTATCATAGAATTCTTTGTGATAATTAAATTTGGATAATATCCTAGGTACCCAAAAGCATAATTTCACTAATCTTTTTATTCAATTATTACTTAATATCTTGTTTGAATGAAATCCAAAATATATTGTATCATGAGATATTTACAAATGTATAAGTATTTATCATAATTCTAATTCATTAATTTAAAAAGAAATTTAAAGGCTGTGCGGCAGGTTTTTATTTACACAAAAACACTAGAAATACACACATATGTATGTGTACATATATAAACGTGTTTACTGGGAAAGATAGTGAAAACATATATGTGAACAATTACTTCTAATATGGATCAAGCAGGGGTTGGAATGTTGTATATTATTCCTTTATTTCACAATTTTAATTGGTACTTGTTTTTTGCCAATCCTCCACTGAGTAACAATAACTGTAGAGCCATTTCATTTTGTCGGTGTCTTCTATACTTGTCACTGTTCATCATGAAGCATTTTGCTAATTGAGTAGTCCAACAAGCTGCAGAGGTTAACTGGTGTCTACCCATTTGTAAACATGGGGAAACTGAGGAGAGTGTTTTGAATAACTGGCTTGTCACTCACCTACCATGGCACATCTAGGTAAGGTTGAACAGATCTGCAAGGTATGAAGATTCCTAAAATCACATAACTATAGAGTTCCATGGGAATTTTACTGAAATTTTGGGAGAGTGGGACCATCTCATCAAACATTGCTTAACTCAGAGAAAACAAACCTATGGTAGTATAGAAATCTTGAGTTACTTGTTGTGAATAAAAGAGCACGTTCTTTGCTGGTTGTGGCCAACTGATGGTTGTTGGTGGCTGTTAGTTTTGCTATTGGTTCCCAAAGTCTGGTAGGCATTCACTTTGCAAGAACAGTACATGTGGCTCCATTCTTGGTGTGTGAGCCCGATTTGGGCTGTTTTGGTTAGGGATGAGTAAGTTCAGGCACTTATCAGATTCAGGGTTAGTAGCTTCAAGCACATTAGACATTTCTCAACTCATGAAAATTCAAAACATTCTCTCTCAAGCTTTTCTTCTTAATTATTAAACCCATGTGGATGTTAGTGGAAACTTGGTCCATGTGTTTTTCATTGGCTTGCATTCAATTCATCAAATGCTATTTTATAATAGCCTTTGACATTAAAGAAGCATTCAGGGGCTTTTTTCTTAGAAACAATAAGTACTTCTCTGCCAAAATATAAACTCTAAATACAAAAGATTATAATTCCATTTGAAACGCTAAGGCTAAAATAGAAGACCAAGACTTAACTTAAACACACACACAGAGAGAGAGGGGGATGAGGGAGGGAGAGAAGGGGGGAGATATCCTAACATTTCATATATTTAATTTTAATTCAGTTCCTTTGTTAGCATTGAACTGTATTTATTTTTATCCTCTTGGTTCCTCAGTGGCTAACTGTCATGTCACATAGAGGGAGAACTTCTGTTTTGACTAAAGTGGATGTTTCTGTCTCCATCAGTGTTCCAGAGGTGGTCAATGAAACACCCAAAAAGAAATCATATTTATGGAAAGGAATAACCTTGCTTTCTAATAGAACATCCTAGACTTTTGGTTCTTAAATCTCCTCCTAAGACCAAGATATCACAGGCCTTGTTTCCAGTCTGTGTGCTATTTTGATAGAAGCAAATTATGAAATTTGTTTTATTGGAGGTATAGCTTCCAATACATTTCCAAATGATAAATGTGAACTTTATCACAATTGAATAGGTATGTTGCATTTGCACTGTTTGAGATTGGACATACTTCACTTGACACCTGAAATCCAGTTCCACACATTTTCCTATGAATACCATAATTTCACTTTACCTATATTTGAAAAAATGCATTATCTATATGTACCAAATATTTTATTCATTCATTTGTTGATGGACAGCTAAAGTGTTTCCATTTCTTAGCTACTATGAATAGAGGAAGTAGATTATTCGATTCCAAATGGTCACCCCCTGGACACATGTACACATGAGCAATGCTAAATGGTTGAATATATACACACATGTCTATGTGTGTTGCAATAATAAAGAATAAGCAGTGAGTTTAGGAGAGTTTGAGGGACTCAGAGAAGTTGGGGGAGTTGTGAACTGGGACAGGAATGACACTGATTCAGAGACCATGACTGAAGTTCTCCAAAAAAAATGTTTAGAAATATGAAATTTGTTATGAAGTATAAGTATGAATGTGCAAGTATCTATGTAAAACAGTGACTTAGAGACCTTTGAGTAGGCATCCTGAACTGATGGGTTGGGTCACATTGAGGTTCTGTTTTCATTTCTTAAGGGAATTCCACACTCAATTCCTTAGCATTTGCATGTGTTTAAATGCCAGGATTAAAATAAGAGTGCCTCTTTCTGCACATTTTTGCCAGATATTGTTGTCATTTCTTTCTGTGTTTTTTTTGAGATTTCATTATTTTTATTTTATATGTATGAGCATTTGACCTGTATGTGTATATACACTGCCTGAGTGGCTGGTGTTAGCAGAGGTCAGAACAGGACATTGGTTTCCCTGGAAGTAGAGTTATAATGGTTGTAAGTTGCTATATGGGTCCTGGGACTGAACTCATATACTGCAAGAGCAATATGCTGTTCTTGAATGACCATCCGCAACCCACACATGCTCATATATTTGCATGATTAGTCTCTAGTTGGTGAACACTCAGTTTTCTCCAGTGGAATGACACTGGAATATTAACCATTCCAGTGTAGGAGTCTAAGTGTAGTTAGTCGACCAACACATAATGGAGTCTACAGGTTTTCGTGTGTTTTTATTTAATTACAGTTTGTGTGTGTGTGTGTGTGTGTGTGTGTGTGTGTGTGTGTGTGTGTGTGTATGCATGTGTGTTTTCTTCAGGGGTGTTTTTTATCTTGTTTTCTTGGTTCAAGGGTTTTGTTGTTGTGTTAGGGATTTTGTTTTTGTTTTTGTTTTTTTGAGGAAGAACTTAAAGTTATGTGGCTTTGGAGAAGTAAAGGATCTGGCAGGACTTGGGGGATCAGAAGAATATGATCAAAATATATTCAAACTATAAAAATTGTCTTAAAAGTAAAAAGATATAATAAAAAATAAAAAGGAGATGTGGCCTTGTTGAAGGAGATGTGTAAATAAGGGTTGACTCTGAGGTTTCAAAAGACCATGCCAAGCCCAGCATCCCCCTCCTTTTCACTCTCTCCTGTCCTTCCTCCTCATTCCTCCCACCCTCTCTCTATGGTTATCTCTCTCCCTCCTGTCTGCCTTGTGTTTGCAGAACAGGATATAAAGCTCTCAGCTACTACTTCAGCACCGGGCCTGTCTGCTTCCCACCATGATCATGTACTACCCTCTAAAACTGTGAGCAAAGCCCCAATTAAATGATTTTAATTAGATGCCTTAGCCGTGATGTCTCTTCACAGCAAGTCCTAAGACAAGTGGGAAGTTCTCTTAGCTGCTACACCATCTCTTCATCCCCCAACCATTTGTTCTCTTACTGGTAGACATTCTAACTAGGATGAGATGGAGTCTCAAAGCAATTCTAGTTTGCATTTTCCTGATTACTAAGGTACTTTTTAAGCTATTATGAATGAGATTTTATTTTTAACATAACTCTTTTTCGGCCATTTCATTATTGGTTTTTAAACTACATATTCAGCTTTGCCGTATTTACTTTCAACATGCTATTTTGCCAAAAATATTAACAAGTGATACAAGTTTTCTGATGAAATTCTTATTATTTTTAAATATAGAATTATATCATAGGAATGTGGGCAACACAATTTGATCTCTTTTTTATTGTGCCCATTTTTCATTCTTTCTTCTTTTTTCCTTTACTTATTTATTTATTTGGTGCTCTAGATAAAACTTAAAGCACTAAATTGAATAAAATCAGAGAGACTAGATACACTTGTGTTCTTGATTTTAGAATAAATGCTTTCTGAATTGCCCATTTAGTATAATGTTGCCTGTAGGTTTATCACAGGCAGACTTTGGTGTGTTGAAATTCGTTCCTCCATTTCTAGTTCCCATGGGAATTTTGTCATGCAGGAATATTGAATTTTACCAGAAGTTTCTTTGGCCTCCATTGAGATCATCATGTGCCTTTGCTCCTTTGTATATTTGATTACACATACACATAAATATTTATGTCAATTTATGTGTTTTATGACATTGTTTTATTTGTATATATTCAAGCAAACTAACATTGCTTCAATGGAGGTAACTTGGGTATTGTGTATGATTTTCTTAATGCATTCATTAATTCAATTTTCAACCATTTTTATTGAGAATGTTTGCATCTATGTTTATCAGGGAAATTGCTCTAATTGTTTCTAGTTTGGGTATCAGGTTAATGGTACTATCACAGGATTGTGTTTGTAGCAGTGTTCTTTTGCTTTCGATACGGTGGATCTGTTTAAAGAGTATTGCTCTAGTTCTTCCTTAAAAACTCAGTAGAATTCAGCAGTAAATGCTTTGGGTCCTAGGCTTTTCTTTGTAGGAAAACTCTCTTGTTACTGATCCCAACTCATTGATTATTGTATGTAATAGAAAACTTTGGTCAACTTGATTGAATCTTGATCAGCATACATCTGGGAGTCTCTGAAGGTATTTCTTGGAAGGCTTACCTGTGAGAAGAGACCTTCTGTAGAGTAGATAATCACCTTCCAGTGGCAGGTCAGGTGCAAAGGTTTGAGGAAGAAAGTGGTCATGCTTTTGCCTTCTTTTCCTCTTGGTAAATACATCATCCCTGTTGCTCTCACTGTACCTGACATCCTGAATTCAACTCCATCAATTTTTTACATGAACTAAAACATGGTAGTTCTCCAGTAACCTTTACTGATAAGTTAAGACTACTAAGGTGTCCATTCTAGTGGAATTAGCAGGTGTTAAGCTTACAGTTTATTCTGTGAATATGTAACATTGTTAAATTACAAAACCCATACCACATAAGTCAATATAATAAATCCCCTTTGTACTATGTATTTATTCTATTGGTTCTGTTTCTCTAAAAAATCATGACTAATACACATTTGGGTACCAAGAGTGGTTTTAGAGCAACAAAATTGTAGGATGAATATCTCTAGTGGTCTTAGTGATATCAAGAGCTGACTTTCCAAATAGATAAAACCTATAGTTACTGATGATTCCACAGGCAGCATAGACAACACTGAAAATCCTTGATGTGAACTATTTAAAGAACTTATTATGATAAATGTATGTGATACTTTTTGTGAGGAGCAAGGAATGTAGTGACTCTATGCATAAAACTTTTGAACATTTATGAAAAAGCATGGAATGTGTTGTTGCTAGCTAGTTATTTCTAGCATCTCCACATAAAATAACAAAGGAAAACTAAGCTCAGTGATGAAACTGCCCAGCTCTCTATATACAATCTAAAAGTTTCTAAGTGTGACCTAGAAGCGAATCTTCTTTACAACATCCATAGCACTAAAGTCATCCTAAATCCCAAGGCTTCATTATACGATTGGCTGACTTATAAGTCAAGTTTGTGTCCCAGTTGATTTGAAGAGTTGGGTCCAGAGTGACGTCCAGAGGCTTGTGAATCGATCCTGTGGAAGACGAAGCCTTTGAACTCTTGGATTCCAATAGATTCATTTTACCTGATCAAGTAGTCTTCACATGCTCATCAGATGCACCCCAACTCCTACCAACTTCACTATTTTCCACTCTACCTTAGACTTAAAGAATTAGCCCTGCATTGTCTGTAGAACTCACATTTATCTTTCCTGAGGGAGATACCAAGCAAAATAATGATGTCTCTCAGTGTCCATCCATTCCCACACATATTTTTTAACACTTTTGGGTTTATGAATTATAAAGGTTAAAGGTCTTTATATCTAGACCTATAATCAGGACTCTTGGGGCTATGTAAAAATCATAACCCATGAGGCTGGAGAGGTGACTTGCAGGTTAAGGAGCTGAGGGGTTTGCAGCCCCTTAGGACGAACAACAATATGAACTAAGTAGCACCCTCAGAGCTCCCAGGGTCTCAACCACCAACCAAAGACTGCACATGGAGGAGTCTGATTGTTCAGGCAGCATGTGTATAGTAGAGGATTGCAAATTCGATCATCAATAGGAGGAGAGGACCTCAGCCCTGTGAAGGTTCTGTGCCCCAGTGTAGGGGAATGCGAGGGCTAGAAAGTGGGAGAGGGTGGGGTGGCAGGCATGGGAAAGTGGGAGGCAACAGGGGTTTGTTTTTGTTGTTTTTGTTTGTTTCTTTGTTTTTTGGAGGGGAAACTGGGAATGGAGAAATTTACATGTAAATAAAGAAAATATCTAAAAAAAAAAAAAAAAAAAGAATAAATACTGCCCTTGTAGAAGGCCTGAGTTCAGTATCCAGTTCCCCACGTCAGATGGCTCACAACTGACTGTTACTCCAGTTCCAGAAGAAGTCAATGAGTCTGGCCTCTGGCCTGCAGGACACCTGAACTCATGTGCACATACTCACACACAGACATAAACACATACACATAGTTGTTGAATTTGTTTTTTAAATATCACCCATACGAAGATTGCTACACTTATGAATAATAGGTTTTCTAATTCATAAAAACAAGTGTTTAAAGGCTTGTGTGGAAATAGATTTTAAGCAGGTGAAGTAGTGGTAGATGAAATGTAAGACCTTAGAACGGGGAACTAGAGAGATAGTTCAGCAGTTAAGAGCACTGACTGCTCCTCCAGAGATTCTGAGTTCAATCCCAGCAAGGCACACTGTTGTTCATGATGAACGGTATATACTAAACAGAGTTCATAGTAGTCTAATTTATACAAACCTTCGGCACTACTTAATTAATCTTGCTTTTCCCAGAAGTAAAGTAGATGAAAAGATCAATTCTTGCTCAATCTGTGTAGGCCAAACAGTTCCAGAAAATAAGTCAAAGGCTACCTTAAATCATACCACCATATAATCATAACTCTACAACTAATTCCCAAATGTAAGCCACTTTACCAAACCAAAATTCTTCAAGGCCATATATCCTTGAGGAAGGAATTTGCTACACTAGCCAAAAGTTTACCAACTAATCTTTCCCTATCCTACCCCCAAAGGGAACTGTAACCTCTGAGTATAACAGTACACTGGGGAAGAGGAAATAACCTGAATTTTCTGAACCAACTAGACACTGGAGATACCAAACTGCACTGTGGTCCTTCAGTTACAGTTGGGGTTTAAAAGACATGATGACAAGTGGAGATTTATTCGATTCCAATTCAGGGTGAGTCCAGTGGATTTACTAACCCATTCTGTGATTATTTCTCCAGGCTCCAAATGCATAGTTGCAAGAGATATACTTAGAATTGGCAGAGTGGATACCCTGACCTTCAAAGTGAGGGCAATTGTGGGTCCCAATTCTGTCTGTTGCAGAGCATGGCCACTTGGAAGACAAAATAAAAGGAGCTGCTTGATTGTGTCACCAGGCACTGCCACCGGGCGCTGGGCTTTAAGGAAGTGCCAAAACACCATTCTGGTGGTGGGAAAACACAGTGTGAGATGTGGGAAAGCCAAAGTTGGGGTTCTAAGACCCCTGAGTACCCAGTCGTCCCTGGGGTGCTACAAACAGGAGTCAGGAACAAAGGATCAGTGGTCTGCAGGCCCACAAGGAGGCCAAGACTGGAGGCTCCCAAACCTCTGGACATCTTTTCATGGGTAGTCGGGAGCAAAATCAGGGGCCCCACAGGCTAAGAATGGCATCTAGTCAGGGGTTCAGGGGAGCTCTCTCTTAGCTCAGCAGAGATTGTTCTTAGCTTGGTGGTTGGTAGAGAGCACAGAGGGGCCATCTATGGTAGATTTAAGTTATAGCTTTATAAGTGAAGATCTTTTCTATGTTCCTCATGGCAGTGGTAGATGAAAGAAACAATCCTTGGTTCTAAACTGCTTATTGGTTGTTCATCATGGAAAAAAAAATGAATGCATAACAACTTCTCAGGGTGGACCAGAGATTAAATACCTTTGCAGGGAGGAACATCCAGGTAGGGGAACTCATTGGCTAAACCCTCAGGGCCTTAGTTACTTCTTAGCATGGAGAACTCTGTTCTGGGTCACATTTCCTTAGGTGAGAAGTGTGGCACCTGTTTCAGGCCAGGAATTTGGCAGGGAGCAGGGAGGTACCTACCATCTCAGGTGTGAATTTCTTGGGTCTCAATCTGCTCTATCCATCAAGCTTCCTGGCATAGTTTACCATCCCACAGGCAATTACATTCTGAAAGACCAAATGGAAGCCATTAAAACTGTCTTACCAGGGAATAGATTAAGCCAATATCAATATCGCATCATTGGGGAGCTTAAAGGCATTAGTGTTACCATCAAAGGCTTGAAAGATACGGGGACTGTGATTTCAAGCACATTCCCTTTTAAGTCTCCTACTTGGCCTATGCAAAAGACAGATGTGTTGTGGATAATAACAGTTAGTGTTCACAAACTTAATCAAGTAGTAGCTCCAATTACAGCTGCATACCAGATGTGGCTGCCTTACTTGATCAGATTAACACATTTCCTGAAACTTAGGATAAAGAAGTTGATCTTACAAATGTTGTGTGAGAGGTTTGGTTTTTTTCCCCTTAATATTTACCCATAGGGACAACCAGAAGCCGTTTTCCTTTCAGCTAGCAGGACTAGTACACCTTTACCATTCTACCACAAGGATGTATTAATTTTCATCCCTGTGTCATCACTTAGTGGTTTTGAGATTTTGATCACCTGTCTCTCCAATAAGATATCAAACTGATTCATCACGTTGATAACACTACACCTACTGAGCCTAATGAGCAGGAGGCTGCAGCCACTCTGAACCTGTAGGTAAAACATATGTGCATCAGAGGAGGGGAAATGAGCAGAAGAAGATTTGTGGGCCTTCTACCTCCGTAAAAAGTCAAGGAGTCCAGGAGGGAAGAGCATGCAGAGATGTTCCTTCCGATGTGGAGAAAAGATTGTTGCACCTGTGTTCTCTCAGCACAGAAAAGGAATCATAATGCTTAGTGGGGCTAGCTGGATTGTCTATGTAGCATGTTCCTCACTTGGATATCTTCCGCTAGCCCATTCACCTAGTAATTCAGAAAGCCCTTAGGTTTGGGTGAAACTTGGAAAGGGAGAAAGTTTTTCAAAGGGTCCAGGCTGTTCTGCCACTTGAACCATATAATCTAGCAGACACAATGGCACTTGAGGTGTCTGAGGCAGATGGGGATGCTGTTTGCAAGCTTTGGCTGGCCCCCACATGGGACTCATGGTGGAGACCCTTGAGATTTGGGAGCAAAGACTTATCATCATCCACACACTACTTCCCTCTTAAGAAATAGCTGTTGACTATTGGTGGAAACTTCTTGATGATGAGCCAAGTTACTGTGGAATTTTGAGCTTCCCATCATAATATGGATCTCATTTGAGTAACAAAGCCATAATTTAGACATAAATGACAGTAAGCAATTAACAAATGGAAGAGATACTTTGATTGAACAGGTCCTAAAGATACAAGTAAGTTATATAAAAAGTTGTCCAATGCGCGATTCCTTGTCCTTCTACAAAACCTTTCTGTCCCCCATCACGAAAATATGGCCTCATGGAGGATGTCATATAATCTTTTATCTGAGGACAGGAAGACTAGGTCCTGGTTAACAGATGGTTCTGCATGCTACCTACGCATGCATGACTGTGAAGTGAACAGCTGCAGCATCGCAACCCCTTCCTAGGAAAACTTTAAAGAGTGAAGAAGTTAAAACTTCAAATAGTGGCCTTCTCTACCACTTCTGACAAATTTTGATTTAAAGTCTAGAACTGTAATTTGGTTGTAGCTTCCAGTTACTCAATAGGTTAACTTCCATCTTTCAACTCAATCTCTGAACTAGAATGAGAGCCTTGGTTTTATTTCCTGTTGCTAATATAATTCCCAATCAAGTACAAAATAGGGGTGAGAGAATTTATTTTTATCTCACAATTCTGGGTTACATTCCCTCGTAAAAGGGAACTTATATCACTAAGAGCTTGAAATAACCAAGCAAGTTATCCTCAGTCAGAAAAGAGCAATGGATACAGGCATCAGTGCTCAGATCACTACTATGTTCCCACCCAGTCCAAGTCCTGAACCATGAACTAGCACCACCCACATTAACATGAGGTCTTCCCATCTCAATTAATCCCATTTAGAAAATCTCTCACAGGCAAGTCCACAGGCCAACATGCTCTGGAAATTTCTCCCTGCGACTGGGTGATTTTAGACTGTCAAGATCACAAAGCAAAGCACCACATGTGAGTAAAATTCTAAAAAGAACAAAAGAGAAGAAGGAAAAGAGGAAGAGGTGAAGGGTGACGGTGACAGGGCAAAAAAGGAAAAAGGAAGGGAGGGGAGGGAGGGAGGATGGAAGGAAAGAAGACAGAAGCAAGG
>NW_022196895.1:75675640-75676683 GCF_008632895.1 Mastomys coucha
GAAGGAGAGACAAATAAGATGAGGTTTTCCAACAGCTCCTTCCTGTGCCTCTGGGCCTTGGAGACTAGCAGTTACATGAAATTAGCTGAGGGCAGTTGAACTCGACTTTGTGTGCTGAGATGCTTCTTGCAAGCACTAAGCTTGTATTGGACAAGTGTCCATCGCCTGTCTTTTGTGCACGGCATAATGGCTGTTTTTGTATGAAGCGTCACCTGTCTCAGTGTTTTGTAAACACCCACATCACCTTCTGACTGGTTTAATAAAAAACTAAACAGCCTATAACAAAGCAGGAAAGAATAGGTGGGACTTCTGGGCAGAGTTAGGAGCTCTGGGAAACAGTCTGCAGTGGGAGATTCACCAGCCAGGCACAGAGGAAAAAGTTCTGGTACTCAAGCAATAACGAGCCACATGGCAGAATGCCCATTAGTAGAAATGAGCCAATTTAAGTATAAGAGCTAGTGGCCAACAAGCCTAAGCTAAGGCCTAAACCTTTCAGAATAAAATGTCTCTGTGTCGTTATTCGGGAGCTGGTACCTCAGAGAAGACAGTCCCATTATAGATCATTATAGTCCCATTATAGTCCCATTATAGATCAGTTCTGCAGATCCAAACCTATAGGGCCTCCATGACACAGGGCAACAACAGGACATCCCAGATGAGTCCTTGTGAGGGTCCAGTGTAAATAGTGTAGCAGAAGCCAGAGGTCTCAAGACAGACCAATGACTCATGATGAACTCTTGCAAGTAAAGCTGAGTGGACAAATGGTTATACTGTGTGACACACTGTGACACACTACAGCTTCCAAGGCAAGATATTTTTTTCAATCTTAATTTTATTTGGGGGGAGAGGTTGCAAGGGAGGAGGACAGATCTGAAGGAATGGGGAGATGACTGGGATTGAGGTGCATGAGGTGAAATTCACAAAGAATCAGTAAAGTGTTTTTAGAAAGAGAGAGAGAGAAGAAGATGAAGAAGAAGAAGGAGAAGTAGAAGGAGAAGGAGAAGGAGAAGAAGAAGAAGAAGAAGAAGAAGAAGAAGAAGAAG
>NW_022196895.1:75676934-75686267 GCF_008632895.1 Mastomys coucha
GGAGAGAGACCAGGGTTCCTCACTGGAATTCTTCCCAAGACCACAGGATGTTCCTGAGACTGCTGCTCAGGCGGCCTCTACCCTAAGCTGTCTATCAAGTATATATCTCCTGTTCTCAATATATCCGTTCTTATACTCACTTTTTTCCTAAACTACATCAAAGGAGTATTTTATCTGACATATCACCTAGCAGTGAAAAGCAGGTTTTAAAAAACTAAAGCAATCATCCCACCCTGCACATTCTCACATCACTAAGTTCTAACACACTGGTAATATTTCTTCTTTATTCTTTTATTTTCATTTTAAAAAAAAAAACACTCCTGAGAATTTTAATGTTGAGAAAAGTTTCATAATGAATCTGCTTGGCTACTTTGTGGAAGAGCAGCTTCATTGAATTTAAGATATTAACTGTCAGAGCTGGGTGATAACCTATTTATGACCCATCAAGACAGAAAATGATAGTCGATCATTTCATCTCATCTTAGGGCATCATTGCCTATTTTTAGGTTGAGTGGATCACCATCTGTATTAAATAACCACTGTAGAGAGTATTCCCAATCTATCACCTCCAAAACTTTGTTCCATCACTGGCAAATTTTCCATGACTCTTCTCTGGCTTTCTTTTCCAAAATGCAAACGTTCTTATAAAAGTTAATATCCTCATCATTGTGATATTAGTACAGACGTTCCATGACTTTCCTCAAATTCACTGAGAAATTCTTTGCCCCTAGCATTCATGAGAGAGGAAGAAACGGTAACCACTCAGCTCCAATGACATAGAGCTGAGACATCTGAGAGATGGGGTCCTTTGAAGCCCTTTTTCTTTTTTTAACTTCTATTAGTTATTTGTGAATTTCACATCATGCACCCCAACCCCATTCATCACCCCCTTCCCTCATACCCACTCTTCACCCTTGCAACCTCCTCCAACAACAGAGAAAAAAAACTCATTGTGAAAGCTGTAGTGTGTCCAAGTGTATCCCACAGTATAACCTTTGTCCACACTTCTTTGCTTGCAAATGTTCATTGCAATGATTTATTGGTCAGGTACAAGGCCTCTGGCTTCTGATACTGTCAATACTGGAACTGAACTGGGATACAACTCAGATATTCTGTTATTGTCCCATGTCATGGAGAGCCTGTAGTTTTGGATCCAGCAGTTCATCAATGGGGTAGCTATTGGGGTGGGCCAGTTCAGAGCCCTGAATCTGGGCCTGAGAGGTATCTGAACTGGTCATCCACAAGCTCACCAGCAACCCTTGTAACCAGGACCAACTTTACCCTGCTGCCCAGGCAAGGTGCGGGGCCTGTTCTCCTGAGTGCTGCAGGTGGTGAGAGACATGGCCAGTTCCCCCAATCTCATGACTCCAGGGCCAGGTTTCCTGCTGGCCTTAAATGGTAAGGAGAGATGGAGGGAAGGAGGGCCTGTCTCTCTGGTCCAGGCCATAGCCCAGCAGACAGGAGGCAGGGTTGGCTCTCCTATGCTTACACCCTAGGCTGGCTCACCTGTAACCCCCTTATCTAGGACCAGCTCTGCTGTGCTGCCCAGGTGAGGCACACAGTCAGCTCTCCTGAGTGTTGCAGCAGGTAAGGCAGGGACATGTCAACTCTCCTACTCTCATGATTCCTGTGGTCAGGACCTGGTCTCCTGGGCCAGCTTTCCCTTGCTCGTGCCCTCTATAGCTCACCCACCCACAGCCCCCCACATCCAGAATCAACTCTACTGTTCTGCCCAAATGAGGTGCAGCCTTTAGAGCTCTTTCATTGAGAGCTTATTTGGTCAGGGCTTCAAGGTCTTGGAAAGAATTACAGTTGAATTGAAAAAGATGACTGTAACGGGCAGTAGCAAAAAGTGAAGTTAGAAAGAAATGTGGGCTTGGGGATGAAGGAAATAAGAAAAATCAATGAGAAACTGGACAGGATTTTTGAAATGAAGTCTGAGTTACAGGTGTAATTTTTTTTTTTAAGAAGTAAAAAAAAGTATTGATCTGAACTCAAGTCTAGAAAGAATTAGTGTATAGTAATAAACAAATACCAAAACAAAGAAATTGGTAACTCATGTGCAGATGATCAAAAGAAAGAATAGTAAAATAACTGTTGGTCCCAAAAAGATATAAGTATGTTTAGAAAACAGAGTATTATATACTCACACAAAGAAAGCCCATCTCTTGCTATTCCTCATGTCATGTTCCACATGGATCCTATGACTGTCTTATTGAGCTTACTCCTCTATATAAGTTCAAATCTTCACTCATATTTTCCCTGTGACTTTTCCCTTTCATGGTATTCCTATCCCATTCCATACATGACAGCAAGAGTGTTATGTTTGAAATATACCATCACTTAAAAGTTAGCAGTGCAGACACAGAGTCTTCCAAATCCCTACTTATTACATCTATTTCTTCAGATTTTATGTAGTAGCCAGCATTCGCTCTGGTGTTTATGCTTCATGGAGCTGAATCTCTGTCCCTTTCCTTACATATTTTATTCTCATTTCTACCATCCCCTAGTTTTATTTCTGTCTACTTTATATGGATAGTTTCCCTGCCATATATCCTATTGCCTATGTAATTCTTTCTTCCTTCTTCAATAATCATTAATAGTCTAAGATACTTAAGGACTTAAGTTTGAGAATCAACCTGCATGTGATTAATTAAAGGTGTTAATATGCATAGTCTATCATGAAAACTTGGTATGTTTCTTTTCTGGTTCTATGGTAAAATCTGTTAATAAAAGCAGTTTATGGAGCTTCTTTAACCATTTGCTAATCACAGTTAATAAACAGGCAACAATGACTGTGTGTCAGTGCTCAACTCCCTCTCTTGTAGTCAAGATCTCCTGCCTAGGGAATATTGCCACCCACAGTCTACATGGGTCTTCCTTCATCAAGTAACAAATTAAGATAACCCCTACACGTATGCCCAGAGTCTATCTCCTTAACAGCAACACTAACCATCATACCGAGGCAGGTTTGACTATCTCAGTTTCCTCATCAATAGTCACGATAGAAACAAACATCAGTACCAAAGTAACTGATTTATGGCATACACACTGGGTCATAAGGATTAACTGAGCTTTCCTAGGAATCACGGCTCATATGGATACCTCAGCTTTGAACTTCAGACCCCAGTTCTAGGAGAATATAAATTTCTGTTGTAAAATACAGAGTTTGAGGCAATGAATTACTTAACTCTGAGAAAGCTAAAGATCAGTCCAAGGCACAATTAGCTTTGTTTCGTGTTACTAAACCTAGATTAAAGCATCGATCTTAGAGGTATTCAGGAATTCATGATGAGAGAGGTGTCAAGATGTAAATCACCAAAAGAAGTTGTGAGGACGTTTTTACTCTTTTCACTCCATCTTTCTGTCATATTCTGAATCTGTAGATATTCTGATTTTTCTAGACTAAGCTAAAAATAACTTATTCCAAGGAACATCAAAATCACCTAGCGAATTATAGTACTCCATTTTGGTATTTTCTCTAAGTTTCCCATTTTGTACACATTCTACCTGAATTTCTTATATTTAAAAAAATATTTTTTTTTTCTGAATGGTCTTGGGGGATTAGTATAAAACCTTGCTCATTGTACTCATTGGCAATATCCAATCAAATCTAAGGAATGAATCAACTCTTTACATTCATATACTCTTCACCTCCCTCCCTGAAATAGTTTTTTCAATTTGCAGTTGGAACATGTGACTACAGACTGTGAGTTATTGATAAATACTAACTAAAGCATATCAAGTGTAAATTTAGTTCACCTAAACATGCTTGTCTAAATTAAACATGAAATTAAATGCATTTAATTTGAATTTCCATTCTTACCTTTAAGAACTCTGTTTTAATATTTACAATTAAAATTTTAAAAAAATTTTCAGACAGTCTTAAATTTTAGTCTTACTCATTTATGAGCTTTTTTCCTACTGAGCAGTGGTTCTCAACCTGTGGATCAATCTCCCTTTAAGGGAGATTAGACAGCCTTCTCCCAGGAGTCCAATATCAGATATCCTGCATATCATGCATTTACATTTCAATTCATAATGTTAATTACAATTGTGAAATAGCAATGAAATAATTTTATAGTTGGGGTCACCACAACATGAGAAACTGTATTAAAGGGTCACAGCATTAGGAAAGTTGAGAATAGCTGCCATTGAGGCAAATAATCCTACTGTAGGTTTACTGAGTTAAGTAAAGAATTTCCAGCTGTTCACTGCACTAAACTGCAGATAAACACAGACATGGGTTTCTAATGCCTGTTGAGTTCTATTTTCCATTCTATTCCAAAAATGGAACTACAGTTGGAAATGGGGCTCTGAACTGGCAATTGGCTGCTGCATAATGATCATTGCTTTATTTGTAACTGCTTGTCTTTGCCTCGTGGGTGTTCTGTTGATCGATCCAATCTCAGCCTTGTTGCTATGATAGCCGGAGCAGTGGCTAAAATGTGCCATTGTTGTTTGTGGTAAACAAACTTAAGCATATGCTTAAAGCCTGAGAGGGCAATCTCCCAGCCTTCTTAATACTGTTTATCCCTGCATAAAATCAAAATGTCCTGATAGAAAAGGCAATATCTCAGATTAGAAAATTAGAAAATCAGAAAATCGCAGATTGGGAAAAATGGGAAATCATCCTAACATTTATTCCTATTTGTGAAGAGATGACTAATGGCGTCCCCATTTCCATGAAATAAGCTTTGCATCCCAAAAGGAGGTTCTCTGTGTGATATCATCTGAGGGGCAGGCTTGAGAGAGTATTCGCATCCCCCAAAGACAGAACTCTTTTTTTTTTTTTAATTGTTTTTATTATTATATAGACACACCAGAAGAGGGAGTCAGATCTCATTACGGATGGTTGTGAGCCACCATGTGGTTGCTGGGATTTGAACTCAGGACCTTCAGGAGAGCAGTCAGTGCTCTTACCCACTGAGCCATCTCACCAGCCCAAGACAGAACTCTTAGCGTCTGCAGCAAAGCTAGAGTGGCATATTTTAACACAATGACAAAATTTTATTTTCTTTTTCTGACCAAATCATCTCTGGTCACATGGAAATTGTATACTATCAAGAGGATGCTTTTTAAAATGTCAGCGTTGAAGTACTTTTAAGGCCCACACACCAAATGTCTATGGATACTGTGATAGTGGTTGAGAGCTTAGAGGTATCCTGGTGGGTTTCTCTGGTGCTGTTATTCAGAGAATGGTCTCATAACTAGGTGTCATATGCCAGGTTCTTAAAAGTGCCTAAAAGTACCAGGGAAAGTCTTCTTGTTGTTGTTGTCATTTTGTTGCTCTGTTGTTCTGTCATTGTTTTCAGACAAGGTCTTTCCATAGAGCCCTGAACTCACAATCCACTTACACCTGCTTCAGAAGTGCTGGAGTTATAGATATGCACCACTATGCCAACTCAGAGGTGACTATTAACACAATGCTTCCAACTCAACTTAGCTTCCTGATTAATATTTTCTGTTATTTTGATCTTTGGTTCAGGTCTCTGTCTTATAAAAATCAAACTGAGAATACAATGCTTTAGGGTTTAATAGAGCTCATTAATCCATGTCTTCCAGTGAGTGCGCTAAAGACGCTGGAGAAGGAAGTTAAGGCCGGTGTTAGGATTCTAAATGTCTGGCTGTTAAATTTAGCACGGGATAATGGAGAGACAGGAGGGGAAGTATGTGGAGCTGTGGAAGCAAAACAGACATTCAATTTTCCATTGAATAATGTTCCACTCTCAGTCTTTTCCTTAAAAACCTGACTATGCAGGATCAAGCAGTGCTGGTACACTAGCTTATTTTATAGACCTCCAGAATTTCACACTTGAAAAGGAGCATGAGAGGACTAAGAATAAATAGATGACATACAAAAGATATTTAGGCACTGAACATTTTCTGTGTGACACAACATTGTCTATGATGCTGTACATTGCCAATCCCAGTGAATTGTATAGTGTAAAATGTTAACTCTAATGTGAGTTATAAGCTTTATTTAATAGCTTATTACTATTTGTTCAAAATATCTAATGAATATGATATACTGATAAAAGATGTTAATAATAAAATCTGTGATAAGGGAAGGCATATGAGCATTCTGCTTTGTTTAAATATCTGGCAACAGAAAGTAGAAGGTCTCAATGGTGAGTGAGGAAGTTGGGCTTCTGTGTGGCTCCCTAGTTATACCTCTGCTTGTCTCAACTTGAATCTTCTCCATCCCTACAAACCCTTCATCAGGACTAAAATGCAATTCCATTCAAGGAGTATGCTGGAGTTAAGTTTTTCTTTCAAGTCTTTCACCAATTGCACCATTAAAATTCATGCTACAAAACTCTCAGATATGGAAGTCAGCTGCTATTGCACTTGATGTCTGCCAGCTCTTCAAAATTCTGACTTCTACTGTTTTCCAATTCTCCTATTTTTTTTTATTGGTGTATATTAGATCACTCAAAGGTGCCATTGTGACATTTCTATCTGTGATTATAATGTACTTTGATCACATTCAACCCTTTCATTACTCTTATTTTTGTTGTGACTACTTTCAATTTACTAAGTTCTCATCTCTAGCACCTTTTAAACATGTTAAATTTCATTTACTTAGCTTGATTATATGTATGTGTACTTTTGCAAAAAGGATGTTTTTAATTTACATGTGTGTGTGTGCCTGTAAGAGTTTGTGTGCACCATCTGCATTCAGTTACCCTTGGAAGCCAGACAGTAGAGGGCATCAGAACAGATGTCCTAGACTTGGAGTTACAGTTAATAAAGCACTTGGGAGGCAGAGGCAGGTAGATTTCTGAGTTCGAGGTCAGCCTGGTCTACAGAGAGAATACCAGGACAGCCAGGACTACACTGAGAAACCCTGTCTCGAAAAACCAAAATAATAATAATAATAATAATAATAATAATAATAATAAACTGCCTGATATTGGGTCATGATACGGAAACCTGATCATCTGCAAGAGCAGTAAGCACTCTTAACTACTAAGCCATCCCTCTAGCCCCTTGATCCTTTTATGACTCAGATGTTAGTAACAAATTGCTAATTTCACAAAAACATTAGCACTGCAAACAAGTAGAAACCAATAGTGTTATTTCCCTCAAACTTTGCAAATTGGCATTATAGAAAAGGGTTTTGAGGTAACCAAACCATGATTTGACACTTCTTTTTTCTTTGACAAAATTTAACATATCTTTGTGACCAAAATCATGGAATGACTAATGTTGTATAAAGGATACTTCTAAACAGTGAAGAGGTCTTTATGCAGCATCACACTAAATGGAGAAAAGCTCAAAGCATTCCCACTCAAGTCATAAATTATTCAACTGTGTTCACTCTCTCCACACCCATTCAATAAAGGGCTAGAAGTCTTCCCTGGAGCCATAAGACAAGCGAAGGAAATAAAAGGGTTGGAAATAAGAAAATAAAAAGTCAAAGTATCCCTAATTACAGATGGTGTGATTTTATACGTGAGACCCTAAAGAGTACACACACACACACACACACACACACATACACTTCACACACACACACACACAAACACACACACACACACCTCTTAGATTTGATACACATTCACCAGTAATAGGATACAAAATTAACACAATAAAACAGTAGCTGCCTTATATAACAATGACAAGCACATTGACAGAGAAAAAAGAAACAATCCACTCACAATAGCCACACAAAAGAATAAAATAGCTTGGAATAACCCTAATTGAGGAAACAAAAGGCCTATATAATAAAAACTTTAAACACCAAGGAAAGAAATTGAGGTAGACATCAAAGGATGGAAAGACCTTCCATTCTCAAGGGTTAGAAGACTTAACAGTATGAAAACAGTCATCTGACCAAAAACAATCTACAGACACACGCAATGTACAGACACAACACAATCTACAGACACCTCGCAATCTACAGACACAACGCAATGTACAGACACAACACAATCTACAGACACAACGCAATCTCAATCAAAACTCAAAAAAATCAAAATTTACAAATATAGAAAAATTGTATAGAAGCAGAGAAGACCAAGGATAGACAAATCAATCCTGAACAAGTACAATATGTTGGTATTGCCCTACTTTATTTAAATTACACTGGAGCCATAGTAACAATACCAGCATGGTACTTCTATAAAAATAGACATAGATCAATGGAATAGAAGTGAGGGCCTAGGTAGAAGTCTATAAAACTACAAGTACCCATTTGTTTCACAAAGGAGTCAAAGCATACATTGAAAAAAGGATACCAAGTTCAACAATTATTACTGGAAAACCTGTATATCCGCAGAAGAATGAAAGAGCTAAACATAAGATTTAACACTCTAAGACTACTATTTGAAAATAGATTATGTTCAACTTGTAAGAATAAGATACACATGGGGCAGAAAGTAAGACAGGCAATCAAGAAACCATGATTCATGAAGTTAAAAACAAAAGTGTCAATCAAGTTAAGAAGCAGCCCAAAGCATGGGGAAAAATCTTTGCTACTTGTCCAACAGGGAATTAGTGATAAGAATATACAAATAATTAAAAAGTAAACATCAAGAAAACAACCAAATTTAAACTTGGAATACATAACAAATCAGAAAGTTCTCAAAGGAAGAAATCTAAACAGCTAGTTTGGAATGAACCCCAGAGGGTCATATATGAATGCGTGGTTCCCAGAGGCGGACTGTTTAGGAAGGACTAGGAGGTGTGGCTTTTTTGAAGTATGCCAGGAGCCAGCCCTGTACCAGGTACTGAGGAAAACAGCAATGGGTAGGTAGCATTGGTGGTTTTCAGGGGCAAAACAGTTTTGCAGGCAAAAATTTGCTTACTTTCTTTAATCCTTACCTTCCTTAACTCTTCACTACTCTAAGGCCTGAAACAGCTGGCTTCTGGTGATTAATACCTGCTGTTTAACAGCAGGGGAGTAAGTAAAGAAGTTGATTACTCTGGCTCTTTGTTCTTTTCTGGAAGGCCCCTCACTGATCCAGTGAGAGGCTCAGAGTTCCTTAACTCCTTACAAGCCAGAGAAAAAGGAAAAGAAAGTCACATACACTGAAAGAAAACCTTTTTGTTAACTGATTTAAGTTTTATAGTATCATGATGAGAAAAGATGCATGATTTCAATTTATCTGAATTTGTTTACATTTAAAAACATATTTTAAGTAAATAGAATTAAATCACATTCTTGCTTCCCTTTTGTCCCTCAACTCCTCCCAGAAACCCCCCTTAAATACCTATAATACCTTTTTTATCATGTTCTCTAAAAATTATAAAAACATTTTAACAATAAAAATGAGTATTATAAAAGTTGTTTGACATAAAACAACAGTCAATTTAACAGTCTTATAT
>NW_022196895.1:75686946-75687890 GCF_008632895.1 Mastomys coucha
CACACACCCAGGTCAGCAGGGTCTGGTAGCTAGGTGTGAAGCAAGAGGAAGAGGGGTGGAGCCCTCTCGGTTGATGTATTCTTATGCTAATTCTCTGGTTCTTGCTGGAGGCAGGCAGAGGAGAATCTCGACCTAACACTTTCAGCTAATGTCTTAGAGTGAGAGAAACCTTTCAATTACTCTCTAGTACTTAAGACATTAAACTAAGATAGTTGGAAACATTGGTGAAGGTCAGAAAGCAATGTCCGAATTTTCTCTTGTTAGCTGTAAGAATATGATATCTTGGTGAGTTCCTAGCACACAAGTACGAAAACATATCTGGGCCACCTCTGAGTTTGGGGTGCCAGACAACAATGTGGAGGCAGGAGGCTGACTTTCCTTGAAGTTTTTGCCTCAAATACCGCCATCACGCAAGTGTGCATGGCAGATTTCATTGTAATAAGGTTGTACTTCAATGACCCTCACATCACCAAAGGATTTTACCTCCATCATAGCTAAGCTGAGAGTTGACATTTCTGCTGCCCAAGCAGTGAATTGTAGGCACGGTTAGATTTCCTGCTATGGTCAAATCTAATTGACTTCAGAGAGTGACTTTATTCTCAGCCTACAGAGAACAGGTTACATTCATTTAAGAAATAGTATGTGTATTAAGATGGCCTATCCATAAAGTCATTCACCAACTGTTTCAATGAACAATGGTTCTGCTTGGAGGGTGGCACAGACATTGGGTGAGGGTAAGAATCTGGTTCATTAGCTATAATAATTTTGAAAAGCATTCATCTCAGATAAAGAGTAATTTATAAAGTACTCTTCTTCAAACTTGATACAAGAGTTACAAACGTCAAGCAAAGTTTTCAGTCTCACTCTTTGTTGTTCTCTTACAAGCCACCTCCCAATTTAATTGTCTATGTTTCTTTTGAGTATATAAATACTTTTGAAATATG
>NW_022196895.1:75688243-75692111 GCF_008632895.1 Mastomys coucha
GTTCTGTAGGCTTCTTGTATGTTCATGGTCATCTCTTTCTTTAGGTTAGGGAAGTTTTCTTCTATAATCTTGTTGAAGATACTTATTGGTCCTTTAAGTTGAGAGTCTTCACTCTCTTCTATACCTATTATCCTTAGGTTTGGTCTTCTCATTGTATCCTGGATTTCCTGGATGTTCTGGGTTAGGAGGGTTTTGCTTTTTGCATTTTCTTTGACTGTTGTGTCAATGTTTTCTATGGTGTCTTCTGCCCCTGAGATTCTCTCTTCTATCTCTTGTATTTTGTTGGTGATGCTTGCATATATGACTCCTGATTTCTTTCCTAGGCTTTGTATCTCCAGAGTTGTCTCTCTTTCTGATTTATTTATTGTTTCTATTTCCATTTTTAGATTCTGGATGGTTTTGTTTATTTCCTTCACCTGTTTGATTGTGTTTTCCTGTAGTTCTTTAAGAGATTTTTGTGTTTCCCCTTGAAGGACTTTCAGCTGTTTACCTGTGTTCTTCTGTATTTCTTTGAGAGTGCTATTTATGTCTTTCTTAAAGTCCTGTATCATCATCATGAGAAATGATTTTATATCTGAATCTTGCTTTTCCAGTGTGATGGTGTGTCCAGGACTTGCTATGGTTGGAGAATTGGGTTCTGATGATGCCAAGTAACCTTGGTTTCTGCTGCTTATTTTCTTATGCTTGCCCCCCACCATCTGGTTATTTCTAATGCTACCTGCCCTGGCTAAATCTGACTGGAGCCTGTCCTTCCTGTGATCCTGGTTGTGTCAGAACTCCTCAGAGTCAAGCTGTCTCTGTGATCCTGTGATTCTGGGATCCTGTGATCCTGGGTGTGTTAGAGTGCCTGGGAGTGGAGCTTTCTCTGGGTGTTGTGGGACTGGAAGGAACCTGAGCCACTGGGCTGGCAGAGTTCCTGTGTGCGTGAGTCCTGCTGGTCCCAGTTACTCCTGGTGTTGGGACAGATGTTATATCCTCCTCACCTCTGATCCTAGGCATTGAAAGAAAACCTTTTATACAGACAACTCACACAAACACACATATACTCATACACACACACACACACACACACACACACACACACATTGATTAGACCTGACCACCTGTCTCATCAACTCTACAAGTGTTCATGCATACTTAGATACACACTTATACTTATATATGTATATATATTTGGTGGATGGAGCAAAAGCTCCCATGAGCAAATTCCAATGAGCAAATGTCAACACAGAAGAAACTCATTCATTCTGGATGGAAAAGAAGCTCCAACCTTTTTGACCTCTTTATTGATGAAAATAAGAAAGAACCCCCTTCCTTAGTTGTTCTTAGTTCTTATACTTTCTCAGGATAATAGATGACATGGTTTTCTAAAATCCTTTACATTCTATAAGTTTATAGCAAGTTTAAGACAGTACTTCAAGTCATAAATGATAAGGAGTTATAGCAGAAATGTTTACATGTGTTTCCACTAGGACTAGAACCTAACTGAACATTCATTATCAGTTATTAGCTCCATAAGTTCTTTAAAAGTTTAAAACAATGATTCTTATGTCATAAGTTAGCACAGTTTTGCCAGAAGATAAATTGTTTACCTTGTGTCTCATTAGTTTTGAAGTTTTGTATAAATAAACCACTCAATATTTTTTGTCCTTGCACCTAAAATAAACTGTACATTCCCAGTTTATGACCTTTAGATACCAGATAGTAGTCTCACAGCTAACCTAGGAGGAATGTTTTCCCTGTCATAAATAAGTTCTAAGCCTGCTTTCTTATCCTGATTCAATTAGCCAATGACACATGAAGGTTTATAGAGCCCTATTTGCAACTTTTTAAAGGACTGAAAATTTCTTGTATAAGTTCAGGTATTCTATAAAATTATTATCAGGAATTATGAAATCATCAATTGTTCTACACAACATTACTACATAATAGTACATCTTCGTTGATCATCCCCAATAGGGTAAACTAATGCCCAGGAATAAGCCATGTAGTAGTGACAGGAAAGCCACATCAGTGGTAAAAAACAATCTTACAATAAAAACTCTGAACATCCCACAATTGAGAGCTTACCCATTGCAGCCATCCAAAGTGGTGGGCCATCTCCAGAAAGGTCACTTATCTGCCTTTAGCCTTTCCTAGGTGGCTCCTAACAGACGTAGATGAGTAACTCTGGGTGAGCTTTGAGCTTTCAAGAGCCCATGCCAGTGCCATGTCTGCCTGCCTGTTGCCATACTCTCCACCATGATGACCATGGACTAACCCTCTGAAACTATAATCAAGCACTGATAAAAGCTAGGAATCAGGGAAAGAAGTGGGTAGGAAGAACTGCCTTAAGGGAATGAGATAGTAAAATGTAGGTAAAAAATAAAGTAGGGGAAAACTGTAAGTGGAAAGGTTTAGTCAGGGAAGGAGGGAAAGGAATCGGTAGGAAATTTAGCCAGGAAGAGAGGGAAAGTGAGGGATGGGGGGAGGTGCCTGAATGGCATAGTGTATAAGAAAACCCATTTGGAAGGCAAGATATGCCCACCTATGCAATAACAGTTGACTGCTGGGAAGGTTAAACAACTGCCCTCGAATGCATTCAAGACTTACTTTGTGGATGTGGGTGGGAAGACAATGCCTGGTATTATGTGTTTGGATAGTCACATAGTTCTAGGGAGATGTTAGTAGGTCCATGCAGGGAGCATATTTCTGATACGTAACTAGACTGACATAAAAGCAAACTGCCTTTGAATTACTTATACTTATGTGTCTGTAAACAAAAGCAACTCTATCATCCATGGATGTTAGGTTAAATATTTAGATTGTAGTTAGAGACTATAATTGGGAATTATTGAAAAATCCCTGGGGCAGAAAGATAGCTGTGAGATTTCAACTCCTGGAAATGTGATAGAAGTTACCCAGATGATATCTCATCAACATGGATGCTTAAATAAGGCCTGTACAATGAGAAAACCAATAGACATATTAACATGGAAGCTAATGAGATCTCAACCCTAGACAAAAAAATCCACAGGCAACTTAAGAATTCTGAGAGTGTATACTAGCCAGAAACTGGAAACAACCCAGATGCCCCTCAACAGAGGAATGGATACAGAAAATGTGGTACATCTACACAATGGAGTACTACTCAGCTATTAAAAACAATGAATTTATGAAATTCTTGGGGAAATGGATGGACCTGGAGAATATCATCCTGAGTGAGGTAACCCAATCACAAAAGAACACACATGGTATGCATTCTCTGATAAGTGGATATTAGCCTAGAAGATCAGAATACACAAAGTATGAACCACAAACCATAAGAAACTCAAGGAGAAGGAAGACCAAAGTGAGGGTATTTAGTTCCTTCTTAAAAGGGGGAACAAAATACCCATGGAAGGAGTTGTAGAGGCTAACTATGGAGCAGAGACTAAAGGAAGGACAATCCAGAGACTGCTCCAACTGGGAATCCTTCCCATATTCAATCATCAAATCTAGACACTATTGTGGATGCCAACAAGTGCTAGATGACAGGAGCCTGAGATAGCTGTCTCCTTAGAGGCTCTGACAGTACCCAACTAATACAGAAGTAGAGGCTCACAGCCATCCATTGGACTGAGCAAAGAGTCCCCAATGAAGTAGCTAGAGAAAGGACCCAAGGACCTGAAGGGTTTGCAGCCCCTTAGGACGAACAACAATATGAACTAACTAGCACCCTCAGAACTCCCAGGGACTAAAACTCCAACCAAAGAGTACACATGGGGGGACTCATGGCTCCAGCAGCATGCCTATAGCAGAGGATGGCCAAACCAGTCATCAATGGGAAGAGAGGCCCTTGGCCCGGTGAAGGTTCTATGCCCCAGTGTAGGGAAATGCCAGGGCCAGG
>NW_022196895.1:75692121-75703288 GCF_008632895.1 Mastomys coucha
TCTGAGGTGGAAGATACAGATTTCCCCTGAAAAAGATCCCTCAATTGGTTATCCAATGCCAAGCAGTCACTCCTAAACTCACATACATACAAGTAAAATTTTATAGACTGCACAAGTTGTATTTATAGATTTAGAAATATATGCTAATATGTAACGTGTGTGTATGTGTGTGTGTGTGAAACCATGAATTTGAAAGAGTAAGGTGGATTCATGAGAAGAGTTAGAGAGAAGAAAAGGAAAGAATGTAATTATAATTTTTTTAATTTAAATTTTTTTTAAAATTTTACAGAGAGAGAGAGAAAGTAGAAAAGTAGAGGCCAGCCATGGCCACATGGAGAGAGAGGAGAAGGGGAGGGGGAGAGAGGAAGAGAGAGAAGGGGGGTGGAGAAGAAGCAAGAGCTAAAGAGAGCATAATTATAATTTTTTAAAAAAAAATTAAAAAGGTTTCTAGCAGTAGTCAAAGAAACCGTGCTAAGTACAGAAATCCATGACTGTCCAAGATGAACAAATGAATGGCAAATGTGCACCAGACCAAACAAATCACTTAGACCACACCATCAAAGGCTCAAGGAACATTGCTGAAGAGAAAGCAGGAAATATGTAAGATGGGTTGCGGTGCTGCACACCTTTAATCCCAGGAAGTAGAGGCAGACGGACCTTTGCAAGTTTGAGGCCAGCCTAGTCTACAAAGTGAATTCCAAGACAACCAAGATGCCTTAGTCAGGGTTTCTATTCCTGCACAAACATCATGACCAAGAAGCAAGTTGGGGAGGAAAGGGTTTATTTGGCTTACTTCCACATGGCTGTTCATCACCAAAGGAAGTCAGGACTGGAACTCAAGCAGGTCAGGAAGCAGGAGCTGGTGCAGAGGCCATGGAGAGATGTTTCTTACTGGCTTGCTTCTCCTGGCTTGCTCAGCCTGCTCTCTTATAGAACCCAAGACCTCCAGCCCAGGGATGGCACCACCCACAAGGGGCAATTGAGAAAATTCCCCACAGCTGGATCTCATGGAGGCACTTCTCCAACTGAAACTCCCTTCTGGGATAACTCCAGTCTGTGTCAAGTTGACACACAAAACCAGCCAGTACAATTGACCCCTTGTCAACTTGACACACAAACACATCACTATTAAGCCTCAACCCTTACTTTCTTATTCATCCCCAAGATCTAAATTGTACATATGCAGCTGGAGCCATGAGTCCTACCATGTGTACTCTTCAGTTGGTAGTTGAGTCCCTGGGAGCTCTGGGGATGCATATTGTTGTTAGTTCATAATGTTGTTCCTCCTACGGGGCTGCAAACCCCTTCAGCTCCTGGGTCCTTTCTCTAACTCCTTCATTGGGGACCCTGTGCTCAATCCAATGGATGGCTGTGAGCATCTACCTCTGTTATTACCCATGGAAAGAATAACAGAGACAAAGTGTGGAGCAGAGACTGTCCCATCTGAGGATCCATCCCATATATGATCACCAAACCCAGACACTACTGTGGATGCCAACAAGTGCTTGCTGACAGGAGTCTGATATAGCTGTCTCCTGAGAGGCTATGCCAGTGCCTGACAAAGACAAAACATTTTTTAAGATTGTTTTTGAGGAAAGAAACCAAATTTCTCTTTTTTGCTCCTCAAACAACATCAGTCGGTGTCTGCTTGTAACAACAAAGGCGAAAGCATCTCATGTATGCGACTGGGAGGACAGAAAGGTCATTTTTTGTCTACATTTCATTTGCTTTGGTTTCTCAGACCTCTTCATGGAACCTGCTTTTCTTCATAAATAGGCTGTTTAAGAACCACAGTAGGACCCAATAAAAGAAAAAAGATCATATTACAAAATCAATCCAGTGTTAGCTCCAAGGCTAAAACTAAATTCAGTGCTTAGATGGTCTGGCCCTCAGAAAGCTCCTTTTCATGTTGCAGACTACAGACTTGGTTATGTTCTCCATACACGTGTGTGCTAATGACCGGCGTATGGGGTGATACCACCGTCATGACTTTCTTTCCTGCCTAATTGACTTACCTTTTATATTCTTATATACAGCTCACATTTACCAAACACAGAAAAAGTACTGTATACGTGCACTATTTTGTTGCTGAAAAATTAAATATGTCTCAGTTATGTCTATAGTCTATAAGGAATGTAAACAGATCGTAACAGTAAAGAATGGGGAGCATGAGGCAGGTATAGATCATGCACTGAGCACATGACAGAACGCACTGACCTTCCTGGAACGTCAGGACACCTTTTCAGTAGAGCTCTTGGTGAAGAGAACATTACAAAGTGTCTCAGGCAGTAGGTCACGTTCCCCCAAAAAACTGGAAAACTGTGGACAAGAGGGAAAGGGACAGCAGAGTACATGTGTATTTGGCATGGTGGGTCCAGCTCTGTCCCCAGGGTGCTGACAGGTGATGACAGGTTCATTGACGTCTGGAATGATACTTGTTTGCTATGAGGAACTGTGTAAGCTTCCCACCTTTCAAGGCTTCACTTTCCTAATCCGCCAGTAATAAGTCATCATAAACTTATTCATCTAGTTCTCAAAAAATAGTTCCTGAAAAGTGCTTAGAAAAGTACATGACATAGTCCACACGTGGTATTTTTATGGCTGAAGTTAAGAGTCTGACTAGGAAAGAGGCAGAGAAAAAGAAAACAGAACACGAACTTTGTAGACCGTGCTAAGTATTTCAATTGTATCTGCATTCACAACCGTGCCACTGGGAAAAAAATTTAAAGCAAGATGCTTAAATATGTATGTATTTTAAAAATAAATAAATACACTTTTCCTCTTCCTAACATCATTGTTTTAAAAACCCATTTGAGGGAAGAGATCTTGGGTGCAAGTTCCAAAAGGAGTCTCACAACATCCAGAGGAAGCTCCACTCCAAGGTGCTCTAACAAGCCCAGGATCAGAGGTGAGGAGGACCCAACATCTGTCCTAACACCAGGAGTAACTGGGAGCAGTGGGACCAGGCACACAGGAACTCCTCCAGCCCAGTGGCTCAGGTTCCTTCCTGTCTGTCTGGGCCAGCAGGTGCCCTGAGAAGACCTTGGGCGCAAGCTCCACAGTCAGTCCCACGACACCCAGAAGAAGCTCCACTCCCAGGTGATCTAACACAACCAGGATCACAGGATCCCAGAAATCACAAGATCACAGAGACAGCTTGACTCTGAGGAGTTCTGACACAACCAGGATCACAGCTAGGACAGGCTCCAGTCAGAGGTAAGTATAAGAATATAGGCAACACAAACCAAGGTTACTTGGCATCATCAGAACCCAATACTCCCACCATAGCAAGTCCTGGACACACCATCACACTGGAAAACCAAGACTCAGATATAAAATCACTTCTCATGATGATGATACAGGAATTTAAGAAAGACATAAATAGCATCCTCAAAGAAATACAGGAGAACACAGGTTAACAGCTAGAAGCCCTTCAAGAGGAAACACAAAAATCCCTTAAAGATCTACAGGAAAACACAATCAAACAGGTAAAGGAAATGAACAAAACCATCCAGGATATAAAAATTGAAATAGGAACAATAAAGAAATCAGAAAGAGAGACAACCCTGTAGATACAAAACCTAGGAAAGAAATCAGGAGTCATAGATGCAAACATCACCAACAGAATACAAGAGATAGAAGAGAGAATCTCAGGGGCAGAAGACACCATAGAAAACATTGACACAACAGTCAAAGAAAGTGCAAAAAGCAAAACCCTCCTAACCCAGAACATCCGGGAAATCCAGGATACAATGAGAAGACCAAACCTAAGGATAATAGGTACAGAAGAGAGTGAAGACGCCCAACTTAAAGGACCAGTAAATATCTTCAACAAAATTATAGAAGAAAACTTCCCTAACCTAAAGAAAGAGATGACCATGAACGTACAAGAAGCCTACAGAACTTCAAATAGACTGGACCAGAAAAGAAATTCCTCCCGTCACATAATAATCAAAACACCAAATGCACTAAACAAAGAAAAAATTTTGAAAACAGTAAGGGAAAAAGGTCAAGTAACATATAAAAGCAGGTCTATTAGAATTACACAGACTTCTCACCCAAATTTATGAAAGCTAGAAGATCCTGGGCAGATGTCATACAGACCCTACAAGAACACAAATGCCAGCCCAGGCTATTATATCCAGCAAAACTCTCAATTACCATAGATGGAGAAAACAAGATATTCCATGACAAAATGAAATTTACACAATATCTTTCCACAAATCCAGCCCTACAAAGGATAATAGATGGAAAACATCAACATAAGGAGCAAAACTACACCCTAGAAGAAGCAAGAAGGTAATCTTTCAACAAATCCACACAAATCTAATTCCACCTCTTACAATGAAAATAACAGAAAGTAACAATTACTTTTTCATTATATCTTAATATGAAAATTAATATTTCCAGCCGGGCGGTGGTGGCGCATGCCTTTAATCCCAGCACTTGGGAGGCAGAGGCAGGTGGATTTCTGAGTTCAAGGCCAGCCTGGTCTACAGAGTGAGTTCCAGGATAGCCAGGGCTACACAGAGAAACCCTGTCTCGAAAAACAAAAAAAAAAACAAAAAAAAACAAAAAAAAAAAAGAAAATTAATATTACCAACATATCCTAATCGATTGAAATCTAAAAATATGAGGAATTAGAAATTTGTTGATTGTCATCCAATGGTCTCTCTAATTTGGTAATTGGAGAAATAGGTCCAATATTGTACAATCCATGTATACTTTCAGCTTATTTGTTCACGACAGTGTCTTGCTTTGTACAACATAAGGATCTTGAAATCTTGCTTCTCCTATCTCAGCCTCTCTATTAGTAGTATTGTTTATTTCATATTTTTACACTATACTATGGTTTTCAGAACAGCTTACATATTTCAAAAGTATTTATATACCCAAAAGAAACATAGACAATTAAATTGGGAAGGGGCTTGTAAGAGAACAAGGAGTGAGACTGAATGCTTTGCTTGACGTTTCTAACTCTCATATCAAGTTTGAAGAAGAGGACTTTATAAGTTGTTACTCTTTCTCTGAGATGAATGCTTTTCAAAATTATCATAGCCAATGAACCAGATTCTTACCCTCACCCAATGTCTGTGCCACCCTCCAAGCAGAACCATTGTTCATTGAGACAGTTGGTGAATGACTTTATGGATAGGCCATCTTAATACACATACTATTTCTTAAATGAATGCAACCTGTTCTCTGTAGGCTGAGAATAAAGTCACTCTCTGAAGTCAATTAGATTTGACCATAGCAGGAAATCTGTATCCAAAAACCATGCCTACAATTCACTGCTTGGGCAGCAGAAATGTCAACTCTCAGCTTAGCTATGATGGAGGTAAAATCCTTTGGTGATGTGAGGGTCATTGAAGTACAACCTTATTACAATGAAATCCAGTGTCTAAAAATTGTTCTTATTTTGCTTGTACCACAGTAAGAGCCAAGATTTTAAGCTCTACTAAATACAAAACAAACAAACAAAAAGATTTTATATATTTATGTTCATTTAAGAAAATACTAATAGTGATGATATATTATTTTATACAGTTAATATGTTTGGAGTTATTTAAAATTTATATTGAGAAAAATGTATGTATTTTCAGTATCGCTATAGACAAGCATCTATATAAGACTGTTAAGTTGATGTTTTATATAAAACAACTTTTATAATTCTCATTTTTGTTATAATATTTTATAAATTTTAAAGAATATAACGAAAAAGATATTGCAGGTATTGAAGGGGGTCTCTGGGAGGAGTTGGGGTACAAAAGGGAAACAAGAATGTGATGCAATTCCATTTACTTAAAGTATGTTTTTAAATGTTAACAAATTCAGATAAATTGAAATCATGTAACTTTTCTCATCATAATGCAATAAAAGTTAAAAAAATAAATAAAATAAAAACCCATTTGGAACTTACCAAAACACATATATGCATTAATACTCAAAAAATAAGATCAGAAAAAATCAAGAGGTTGCAGTTTCAGAGCACTTGGCTGATCTTACCAAGGACTCTAGTTTATTCCTAGCACCATGTGGTGGCTCATGGCCAACTGTAACTCCAGTTGGAAGGATCTGATGCCCTCTACTTGCCTCCAAGGGGAACAAGCATACAGGTGGTACACAGACATACACCCAGGCAAAACACACACCCATCATCATCAGATGATGTATCTATAACACAACTATATCTAAAGTTAGAGTAACATCAAGGAAGAGAGACTGGAAGATTGTGAGAGCCAGAAGAGCAGGAAGTCTGCTGTGATCTTGCATCTCCTAGAAATGTCAGAGAAGACTCCCATCTGGTGCCACACTTTCCACACAGGCAGAGCAACCAGAGATGAGCCCTGCCAGGGCAGGCAAAGCACACCTGAGATGACCCAGACACCCAGAGGCCCTGCTCACCACTAAGATGAGCAAGTATGTGGAGGAGAGGTAGAAAAGAAAGAAAAGCAGAGTGGTGTGCACACAATAAAGGGAGGCAGAATTGCAGACTCGAAAGTAATGAGAAACAGCCTGATATGTGTAGCCAGTGATGCCATCTGAGGCCATGGTAGGGTCCTGCTCTATTCTGCCACTGAAGAGGGACCTGCAGCAGTATGGGGAGTGTTACCCCTAAGGCCCAGAGGACATTCCTGATCTGGGCTGATGTCTGGATCTGTTATTATGTTAATAACTGAAGGTTATGCAGAGCTGGCCCCACCCCTCACTGGCTGCACCACACAGGAGAGCTAGCCATACCCCTCACCTGGCCATTGTGGAAGAGCAGGACCCAAGGTTTCAAGAGCAAGAGTAGGAGCTCCACCCCTCTCCCGCTGCAGCGTTTGGGAGGACAGCCCCACCTCCTTGCCCGGGGAAGCACAGTAGACCTGGCCCTGGTCATGGGTTGTGCATGAGCTTGCCCCACTATTTGTCTGCCATGTGGTGGTGTGGACAAGGAAGAAATGCCTCCCATGCCATCTGCAGCGGGCAGAGAGCTAGCCCGAGGTCATGAGAATGGGAGAGCTGGTCACACCCCTAACTGGCTGCAATGCTGTAGGGAGCAGCCCCACATCTTGCCTGGGCAGCACAGTAGAGTGAAAGCACAGATGAGCCAGTCAAGGGCATGAGAGCAGGAGAGCTGCCCTGTCCCTCACAGGCTGTGGCATTGGGTGAGCTGGGCAGGGCAGTGCTGAAGAGATCACCCTGGTGGTGTGAGTACAGGAGAGCTAGAAGGATAACCAGCCAGCTCATCTACCACCGAGGCCCAGATCCAGGGCTTTGAACTGGCTCACCTCAACATCTGCATTACCTATGAACTGCTGGAGCACATGAAGTGGCTGGTCCTGCAGATCCAAAGCTGCAGGATCTCTAATGCACAGGGTGATAACAGTCTGTTCAAAGGAGTTCCAGTGAGGATCCAGTATTGATAGTGTATCAGAAGACGAAGGCCTCAAAGCAAACCAATGACTCACTGTAATGAACATTCACAATTAAAGATGTGTGGACAAAAGAGTATACTGTGGGACACATTGTCACACCCTACAGATTCCACATGAAGATCTGTTTTTTGTTTGTTTGATTGATTTTTTTTTTTTATTTTTGGAGGGGGAGATTGCAGGGCAGAGGGCAGATACTAAGGGATGGGAGATGAGTGGGATTGGGGTACATGATGTGAAATTCAGAAAGAATCAATAAAAAGTTAAAAAAAAAGTGCCAGCAGAGATACATCCATGAATTCTCAATAACACAGCTACCTAAACAAGATCTGAACAAGGATGACACCAACAGACAGGATAACACAGAAGAAGGAAAGCTTATGGGGCACCAATCCTAGTCAAGGAAGTAGAGTCAAGTAAGGAATGTTGAGATTAGGGGAAAGAACTGCCAATGGGTTACAGGATACCAAATGGTCAGCACTCAAGTCATATACATACAAGAAATGGCATGTGAACTGAGTGTGTTGAATTCATATATTGAGAAAGGAGGAATAAAGAAAAAAGAAAGAAAGAAAGAAAGAAAGAAAGAAAGAAAGAAAGAAAGAAAGAAAGAAAGAAAGAAAGAAAGAAAGAAAGGGAGGGAGGAAGAAGGAAAGGAAGGAAGAAACAAAGAAACAAAAAGAAAGAAACAAAGAAGACAGACAAACAAAGAAACAAAAAGAGGGGTGTTAGGAAGTTGAGTTGTTAGGAAGGCTCCTAAAGCCCTTACAACAATGAGAAAAGACTGTTTGACTCATGATTTGAGAGGCTAAGACTGAATGAATCAAACGGAGAAGCCGAAGGCATCCATTTGGGCTGCAGCTTCCTATAAACCATCCAATAACTCTCAGCCCCACTGCCATGGATAAGATTCCACAGTCTTCACAGAATTTGCTCAACATCTAATTAATTCTGAATTTGTATAATATAGTAACTGATCCAGGCAGCCTTTTTTAAAACAATTGGTTGTGAGATATATTCATTTTTACAATTATCTCTTACAATAAGTTCTTTAATTCAAATAAGACCTAACACAGAAACAGATTTAAAATGTTTATGATTAGATTGCTGTTGTTGATAAAGTTTTATTAAAACATAGCCATAGCCAACAGTTCACCTATGGTCTACTACTACTGATATACTAAAACAGCAGAGTACTCATTGCCACAGAAACAATTTAGCCCTCAAAGCTCAATGTTTTTTAGTCATTAGAAAAACTCACTCTCTGATCTAGTGCCAAGAGTTAATGGTTCCCACAAACCCTGTTAAGACAAAAAATGTTGCCAAACATTTTGTTGATCTTCAGCAACAGAAATCATGTACTTACTCAATTCCCTTCTGATGATAGAGTTATTAATTATAAAATCAGGTATAAAATGCATGGCAGCTTCACAACAAATTTATAATAAAGTTAAGGGTACAAAATACTTATGCAAATAAATCATTGAGCATTGAATGGAAGCTGTGCACAGTTTTAAACTCTTACCATTTATATGCAATGCTCTCATTCCCACAATTCCCTGCAAGTGCCTCATCAAACTGTTCTGTGACTTTCAAAAGCTATGTGAAATCATGTTAAGTGAATTCCTCAGTTCTTTTTTTAAGATGAAATAGTTTCTCATTTATGATGAAGTCTCAAAACTTACGAGTTCTTGATACATTGCACAAACTTTAAATTGTGTCAACACCTAGGATATTCTTACAGTAAAATGCATTTCTGTTAACTCAGAACAATGGATAACTGATGCATAGACTCTGTTCAGTGGCCTATTTGTTGTTTTCTGAACACAGTAATTTGCTGGAAGAAATAGAGTTTTGCTGGCCTATGCTTCTAGCTTTGTTCACCTTATCATAAGTCTCTCCTAAGTGAGTCGATCTTATTTTAACAGAATGCTTTTCAAAGTACAATGCTTTGTGAGAGATTTCTTTTTTAAAAATAATAGTAATGAAATTAAAACAAATATCATACTGTTGACCATATTCTAATGGTCCCACAGAAATGAAAATGGATAGTGTATAAGAAGATTTCTATAAGTAACTATAGAAATATCCTACAATTTTGAATTGCAATAATCTAATTGATTTCATGACAACTTAAAAGACTCCATCAAGTGAAGTGCATTGGTGTGAACACTGAACATGTTTATCTTCCAAAGGAACAAAGCTTTCCAGTAATAAAAATTTTAAATGGATAGTTTTGTTAACTTGCTTCCTCTTTTTGCTAACAATTTGAACAAATGTATTCATTTCAATAAAACGCTGATATAGAATTTAATTATGAAATCAACCAGCCAACTGAAAAGCAAAGAAGCATGTACAGATTATTTGGGCACACAAAAAATTTGGGACCATAATAAATTTAACTTCTAAAAAATTATAATGATTTTGGGAAGCAACAGTAATAAAGATGGACATTGGTCAAACACCTATTTTACTTTATCTTATGTTCTTCAGTGTTTCACTAATGTCCATTAGCTATATATATTTTTGGATCTTTAGAGTCTCGAGTCTAATTCAATAATCAATACATTTGAAAAATTAAATCAATTATTTGCAAATGAAGAAGTTGATAAGAGAAAATGTGATTTATAATCTCTGCTTGGATTAGTTACTTTTCTCATTGTTGTGACAAAAATGACCAATGAGAGTCACCTGGTGAAAGGTTCTATGTTGGCTTACAGTTCCAGGAAATACAGTCCCCTGTGATATGGAAGGCAGAACAGCAGGAAGCTGAGAATATTGGTCACATTGCTCCTCAATTAGGAAGTAGAGCGTGAACATGAAATCTAGTATAGAAAACTTCAGAGCCTGCTCCCAGTTCCCCACTTTCTTCAGCAAGATTCCATCTCCCAAATATTCTACATTCTCCAATAACACCACCACCTAGGGACATTTGAGGTTTAAACCACAACACTGCTTAAATTCAGAACATTGTAGATTTTTTTAACAATATTTATTATTATTTAATAATTATATACAATGTATCTTGAGTACATTCTTCCCCAGCTCTTCTTATAACCACCTTCCCCACCCTCTCATACTTTCTCACCAACTTTGAGGTTTTATCTTTTATTTCCCCTTTGAGTCTACTTTGTTGCCCAGCTTTTCTTGGGAGTGGGACCTGTGCTTGCATATGATCAGTTTGCCAGGGGTCACGTCATTAAAGAAAACTGATTCTCCCTCTTCCAGCACTAATAAATGCCAATAACCCCCAAGACAGCAATAGGATTGTGGGCCCATCTTCCCTGCTCTACAATGGGATTTTTGTCTTGCTGGAACTTCTATAGGTGTGCATTCTGTCAGAATTACTGCAAGTCCATATTGTACAATTGTCCTGTTGTATCTAGAAAACGGTTTCCTTGGAGTCATCCATCAATTCTGGTTCTTATAGCTTTCAAACCCCTCTTCCATGAAGATCCTTGAGCCTTGAGGAGAGGGATGTGATACATGTATATCAGTTATGTCTGAGAACTTCACAATCTCGTGCTGTTCTCTGCTTACTGACCAACTGAGAGTTGTAATTTTCTGTTATTGTGATTAAAAAAAAAAAGCACCATGAGCAAGGCAATTAATATTATATAAAGAGTCTATTTGTCTGTAGGCAGCCGTTTGGATACGATTGTCAGCCGCCGCTTAGACGATTCGTATCCAAGATGGCGCTGGTTCCTGATACACTGTAGCAACAGACTATTCTGCGCATGCGCCCCTCC
>NW_022196895.1:75707404-75728980 GCF_008632895.1 Mastomys coucha
ACAGGGAACCAATCCTGAAGGACTTGGTGGCTCAGGCTCGGGTATATAAGGAGCTGTCTCCAGACAGTAGGGGCCACTCCACGGAAGCAAGCAGACTTGCAGCACCTAGGAAGAAGAAGCAGAAGCAGAAGCAGAAGCAGAAGAAGAAGCAGAAGAAGAAGAGCCATGCCATCAAAGAGAGCTGTGACACTTAAGAACCTAGGAGAGCTGTAACACCTAGGTACCTTAAAGAGCTGTAACACCTGGGTACCTAGGAGAGCTGTAACAAAAGAATATTCCTGAGTAAACCGTCGAGAGAAGAAGTCCAGGTGTTCGGTCGTTATTGCTACAGATAAGGAAGCAGAGAAGCGCCGCACATTTGTCCTTACAGATCCAGATGGAGAGAGCCTATCATGGCAGAGAAGTGTGACAATGAGCATCAGTTATGGCAACTGAAGCAGGAAGCTGAGATGAACTACAACTTGAACTACAAGCATGAAGTGAAAAGAGCAGACTGAAGTAGTGGGTCTGTGATGCACTTCCTTTGTCAAGTCTGCTTCACCTACACCTCCCTAAACAGTACAACCAAGGGCCAAGTGTTCCAATGCCTGAGACTACAGCAGACCTTTCTCATTCAAAGCAACAAAAGAGTCTCTGTGATAACTGCAATATAATGCAAGGGGCAGGTTCTCTGATGAAACTCGAGAGATACTCTGATCTATGGGCATGGCAATAAGTCATTAAGAGTCATTTTAATACTATGGCTATTTAGTAGAATACTAGTGTTGAATTCTCCCTTGTGGCCTGTAACCTATGTAGCCACAAATTCTTAAGTCTCTTTAACAGTGCCAGGTATGGATCACAGTCTCATGAATCCAGCCTTAGATCTAAGAAGAAAGTGGTTGGTTACTTCCACAGCGTCCATGCCACTATTGTACCAGTGGGCATATTTTGTCAGACCAATCATTATCATAGCTTTCAGGGTCTCAGCTGGGTGAAATTAAGGAATTTTTTTTCTCCTCCAGCAGCATGCATAGTACCTTCCAGCACTATGAAAACAAGCCAGTAGGGACAAAACTTTCAGGCGGATACCAGCTTGACTGCTCCATGTTCTGTGACACAAGCATGTGGTATCTTAAGCAGTAAGGTTTTACCACCAAGTTCTAGAGCGTAACCAAGAGGACTGGCAACAGCCTGTATTGCTTGGGGCTCTACGTGACTCTACTGGACAACAACTCAACAGGAGGTGGCCTGTTCCTAGTGCTGGAGTTTCACGTGTTGGCATGGGGTGATTATAGTTTGAAATAGTTGTCATAAGTAAAGTCATGGCTTTCAAGTTATAATTTCAGATAAGTGTGGTATGGACAGAGCCATTCTGAAGTACTGAAAAGGCATAACTAAGACATTGGGACTAGTAATGGGTGTTACATGGAACAGAAAACTGACCTGACCTATCGTCATCAGGTTATCAATGACATAGTTGAAGAAAGTTTTCATACACACTCAAAACAAAACAGAAGAAAATTACATTACTAAGTGAATACTAATTAATGTTCCCAAGTTTAAGAGGTTAGCTAGATTTGAAGTGAATTATTTTGCTTACAATGAGAATTATCACAACTAGGCATAAACTTTAAGTAAGTTATAAAATGTAGGCCTGGATTTATATAGTTTAACAATTGGTAAACATGGGCTTGGGTTTCTCTGTATGAATTCTATGATGGTAGCAACTGTTAATTTTGCAAATACGCTCTGACTAGCCTCAGATTACCCGTGAAAATTACATTCATCAGACATGATTAAAATAAACTTTTGTGACCCTTCTCCTTTCCATTTTTTTAAAATTAAAACACAAAGCATCTTTTCTAATTGCAAAAAAAAAATGATTAGTTTAATTTCTGAAATTTTTGCAATTCCATCCTTCTGGATAGAAGCCCAAAGAAGGATTCATATAGATGACTACTCTGAGAGGCAGGCAGATTTCTGAGTTCAAGGCCAGCCTGGTCTACAGAGTGAGTTCCAGGACAGCCAGGGCTACACAGAGAAACCCTGTCTCAAAAAAACAAAAAACCCAAGATGATTACTTGGCATGCACACAATGACTGACTGCGTGTCTTGGCTCAAGAGAAATGTTTGCTGCTTTTACACTATAAAGATGTAACTTTTCTCATAAATTCTCTCTAATATTTTTAAATGGAAAGTGTTACATTAAACTACTTCTAGATGGTGTATTCTGCTTCTTGTAACAGCAAAGGAGGCTTTTAACTGTCTAATCTACAGGTTCAGAAATGCGGAAAGTAACAGAAGGTTCGTCTGAGTGTGCCCTGCAGCACAGCTGAAGAGCAGATAATCAGAGGCAACTGAATTCCGGTCTGGCAGAGAAGCTTAGGTGACCCCTGAGGCTTTGAAGGACACAGAATCAAAGAGTCCTCATCTCCAAGCTGCTCAAAGACATGCATTTGTAGGAAGGTCCAGTTGGAATAGAGTGTAGTTACAATCTGGGTGAAAACTGGGCTGCCCTCAGCAACAGGTTAGAAGTAAATTCTACTCCATTCACATCACCTAGCATAGTAGAGAATCCTTGATAACTCAATAAACCCTATGTCACGTATTGATCCCAGAAACCTGGAGTTACCATCTGTTCTCTACCTCACTTTCTTAATTACTCCTGTCATTAAGTACACAATCATCTGCATTATTTCTCTCTCCACCGCTTCTTCCTTCTCCCCTTTCCTTTCTATTTCTCCCCCCACCCAAGTCTCTCTCACACACAGAGAAGAATAATTCCCTCCTCTATGACATATGCGACAGGCAACTTCTCTTCAAACACTTCCACCTCTGTTCTTAAATCAGCCCTTCGTCTGTTTTCTGGTTCCTCATTCCAACACTAGTTCTTACTCCCCTGTAGTTGTTGTTCTTATGTTTAGATGGCTTCATGATAGAAAATTACTTCTAGAGCTCAGAGTGTTCCTCTAGGCAACTTCCTCTATAGCTGCATTTTCTGAAAGATAAACTGGCATTTCCCACCACAGCTCTTATTCCCTTCCTATCCCAGCAGAAGTTAAGAAGTTAATGTCCAATGCGCTGAAGAAACTGCCCATTTCCACTTAATGATGTGATCAAGAGGCCCTGTTGATTTATTTAGAACTCTGAATCTCCTGGCTTTCACAGCCATACCATAGTTAAGTTTCCCTTTTTTCTTAAATTCCACATTATTTCCCTCACACTGAATTATCTTCAGAGATCAATGTTGGTATCATTTATTGCAGCTCATGATAAGCCACATGCCCCTTCCCTGTCCTCTTCATTATAAATCCTTTGTTTTTAGAAATTACTTTTCTAGTTCTTTTCCCATAGCCAAAATCACCTTACATGAAGAGAAACTCAAAGCAGTTCCACTAAAAGTCAGGAACAAGACAAGGCTGCCCACTCTCGCGGTAGCTATGCAGCACAGGAGTGAGACAAGGCCGCCCACTCTCGCGTTAGCTATGCAGCACAGGAGTGAGACAAGGCTGCCCACTCTCGCGGTAGCTATGCAGCACAGGAACGAGACAAGGCTGCCCACTCTCGCAGTAGCTATGCAACATAGTACTTGAAGTTAGAGAAATAAGACAACTGAAGGAGACCAAGGGGATACAAACTAGAAAGGAAGAAGTAAAGCTATCTCTATTTACAGAAGATATGGTCGTATATTTAAGTAACCCTAAAAATTCTGTCAGAAAGCTCTCACAGATGATAAACACTTTCTGCAAAGTAGCAATAAACAAGCTTAACTCACAAAGATCAGTAGCCCTCCAGTATACACATGACAAACACACTGAGAAGAAAATCAAGGAAACAACACCTTTCGCACTAACAAAATACTTGGGCGTATCTCTAACCGAGCAAGTGAAAGACTTGCATGAAAAAAGAAGCCCTGACTATTGTTGATGGATCTATGGATATAAAAATGTTTAAAAGGCACTTGGACAGCATGATCATTTTGAAAAATAACCACAGAGTTGACCTTAAAGCATACGGCCTCACCAGCCTCGGGCTTATGACCAAGATTACTGTGCCAGGTACAATCCAATCACAGAGAAAGCATGGTTAGTTATCGCATAAGAGTCTCGCCATCCTTGTACCAGTGGGCGTATCTTGCTTGGCAGGTCAATATTGCAGTGCATACTTGGGAAAAATCATTCACATGTTCCCTCCCTAAAAACTATGGTGCTACAAAAGCTAGCCAGGAGGGAAGACGTTCCCTGGCTATTACGAGATCAATTTTTCTACATCTTGCAGCCAAAGGATCGAATGTTTTCAACCATAAGGTCTTATCACGTGGTTACAGAGGGTAAGGAAGACAATGGCAATAAGTTGTTTTGGAGACCTCTAGGACCTCCCTAGCCAATAACATTTCACAGAAGGTGTCCCATATCTTACACTATGGTTTTCATTCTGTGATGCATGTTCTCTGGAAGTGGCATTGCTCACTCACAAAGGGTTATTCCATTTAAATTCTTTTATGTTAATTATCTTGCTACCTAGTGGAGTTTTTTTGTCATTTTATTCATTTACATTTCAAATAAATCCTCCTTCCTGGTTACCTCTCCACAAAACCCACATCCCATCCCCCTTTCTCCCTTCTCCCCTTGCCTATATGAGGATACTCCTCCACCCACTCCTGCCTCACCACTCTAGCATTCCCCTATGTTGGGGCAGCAAGCCTCCACAGGGCAAAGGGCCTCCTCTCCCATTGATGTCTGATAAGGCCATCCTCTACTACATATGTATCTGGAGCCAGTGGGTTTCTAGGAGGCTCTTTCATACATTCTTAGCTTTGTTTAATCCCTCCATTACATCTTCTCTCCCCATTCCCTTTCCCCAACCCCCACTTAATCCATTAACCCTGTCTTCTTCCATATGGCCTGCCATAACCACTTCTTAGGTTCGTCACCTTTCCCCTGGTTTCTTTTATGCTTTATACTCCTATTCCTTTCCCTGTCTGAACCTGCCCACCCTCAACTTTCCTCATCCCTACCTTTGCTTTATCTGTAACCTATCCATCCTGTCTTCATCTTCTTTTTCCCATCCTGCCGAAGGTTCCCTTCTAGTTCCCAGGCTCTTGCTTCATATGGATGTGGTGAAAGGGGAACTCTCCTACACTGCTGGTGGGGAGTGTAAAGTAATACAGTCACTCTGAAAGTCAAGTCTGGAGACGTCTCAAAACACTAGAAATAGACCTGTCAGGTGATCCAGCTGCACTGCCTTGAACGGAGACCCAAAAGGACTTCATATTCCACTACAGAAACACTTGCACATTCATGCTAATTGATGGCCTAGTCACAACAGCTAGGAAATGGAATCATCACTTACATCCATCAACAGATTAATGGATTCAAAATAAGTTTATGTGTATATGAATATTAGTCAACTGTAAAGAAAAATGGAAATCATCAACTGTGCTGTACAGATAGATGGAAATGGAAAAGATTTATACTGAGTGAAATAACAGATGCCCAGAAAGCCAGAGCTATATGATTTCTCTCATGAATTCAGTTATTTCTTTGTGTACGTGGAGGGACAGGTGTTTGGATAGGGTGTGTACACACTTGAGGACAGATGTATAGTGCCTGAGCACATATGCATGGAGGCCAAAGAGGGCATTAGATGTCCTCCTCCATCACTCTCTCCCTGCATTCTGAGCTCTTGGTTTTGGTTAAACTGATAGCCAGAAATCTCCCTGTGCCAAACACACATAGCATTTGGGTTGCAGGCTCACATAATCCCAACTTGCTACATTTTAAACACTGTTTACTTCTATATTTATTTTTGCAGTACTGGGGATTAAATATGTTGTTTTATACATACTTAGCCTTGAGATACTCTTTTCTGAAATTCTCTGAAATGTGAAATTCTGTTCATGTTGTTGCTGTCCTGCCCATTACTTAAAATTCCTAAAAATGTTGCACATATTCTAATTATCAACTTTATGAGGTATAAAGGTATGCAATTATATCAGTGAATATAATTATTCTCAATTAGTTACATTAGTTATACTACTATATAATGTATTTATAACAATACTGTATAATTATATATAATATAATAATATACTATAATTAATATACTATATAATTATAATACATGTTATATGATATATAGCTATATATCATTATTTTAAATAAATATCAACATTTCATTTCATTTTATGACAATACAGAATCTCTTAATGATGTTGTTTAGGAAGTAAAAGCTTACAAACTGAATATTGTCCAGTTTGCCAGTCTTTGATTTTATGGACCCCCATGTTAGTGTGTTTTGACCAATTTTCCTCTCTGTCTTGTTCTGATTCTTTTTTTTTTTTTTCCAAGACAAGGTTTCTCTGTGTCGCCCTGGCTGTCCTGGAACTTACTCTGTAGACCAGGCCGGCCTCGAACTCAGAAATCTGCCTGCCTCTGCCTCCCAAGTGCTGGAATTAAAGGCGTGCGCCACCACTGTCCGGCTCTAATTCTTTTTTTTTTTAATAAGTTATTGTATCTATTTACATTCCAGTCTCCCTGACCCACAGTTCCTCATCCATTCCTCCTCCTCCTAAGAGATGGTGCTTTACCCGCCATGCCTCCCGCTTCCCTGGGGCCTCAAGTGTCTCAAGGATTAAGCGCATCTTCTCCCAAGGAGGCCAGACAGACCAGTCATCCCTCTACTATATTTGTGCTGGGGGCTTGTTCCTGACTAACTTACATAAATTAACCCATTTATACTGATCTACATTCTACCGCACGCTCCTTAGCTCGCCTCAGTACCCGCACCTGTTTCTTCCTCCATGTCTGGCTGAAGAGTCTTGCAGATCCAATTCTTTCCCAGAGTTCCCACCTCAGTAGGATGTGCCGCCCATCCCCTCCTACCTAGCCATTGGCTGCTCAGCTCTTCACTAATCCAATCAGAAGGTAATGGAGAAGATATGTGCAATACAAGAAGGCAGGTGATGGGCTACCCTAAAGAGTTTCACCCTTAGTTAGTATTTGCCACAGGATTTTTATGACTATTGATTATTACCCCATTGCCCTTATATTCCTAACTTGCTAAGAGTATGTTTACTTGCTAAAAGAATGTCGAATATTTCAAATATTTTCTAGGACTGTTAATATACTTGTAATTTTTTCTTATATAAGAATCATAGTAATTTCAAAATAAAATTAACCCTTTAAATGAACCTGGATATTGTCTCAGTGTGCCTTCAGTTCCTTGATAAATACACTGACCAACGGCAAATTGTGGAGGAAAGGGTTTGTGTCATCTCACAGTTGTAGTCTATCAAGAAAGGAAATCAAGGCAGAAACTCAACGTAGGAGCTTGGAGGCAGGCATTGAAGGAGAGGCCATGTAAGAATCCTGCATACTGGCTTCCTCACTTGGCTTGCTCTTTCTTATACAACATAGGACCACTTGCCAAAGGATGACACTAGCCACACTGTGTTGGGCCCACCCACATCAATTATCAATCAAGAAAATGCCCCAGCTGCCAGCGTACAAGCAACTTGATGGGTGATTTTCTCAGCTGATATTCTTTCTTTCCAGATGACTCCAACTAATGTCAAGCTAGCAAAAGTAACCAGTCAAGAAGCTATACATTTTATATATTAATATGTGCAATTAGTATGCATTATTTGAGATAGAGTTCAGACCCTTACTTTTGAACTTCTCCCCTTTTATGGGTTAAGTACTATAAATTTCACTCAACAGACTTTTCTGTGTCATAGTCAGGTTTCTACCAGTAGAGAGAAAGAAAAAAATCAGCCTAGTAATTTGCATATAAATTTACTATTAAATTATTAATTATAACAAAGAATTGCATGCCAAGTTATAAAGAGAATGCTAATGAACATAAAACAGGATACATGGGGATCAAATGTCCCTTTCTGGAGCTGAGGAAAAGCACTCCTGGGAAAATCTTTGAGAGAGCCATCTCTCCTAGGCAGTATGATTCAAGAGAGTATCCATAGCTCATTGGGGAGTCGCAGACTGAAAAGTTATATTGGTGGAATTACTCAAAAGCTGCCATCTGAGATGCCAGGGAAGGAAGAGGCCCATAGTCAATCCGTGGGCTATCTGCAGGGTAGATGTGCTTAGAAAATACACCCCAGAATGCTTGGGAAGCTGTTGCTGAGGCAGGAGAAAACCCATTGGGAGGGCCACTGGATCCTGTCCAGAGCTTGCTTCCACCATCCTAGGAAAAGAAATGAACTAGAATCAGGAAGATTTTGTCTGTGTTTGCTGCCGTGTGCCTCCAGATTCGGCTCCTACCAAGTGTGATCTGTGCAGTTTACAAAGTCTTGCCTCCAGCAAGCCAAGGGTGGTGGATCTGGAAGCTGACGGCAGCAAGTTAGCTTAGCGACTGTTGTGGACTTCATCCTTCAAGTTCTGATGTGCTAGGTTTTCACTATCATAATTTATTTTAATTACATTGCGGGTTTTTCGTTGACCAAGGGAGTTTTAGAACCGTCTAAATTTCTAAACGTTAAGGGTATTTATAGATAATGTCTCATGGTTCTTGCTTTAAATCCACTGTATGCAAATATATTTTCAATGATCTAAATCCTGGGTATTATGTGATGTTTTATATAGCCTTTAGTATAATCAAGTTGAACATGGTTTTATGCCTGCTTAAAGATAAGATATAGCCATTTATAGATTTTATAGATTTGTTGCCAGATTTATAAATTGTATTTCTAGTTTTATAATATTCTGGTTGTTTTTATTTTGCTACAAGTTAACATTCCTGAGATTATTTAAAAATTAAGTTAGAACACCACCCATTTTCTCACTGTGTCACATTCATGCATATATGTCACTACAGTTGCTTATTCTTTGTCCCCAGAGCCAACAGTCCTACCCTTTTCAGTCCATCCCACCCATTCAGGTTAGTCCCTCCTTTTGATTTCTTTTATTTTTACTGGATTTTTGTAGACATATAAAGTGATGTGTTTCATTGTGGCATTTATATTTATACTTTTACATTGATATTCTTTGTTTTTATTTACTCCTCTTCCCCCAATTCTTCCCATACCCCCAAATGCTCTTCTTCTGGTCCCTCTCTTTCGTACCAACACTGCCCCCTTGTGATTTCACACGTGTATTCACGGCCCTCTCGGATGTCTTTTACCAACTCCTGCCACTTTAAGATCTCTCATTCCACTCTCACGGTGCTCTTCCCAGTTTTATGGGGTATTCATCTTCCACATGACTGCAGTGAAATCACTCACAGAAGCAACATAAGGAAAGAGCCATTTAGGATTGCTTTCCAAGGACACATTCCATTGTGGCAGTGAAGTCCTGGTGGCAAGAGCGTGAGGCAGCTGGTCACATTGCATCCTTAATCGGGAAGCAGTGAGAAATGATCAGAACTGCACGGCTTTATTTCTACGTCTTAGTCGGTCCAGGGCCTCAACTCAAGTCCTAGTGCCACCCACACACAGTTACAATGGCTCTTCCTATCTCAGTGAACCAAATCTAGAAAGTCCCTTGTTAAAAAGAAAAAAGAAAAAGAAAGTCCCTTGTAAACACACAGCTAATGGCTTGCCTCCTAGGTGATCCCAGATTCTGTCAAATTGGCAATCAATACTGAGTCTCACAAATCCACATAACATTTTAAACCCTAACCCTACATTTTGTGCCCAAGGGTGTTGCGAGAATTTAAAAAATGAATCAACCCCGCAAACTCGCTTTACGGCAGGGCCACATACCAGCAGGCTCTTATTATTCTCTCCCAACTTTTTTCTTTTTCTTTTTTGGTTTTTCGAGACAGGGTTTCTCTGTGTAGCCCTAGCTGTCCTGGAACTCACTCTGTAGACCAGGCTGGCCTCGAACTCAGAAATCCGCCTGCCTCTGCCTCCCAAGTGCTGGGATTAAAGGAGTGCGCCACCACTGCCCGGCTCTCCCAACTTTTTTTTTTTTAACCCTTTGATCATATTTATTATCATTTCAAATTGAAGACAATTTTCGACCTTTAATAAGTTATATTCATATCTGAGATTGTTTAAGCTTTCTCACGGAGAAAAGGAAATCCCGGCAGCAGCTGAATCTGCAACACAAGCTCTCTCCTGCTTCTCATCCTTGGGCATTTCTAAAATGTGGACTGAGCGACTGTAGCCAGGCTTTTTTTTCTTTTTTCTAGAGGACAATATCAACCAAATCTCAAAATGTATTGAGCAGTGGGTCAAAGATCACAACCCTTAACTTAGAGACTGGGTAGCCAGGCACCACCGCCGTACACACCTCGAGTGCCAGATCTTAAGAGGCAGCAGCTAGTCCCCGTTGTGAGTTCTAGGCCAGCCAGGGCTGCATAGTAAGACTCTGTTCCAAAGAAAAAGAAAAAAGAAAAAAAGCCTGGATACAGTCACTCTCCCAACTATTAAAAAACATCTTGCTCACATGCAACTTTTACACACCCCCACAATCATTTATATAAATAGCGCCTAAGACCAGGTAAGTAAAGCATGACTCTTAATGCCTTAATATTCTATCAGATTTATATAATAATAAAGTCACAATTTACAAGATGCCAATACAATAATTTCTGTACTAAATAATAAAGACAATATTCTAACCCAATTAATCTACTTTGTAAAAACCTTTGCTTGGTTGTAAAACTTCGTTGGGTCTGGCTCGTCCTCATTGTCTATCTCCATCATGACGACCCTCCTCCTGCTCCTCTGACCTTTTTCCTCCTCCGACTCTAGCTCCACCTCTCTATTCCTGTCCAATCACAGGCCTGACACTACCCTAATGTGATTGGACAGAGAAAATGCAGTAGCACAAGGGCTCCCAAATACCTCATAATACAAAGTCCAATGAGCCCAATTTCAAAAGTTCCCATAGCGTTCCCGTGTTTACAAGTCCAGAGTCCAGGTCTTCTGAAACACAAGGCAAACCTTTAACAATGAGCTCCTATAAACAAACAAACAATCAAAAATTTTCTAAAAGTCCAACGAATAAGGATCTGTATTCCAACAGGGAAGAATTGCTACAGTAAGGAAAGATCAGAACAAAGCAAGACTAAAACCCAGCAGAGCGAGTATTAAACCCTGCAGATCCATGTCCGACATCTGGAGCTCATACTGGGGTCTGGGTTCTAAAGGGCCTGTGTAACTCCGCCCCTCCAGCTTACCAATAGTGCACACAACCTTTCCCTTGAACTGGCTCCAGTGTGCCTGAAGCTTGCCTTGGAGGACCTCCCATGCTCGCAGTATCCTTAGTTCTCCATTGCTACTTACGGTTCATCTCCCCAGCCTTAGGCAATGGCCTCTCAGAGCCTCCTTGCAAGGACTCCTAGTCTGGCCTAACCAGCTGGTGAAGTTATAAATTGCCAAGATGAGTTAACTCTTACATCTCTGTTACCTGCAAAAGCAATAGTAACTCATGGGAAATGCTGTTGAGATCTGCTTAGACTGAGATATAGCCTGTCACCCTTGAACTACAGTTATACAGCTTATGTGTGCACTTCCCTAGGCATCTGTTTTAAATTTCATATATGCAAATATTGTATATTTATGATATATATTACAGGACAAAGATATTTGTCTCATTGTGATATTATTTATATAAAATACATAATGACACACAAATTTCTTCCCTAATTGAGATGGGAAGACCCACTGTAGCTGTGGATGGCACCATGACATGAGTTGAGGCCCTGAACTGAATAAGAAATAAAAATAAAGCTGAGAACCTCTGATCATTTTTCACTGCTTCCTGATGAAGGATGCAATGTGACCAGCTGCCTCTAGATCATGAATATAGTGTGTGTGTGTGTGTGTGTGTGTGTGTGTGTGTGTGTGTGTGTTCAAGATGTCCAAAAGGGCCTCAGATCCTCTGGAGATAGCATAAAGACAGGAATGAACTGCTGAACATATGTATTGGAAACTTAGCTCCATAGTCCTCCACAAGAGCAGCAAATGTTCCTAACAGCTGAGCCATCTCTCCAGCCCCACGATTTCCCAGTACATCTTGCTCTTATATCATACATTCTAATAGATATTAGACCTAGATATGGCTTTGAACTTGTTCTTTAGAATATAGATTTGGAATATAATGAGATTTATTAGTATTGTCAGTTTGTTGGTTTGCTCTGTTGACTATGAGGGACTCCGTTATAACTCTTCTTTATTCTCCTTTTTCTTATAAAATTTATTCTTTCCATTATTTTTTCCATTATTTATTTTTGTGTATGAGTGTTTACGTGTGTGCCTAGTGCATGCAAAGGTCAGATCTCCTAGAAGAGCAATCGTGGTTGGATGTGAGCCACCGTGTGGTATACTACAATTTTTATTGAGTTTTTCATTTTCTTTTTTTTATTTGATATTTTTTGCTTACATTTCAAATGTTCTCCCCTTTCCTGGTTTCCTCTCTGAAAAAACAAAAAACAAAAAACTATTCTTCCCCGCCTCCCCCTGCTCACCACCCCACCCTCTCCCACTTCCTGGTCCTGGCATTCCCGTACACTGGGCATAGAGCCTTCACAAGACCAAGGGCCTCTCCTCCCACTGATGACCGACTAGGCCATCCTCTGCTACATATGCTGCTGGAGCCATGAGTCCCCCGATGTGCACTCTTTGGTTGGAGTTTTAGTCCCTGGGAGCTCTGAGGATACTAGTTAGTTCATATTGTTGTTCGTCCTAAGGGGCTGCAAACCCTTCAGCTCCTTGGGTCCTTTCTCTAACTCCTTCACTGGGGATCCTGTGCTCAGTCCAACGGATGGCTGTGAGCCTCTACTTCTGTATTAGTCTGGTACTGTCAGAGCCTCTCAGGAGACAGCTATATCAGGCTCCTGTCAGCCAGCACTTGTTGGCACCCACAATAGTGTCTGGGTTTGGTGATTGTATATGGGAAGGATCCCAAGGTGGAGCCGTCTCTGAGGTCTTTATCTGCTTTGTTATCTGGTTTATGACTGGGAATCATGTTGCTAAGGAGCTCTGGCTTCTTGGAAGCATAACGCTGCTTTGTTTTTTCATGTTTCTTATGTTTCTATGTTTTGGGTATTGTCTGAGGTTTTATTTGGAAATCTTATTGAGCAGCCAACTTTGTGAAGAACTAAAACTCAACAACACTCAGAAAAAAAAACTCAAACTGTTATAATGACAATGTCCAATGTCAAAATATAAAAAAAACATTATAATCACTTAAATCTCACCAATTCCATTCACAAACACAAAGAACATAAAATAGCCAAATGAGCTTGAACATGTTATCAAATTAAAATTTTTATAAATATAAAAATAATAAATAGATAAATAAATAAAAGAACAGAGAGAAGTAAGAAAAATAGATGAGAAGCTAAGTGAAGTAACTGAAAATAGAAAACAATATTATGGAACAGGAGGTATAAAATAACAAACTAGAAAAACTGGAAGAAAAATATTTTAAATATTTTCTTGTAATAAAGTTCAAAGATAAAATTAGATGAATATAAGAATTGAATAAAAGATAAGGATGTAAGATTTTTTTAAGTAAAAACAGAAACTAAAAAAAGGAAATGTAAATAAAGAAAATATCTAATAAAAACAAACAAACAAAACAGAAACTAAAGCATAAAGCTAATAAATTTACAGTAGAGAAAACAATGAAAACATTAATTAGAAAAATAAAAGAGCTGAGAAAGACAGCAATGGCCTGTGGTGTCCTGGGTGTCTCTGGGTCTCCTGACCAATAATTTCTAGAGAAATATCCCATACTAAGCACTCAAACTGTCATTAAATAGCCGATGTCTTCAGGGAGCAGTATTGTCCACCCATGCTAGATAATTCTGATCAAGATTTTTTTATGTGTTTTAATTAGCCTGCAAGGTAGTGGATCTCCATAGGACTTATTTGTACATCCTTAGTCTTGGTTAAGCCACTCCCACCTCCTGATTTCCCCATTCCCTGTCCCACCCCCACTTACACCTTTAACCACAGGGGTTCCCTTCAGAGTCCTTCATGGGAACCTGTGTTCTACAATCCTTCATAACTGTATTTCTACTTCAGTCACAAGGTCATAGGTTTCCATGTAGCTTTTAACAACCCATCATTTTGGTTAAACCTTCTTCATCTTCTCATAGCCCCTTCCAGGTTTGGCTCTTCCAATCCTCAGCCTTCCTTTCCCTTCCTTTCCCTTCCCTACTTTCATTTGATCTGTATATTACCCTCTCCCCCCACCCGCCCCCGGCCTTAAAGGGTCCATTCTCAATGGTGCACTTCTGATCACCTGGCTCCCAGAGATAATCTAAGTTAAAAACAAAAGATTTAGCTGGGCAGTGGTGGCATATGCCTTTAATTCTAGCAGTTGGGAGGCAGAGACGGCAGATTTCTGAGTTCAAGGCCAGCCTGGTCTACAGAGTGAGTTCCAGGACAGCCAGGGCTACACAGAGAAACCCTGTCTCAAAAAAAGGATTCACATATAAAATCGGGCATGCAGCTTTTGTCTTTCTGAGCTTGGATAACTTTTTTTCTAGTTCCATCCCTTTACTTGTAAACTTTATGGTTTTGGTTTTCCTTAGATGATTAATATTCCACTGTGTATATGTACCATAATTTTCATATCCATTGATCTATATTGATTCCATAAGACTCTATTGACAAAGATATCACTCACATTGGTTACAGAGCATCAACCTCAAATTAACCAGGAAACTGTCTCCCTACTGGATTGTTTACATAGTACTAGAAAATGCTATGCAGACAGCTGGGGGCAAAAAGGCATCAGTGGTCTTACCCAGGACTGGGCCCTGCATGCTGTGGTGCAGAGCTGGGAGGTAAGGGAACCCACTGGTGCAACAGTGACATGTTGGTCATGGAGTGTACTGGCTGGATTTGTGTGTCAACTTGGCATAAGCTAGAATCATCACAAAGAAAGGAGCCTCCCTTGAGGAAATGCCTCCATGAGATCCAGCTGTGAGGCATTTTCTCAGTTGATGATCAAGGAGGGAAGACCCCTTGTGGGTGGTTCCATCCCTGGGCTGGTGGTCTTGGGTTCTATAAGAAGGCAAGCTGAGCAAGCCAGAGGAAACAAGCCAATAAGGAACATCCCTCCATGGCCTCTGCATCAGCTCCTGCTTCCTGACCTGCTTGAGTTCCAGTCCTGATTTCCTTGGTGATGAACAACAATGTGGAAGTGTAAGATGAATAAACCCTTTCCTCCCCAACTTGCTTCTTGGTCATGATGATTTGTGCAGGAATACAAACCCTGACTAAGACATGGGGGTAACCAATAACTTCCTGAATGGATTGGAAGCATTCTCCACAACACAATTTAATACCAGAAACTGTAAAACTAGTCAAAAACCACAACCTGGTAGAAGGGAACTAATACTGTTATTTCCATGCATGTTAAAATATTCTCTTCCTATTTATGCTTGTACCTATATATCTCTCGTGTTCTCAACCTTGGTCATAGGACATTTTGGGAAACAATGGTTAATAATGATACATATAACTTGGTCCGAGTGCTGAAAATAAATAGCTGCCAGCCACAGATCAATCATCCACATCAACCTCCCTCCATGCAAAGCTCATAAACCATCAAGACTAGATAGAAGGAAGGAGCCAGAAGATGAGAAGAACTGTGAAGTGCTGCCTTCTGCAAATGACATGGCTAATGCGCACACCAGCACAGAGCAGCTCACAGCCTGTACCTGATCAAGTGAGTCACAACGTTAGCCCCACTCCTCCCTCCAGGCCCCACCCTTCCCCCCCCAGGCCCCACCCCTGGGTGAGGAGCTGTTAGCAGATGATGTTTACTGAGAAAGGAGAACCACCTACCTTTCTTTGGGGATATGGCCACTGATAGGTGGTCATGGTGACCTATCAGTGGATGGCCTCACACCCTGAACACAGTTGGTACTAACTGGACTCACTTGGGCTACTAATATTAACAATTAAAGGTAGAGGACATGAAATTGAGAGATGGCTTGGTGAGTACTTGGAAGAATTTTATACGTTGTACACATCTATAGTGTTTTTAAAAACTAAAAATATTTTTTAAATGAATATAATAAAAACAGGAAATCATAAAATGAGTAAAGAGAATTAAATTAATGTGTGAGGGAAGATAAAAATACAAGCACAGAAAGGTTTCTTTAATACAACAAAGTAAAAATATTGCTAAAATTATAGTAAAAGAGGGCGGAGACGAAGTGGGGGGAAGACAAAGTGAGTAAGAGAGATGGAGGGCATGTTAGAGCAGTTTCTAAATTCTCATAAAATTGGGGATCACCAGTCATGTGCAAACTAGTGGGGGTCCATTTAATGAATGACTTTTATCTTCCTTCTCCCACTCTGTTGAGGCTCCCCCAGGTATGACCTCTTGAGATGTTTATAATCTACTTGGGTTTAACACAAACCCTGACTAAGACGTGTTGGTAACCAAACACTTCCTGAGTGGATTGGAAGTGTTCTCCACAACACAATGTAATACCTGGGAGGGGGGGATCTATTTTCATACAGTCCAAATCCCATAAGTATCCATCACCTTACTGGAGGCAGGTAACTATGGATAGCTGGTGTTCAAATGAAGCCTCAAGAGTATTCACAGTCTGCACCAGTACATGGCAGATAAGTGGCCCCAGAGGTTGGTCCGTCTGCTAACCCCAGGCTTAGAGCTTGCCAAACCCTAAGGCCATTCCCAAACGATGAGATTGGCTCCTGGACACTGGCCACACACAGCTACCCTTTTCTGTGTACTTCACTGCCTGAAGCAAGCAAGCTTCCTACCTCCTGTACTTTTGAGTTTGTTGACATTCGGCCCTCCACCTCGCCAGAGCTGCCTCCCAGGACTCACTGTAGGACTGTGATAGATTAAATTCAGCTGCCCAAACTTATGGTTATCCCCTGTTCTAGTATCCTTAGGGTAGCTTAGCTTTAAACTATGGATAGCCTGTCAAGATGGCTCCCAGACACAACCCTATGAAGCAATCTACATCATATAGAATGTCAAGATGAAACTCCTCTCAACTATGGACCCTCATATAGAAGAATCACTTCCACCTGAAGACCTGGTTGTGAGGGCTGTGGGCTTGTCCTGAGATCAGGCTTGCCACCTACCCTGTCTATTGAGTGAGACTTCTGCTTTCCTTCCCTTTGCTCAAGAGCCATGTGGCTGAAGAGGTGTTAAAATTGGCTTCTCTCCAGTCTGTTACCTGGCTTACACTCAGCACTTTCTGCTGTTCTATTACTGTCTTGGTGAGTTTCAAAAGCCCTCATCCTTTCCTATGTTAGAGGACCATCTGTGTGTTCTTACGATGCCTCTTCTTGTTTCAAATAAAACTATTTTCAGACTTATTTATTTATGAGTGTTTTGCCTGCCTGAATGTACTATGAACATGCCTGGCACCCACAAAGGAAGGTGGCAGATCCTCTGGACCTAGAGGTATAGATGGTTATGAATTACCATGCAGGTGCTGAGAACTGAACCTGGGTCCTCAAAAAAAGCAGCAAGTGCATAAAGGGTAGCCATTAAAGGTGGCTGTTTTCTAAATGGTCAGCTCTGAAGTAGAATGGCATAGGATTTTGCTGCACAGGATTTTGTGTGACTTCTTGTGGAAACAAATGACTGATAGGCATCGAATCCCTGGCAGAGGTTCACAGTGACTTTGGAGAGAGTAAAAGAGTGCTATTCTGGAAGGCAGAGCCATTATGATGATCTGGTGGCTCCTCCTGAAAACACTGGGTTTGTACACATCAGTGAGCGTTAACACTCTTTCTGATCCTGCACAGATTCCTACAAAGCCCTTTTTTGCCTCCTGAGAGAATGGCCCAGGAAGGCTGTGGCTGGCTAATGATGGCAGATGAACTTCAGCACTTTATGCATCACAGTAGCAGTGACGACTAAAGCTCACCAGCCTCAATTCCATCTGAAACTAACAAATGCCACAAAGATGCATATGTACAAACTTGAACGAGAAAGCCTGCTATTCATTCTGTTCCTTGATGTAACTACAAATATTTAATCGTCTACAATCTTGAGCAGCATTTGGGATAGAAATATGGATGGCTGTGCAACGTAGTTCCAACAATTATATCCAGAAATAAATATATGAGTGACTTACATCTATGCCTGTGCTTCCTCCCCCCATGCCACCTACACAAACACAAGCACATAGACATGTGGTAAGATAAGATTTGCAGTTAAATATTTACATTACCTTAGACAATTCTACCTTCTTGTTTCCTCTCAGAGGGCCCTGAACTCATAACTGAATGATCAGGACTCCCAGCCTGACACATTTATATTCCAAGACCTAAAGAGAATACCAAATAATCTGAAGACTCTGTCGTCCTCCACCTAACAGATGAGCTAGGGACACAGAAATGATAGTGACCCAGAATCCAAAGGAAAAACGGCGATCGCTGTCATTCCTTTGGGTTTTGCATGTTAATTGTATTCTTTCCTAGTTGGATAATTTGGGAACTCGGGTAAAAACTGGGTAAACATTATTATGTCCACATTAAGGCTTGTGGCTACAGCTCACTGTCTTTTTACCTCCATGGTCATTTTAAAGACATTTGTAAAGTTTGACAAAGCATGGATGACTGTTAATTAGGATAATGTGAGCACTCGAATGGAGCCCGGCTTCTTAATAATTCTGAACCTGCTTGAGCACTTTCCAGATTTGCAGCAGAACACTGCCCTCATGTGTAGAGTTGCAGATGCATTTTTGCAGAGACAGTGGCAATGCGCATGCAGGAGCCCAGCTGCAGTGTCTCCACATACATCAATCCTGTGGTATTTATACTTTCCAATCTCGTAACGGATTTTGGTAGGTAGCAAATGCCTCCTGAATTTTTTTTAAACAAAATCTTCCATTTCTGCAGTCCTTTATATCAAGTTTAAACACGCCATTTTGTGGGCAAAAGGTGTTGTGACTATGACCTGCCTGTTTATTGGCATTTTGAGCCCTGGGTTCATAGGAATGAATTTTCACCTGCTGCCTTTCCTGAGTATGCTGATATATTTTTCCTGCACAATTTTCATTACAGAGAAGCATTCTACTTTCTATTTTCAGCTTAATTTTGAATTTGTTTAAAATAAATGAACAGCCATACAGTAAAACCCTTTCTTTACAATTTTTAAGCAAGCAATCTATATTCTAAAAGAACTCACCTTATATTCCAAAAGGTGCTGAATGGATTGCCAGCGGGAAGTCAACAATCAAAAACTATGTATTGAGTGGCAGCAAAATAAAGCAATAAAACTCAACCTGCCATTTAAAAGTGTAACAAAGTACCTTTCTGGAATGACATTAAACAACGTTCACTGTTCACGCTGAAAAGAGCTTGTACCCTAGCCAGCACCGAAGAACAGTAATGACAAAAACATCAGGTTTTATTGATTCCTTTAAATACCATTTCCTTAACTACTATATTCTTAATTTCTAATTGTGCAAACAAATATGCACTAAAAATAGGCTCTTGTAACTTAACTCGAATTTGACACAAAATTTAAATCAATTTTTCTCATTTTTTTTTACTTTCTACAGCTTTGAGCTATACAGTCTCGTGTCTTATACAAATCCCATCCCCATTTTTATAAATTTGAATGAATAGATCTATACAATTTTAAACTATTTAAGACAAGGGTTTTTTTTAATGGTATTTTAATTGATCAAGAATAATAATACGTCTCACATTGACTATACAAGAAAAGCGGCCGGGAGGTGGTGGCACATGCCTTTAATCCCGGCACTTGAGGGGCAGAGACAGGTGGATTTCTGAGTTCGAGGCTAGCCTGGTCTACAGAGTGAGTTCCAGGACAGCCAGGGCTACACAGAGAAACCCTGTCTCGAAAAAAAAAAAAAAAAAAAAAAAACTTTTGGGCTGGAGAGATGACTCAGCTGTTAAGAGCACTGACTGCTCTTCTGGAGGTCCTGAGTTCAATTCCCAGCAACCACATGGGTGGCTCACAACCATTCGTACCAAGATCTGATGACTTCTTCTGGAGTGTCTAAAGACAGCTACAGTGTACTTACATACATGAAATAAATAAATGAATGAATAAATTTAAAAAATTAAAAAAACAAGAAAAGCAGTGGCTGCCCCAGCCATAGTCATGGGCAACTGTGTATACTCATCTCAATACGTTCTATCTCTTTCAGTGGTACAGACTTATCCAGCAATTTTTTATTTGTTATTTTTGGGGGTGAGGATAACATGGTTGGGCAAACATGCCACAGCAGAAGTGTGGAGAACAGACAACAAGTTTCTGGAGTCATTTCTCACCTCCCACCCTCACGTGGGCTCTACGAGACCTAACTCAAGTCACCAGGCTCCCACAGCAAGTGCATTTATCTGCTGAGCCACCCTGACAGCCCCAGATTTTTCAAATTTCAACAATGTTAAGCAAAATACTCCAGATAGAGAGAGCTCTGGTCAGGAAGGGATGTGCAGAAGTGCCTGGATTACATATGTAGTTTTCTGAGTCAAGTTCAAATATTCCTTCTCACTGTGATAGCGTCATAGATGCAGCATTTTCCACAGCAATGGGGATGCTTGCAGACATGATATACAGAAAGAAGTTTCTCTGGGCTTAGTGAAATGTTGTAGACATCTTCATTTTATTGAGGAAAAAAAACTAATGGGAAAATTAGAAAGAGAGAGAGAGTAATCAGGATCTGTTACATGATATAATAACAGTGTAAAGAAAAATGTAAATGTGCCAATGTCAAGCTCAGAGAATTAATTGGTATCTGGCAAACTGAAATATTAACTAATATTTCTTCAGGCCAATCTTGTATACTGATTGCATGTGCTCTAAAAGTTGCAAATTTGCAAAGTTCATTTGAATTTCAGTCTAGTATTTTAAGCATTTTGGTTGGGGGGCAGGGCAGTCTGATGATCTGATTAAAACTAAGGTTCAGCATGAGCCATAATGCTTGACTCTCTGTCAACTCCTTAACATACATTTTACTCAAAAGCACAAGAACATTCATTGCTTCAGGTGAGTTCAAATAATTTGAGCTTGCTCAAGTACTTGTTAGATGTTGGAGAATAGTCATTTGAAATGTAAATGTATCTAATTTCACTATACCTGGCCTAAAGATCCACATGATACCACATAGTGGATGCAGCCTGGAAAAGTCCCAGGCTGACCAGCTCAGCGACTGTCAGAGCCCAGATTCAGTGCCTTGAGTTAGTCCACCCCAACATCTACTTCAAAAATGAGCTGCTGAAACATGTGGAGGAGCCAGTCCTACAGAACCAGATGTCATTACTGAATAGCGCCCCCAACATGAAACTGCCACACTGCTCGCCCCGCTAAGAGAAGGACACACGGGGCAGTGGAGCTAGTCTGCAGGCTACAAGCACAAAAGTCTTGCTAGGCAAGCCTCAGGGCATAGAGGGCCAGGAGATATGAGGCAATCTGGAGCTCACACCGAACCTGCCCCAGGGCAACCTGCCTAGCAACAGGATCACTCTGGCGCTGGGCAACAACAGGATTTCCAAGAGGAGTCTCTGAAATGGTCTGGTATTTATGGGACTTCAGGAACCAGAAACCTTGACCAGACTTGTCCCAATGAATATTTGCATATAAAGCTCTTTGGGTAAAGCTGTTTGTAGTATATATGTAGTGTGTGTGTGTGTGTGTG
>NW_022196895.1:75730202-75739063 GCF_008632895.1 Mastomys coucha
AGGCCATGTGGGTGTCTAACATCTAAGTCACCACTGAAGGCCATGGGGATGTCTAACATCTAAGTCACTACTGAAGGCCATGGGGATGTCTAACATCTAAGTTACCACTGAAGGCCATGTGGGTGTCTATGGGCTATGCCACTGGAGACCATACTGAGGTCCTTCACATGTGCTGATGCCTGAGGTCATGTGGATGTCTGTGGTCTGTGGTATCATGGGAAACCATGTAAGCATCCATTATCCATGTTCCTGCTGACTGCAAAGGCCAAGTTAGGTACTTTTGCAATGACATCTATGACAGCATTCTTGAGAAAGAGAGACATACAAGGTTATCAGCCCATGCCTGCATCCCACTTGACCTTGTCCCCACCCCCCAAAAAGTAAAAGTCTGGACAGGAGACCATCAAAGAGAACTCTTTTTTTTAGATGTATTTATTTATTTATTTATTTTAGGTATAAGAGTGCTCTGTCTTTATAAACACCAGAAGAAGAAATCATACACCATTACAAATGGTTGTCACCTACCATCCATGTGGTTGCTGAGAATTGAACTCAGGACTTCTAGAAATGTGGCTAATGCTGTTAACTACTGAACCATCTCTCCAGCACCTCAAAGGAAACTCTTAACAATTACGATAAGGATCCTTAAGTGTAGCTCTCCACAATTAATGGCTTCTGGTGGAAGAGGGGAGGGAACTCAGTTTTCTTTAAGGGGCTGGTAATGGGGAGATTGACCATGTTCCTGTGAATATATGGGCAACACAAATTGAACTTTTTTTTCTTTTTCTTTTTCTTTTCTTTCTTCTTTTTTTTTCTTTTTTTTTTTTTGAGTTGAGGTCACAAGGGTGGAGAGTAGATGGGAAAGTAACTATCATCTGTGTATTGTATGTGAAATTTCCCCAAGTAATCAATAAAAATATTATGCTGGGAAGGAAAAAAGACCCACACAATTACATAAACAATGATCAAAGTGACTACTGTACACTGAGTGATTTATTACAGACAAAGGTGGCAATTTTTAAAAATTGACTATTGACTAATAACTTAGGCATAGTCTTTTCTCACTGAAGTCTCTTATTTTCTTCAATTGATGTGAAAGAAATAGACACATACTCTAGAAATACAAATGATGAGTGCTCTTTGAAATAGAGCTGGAAAGCTTATCTGGTAATTTACTTTTAGTAATTTCATATCATCTTGTTTCTTTTGATACTTCCTATTTCACCAGTGCTTAAATTAAACATGTATATGTATATCTTAATATAGACTATTAAATATTTCTCACTATATATATACATAGTCAGTCTACCTGGTTTTCAAGTTTCCTGGGCACTGATGCCAAATAGGCTCTTCCAAAGCTATTTGTGTCCTTGGACATTGCAAATAAACCTAGCTCTCCCTCACATGGTCGTCTTCTGCCTAAATACCACCTTAAGTTACTTGAGCCCTAACTCATTTTTTTCATTTATTTATTTATTCACTTTATACCCCCCACATACACTCCTCTCTTCCCAGTCCCACCCTTACAAAGTTCTCCCCACATTTCCCCCTCCCCTTCTCTGAGGAGAAGAGGAAGCCCCCCTTGGGCACAACCCCAATCTTGGACATCAAGCTGCAGCAGGACTAACCTCATCCTTTCCTGCTGAGATTTAATCTGACAGTCCAGCTAGGGGAAGGGGATCCAATGGTGGGCAACACAGTCAGAGACAGCACCAACTCCAATTGTTAGGAAACCCACAGGAAAACCAAACTACAAATGTGTGGAGGCCTAGGTCCATCCCCTGCATGCTCTTTGGTTGGTGGTTCAGGCTCTGTGAGTCCCCATGGGTCCACAGAAGCCATCTTATGGTGTCCTGGACACATCTGACTTGCTCAGTTCTATCCTACACTCTTCCACATGAATACCTGTGCATAGTCTGATGTTTGACTGTAGTTCTCTGCATCTGTTTCCATCCTCTGTGGTTTGAAGACCCTCAGGAAACAGTTATGCTAGGCTCCTGTCTGCAACCATAGCAGAGTACCATTAATAGCATCAGAGTCGGCTATCTCCCATGGGATGAGTCTCAAGTTGGAGCAGTCATTGAATAGTTGTTCCCTCAATCTCTGCTCTGTCTTTAACCATACACTCTCATAGGCAAGTCAAAGTTTGGGTCTAAAGTTTTGTGGGTGGGTTGATGTCCCTCTCCCTCCACTGGAAGTCTCACCTGGTTAAAAGAGGTGGCCACTTCAGTCTCTATATCCCCACCTGTTAGGAGTTTCAGCTACAGTTACCCCCATAAACTCCCAGGAACTCCTCTCATCCCAGTTTTCTGGCTTGTCCCAGAGATGCACCCCCACCCCGACTTCCACTATCTCTTGAAGCTCTTTTCCACAGTGCCTCCTCCTCTCACTTGATCCTTATCTCTCTTCTCCTTCTCACCCTCTCTTCCACCTAGTTCTCTCTCTCCATCCACCTCTGATGTCTATTTTATTTCCCTTTCTAAGTGAGATTCACACATCCTCCCTCGAGCCCTCCTTATTCCTTAACTTCTTTGAGTCTATGGATTGTAGCATGCTCATCCTGTACTTTATGGCTAACATCCACTTATAAGTGAGTACATACCACGCTTGCGTTTCTGGGCCTGGGTTACCTCACTTGGCGTGATACTGTCTAGTTCTATCCATTTGCCTGAAATTTTCATAATGTCGTTGTTGTTAATAGCTGAATAGTGAGCCGGGCAGTGTGGTGCATGCTTTAATTCTAGCACTTGGGAGGCAGAGGCAGGCTGATTTCTGAGTTTGAGGCCAACCTGGTCTACAGAGTGAGTTCCAGGACAGCCAGGGCTACACAGAGAAACCCTGTCTAGGAAAAAAAATAGCTGAATAGTATATACTACATTATCTTTAAACATGCTTTGGTTGAGGGACATCTGGGTTATTTCCAGTTTCTGGCTATTAAGAATAAGGCTGCTATGAATATAGGTAACCAAGTGCCCTTATGGTACAGTGGGGCATCTTTAGGTGTATGCCCAGGAGTGATAGAGCTGAGTCTTGGGGTAGAACTATTCCCATTTTTTGAGAAACTACCAAATTGATTTCCAAAGTGGCTGTACAATTTTACACTCCCACCAGCAATGGAGGAGTGTTCCTCTTCCTTCACATCCTCACCAGCATTTGCTGTCACTGGAGATTTTTTGTGTTTTGTTTATTATTAATTAATCATTTTATTCATTTACACTGCAGATGATATCCTCCTTCCTGGTTACCCCTACACAAACCCCATGTCCCATCCCCTTTCTTCCCCTTTGCCTCTATGAGGGTGCTCCCCCACCCACCCATCCCTGATTCACCCCTCTAGCATCCCCCTATGCTGGGGCATCAAGCCGCCTTCCCCTCTCATTGATGTCAGACAAGGCGATGGCCTCTACTACATAGGCAGCTGGAGCCATGGGTCCCTCCATGTGCACTCTTTGGTCAGTGGTTTAATCCTTGGGAGCTCTAGAGGTCTGGTTGGTTAATATTGTTCTTCCCATGGGGTTGCAACCCCCTTCAGCTACTTCAGTCCTTCCCCTAACTCTTCCATTGGGGTCTCAGGGCTCAGTCCAATGGTTGGCTATGAGTATCTGAATCTGTATTAATCAGATGCTGGTAGAACTCCTAAGGGAACAGCCATACCAATCTCCTGTCAGCAAGTGCTTCTTGGCATCAGCAATAGTGTCTGGGTTTGGTGGCTACATATGAGGTGGACCCCATTTATTTGTATTTTTTAAGTATCTTCACAAATGTTATAATTACTCTAGTGTGGTGTGCATTGTACATGAGCAAAAGTGAAGCCCAGAAAAGATGCACAATTTCATAATTCAAACTCCAATTTTAGAGGTGTTTAGAACCCAAACTCTGGGCAAGATCATTCTGATTGTGATCACCTCTGATACCTCAAGCCTCATGGTATAAGAATGGCAATCTTGCTAAGGTAAGATTCTTCTCTTTTGAAACCTCATCGATAATTTTGGATTTTTTTTTTACTTTAATCTTTCTGAATATGGGACAAAAAGACATCTGGACTTGTTTTTTCTCTCTCTCTCTCTTCCAAAATTACTTCCTAAAAAAACTTGATATCCTCCCAAAAGGTTTGCACTCAAAATGGAGAGTTGAAGAGATCTATGCAATACTGCCTTCTGAACATGCATAGCAGATGTATATATCAACCCATACCAACTGTGGCTGTCTGCATAAAGTTGGCACAAGGTCAATTTATTAAAAGTTCTAGCATGGATGGGGGAAGAGCTCCCAAGGCCCCTCTAAATGAGGAACTCTTGGCAGTTGATGCGAGCCACTTTTCTTTGAGGATCTGACCTATGGTAGGATGTCCATTCCACAGTAGATGGCCCCTCACCCATTCGCACATAGTCAGGACTAGGTGGACTCAGTGGGAGGAGAGAGAGGAGGAGAGGGAGAAGGAGAAGGAGGAGGAAGAGGAGGAGGAGAAAGAGGAGGAGAGGGAGAAGGAGGAGGAGAAGGAAGAGGAGGAGGAGAGAGGAGGAGGAGGAGAGAGAGGAGGAGAGGGAGAAGGAGGAGGAGGAGGAAAAGGAGGAGGAGGAGAGAGAGGAGGAGAGGGAGAAGGAGGAGGAGGAGGAAAAGGAGGAGGAGAAAGAGGAGGAGAGGGAGAAGGAGGAGGAGGAGGAAGAGGAGGAGGAGAGAGAGGAGGAGAGGGAGAAGGAGAAAACTTTTTGGAGTTATGACCAGCATTTCTGTATCTCCTCTGCTTGAAAAAGTGTTTTTTTTTCCAGTGAGGCAACAGAATACACTGACATCACATGACTTTCTCACACATTGATGCAAGTAAGGGTTTCAAACCACAGACACGTCTCTAGAAAGTGAGAAGTACCTACTTTGCAATAGCAGTGGGTTTTTTTTAATTATTGAAGATGATTAATGTATATGAAAGTTTTCTGTCTGTTATATATTGGTAAAATAAACACAGTTTGTCTCTGCAATAAGAGATTATCTGCAATGGGATGCCTAGAGGAACTGAAAGGCTGGCACTTCAGTCAGGAAATGAAAGATATCATTCATTTAGTTGGTTTATGAAGGATATGTATAAACCATGAATTCAGCTATAATATTTTCTTCACATTATGAGTGAACTAAATTGGTTGCCAAAATTAGCAAATTTCAGCTTTACAAAGTCTTGTGTAAAGTATATTCCTGAAATCTTAGATACCTCCATGTGTACTGTGCCCAAGACAGTGAGAATAATTTCTCCCCTCCTGGTTCCCCATCTAATTGCTAAGCCAGTATTTGAAGATCTACACTTATGGATCATCCCCCTAGAGCAACTTGAGCTATTATTGGGACAGTTCACATTCCTTATGTCTCATCATTTTTCTTTCTAGAGACGTGTAGTAGATACATAAGGGATGCATATGCTATGGTGAAAACTGAAAACAAAATAAAGCATGACTATGCTTCCCAAAAGAGCATGAATGTATACTAAATAATCAATCAGCACCAAGACCATTGTAGTATCAGGACTTGTCTTCTCCTTGAGTCCTTCCCTGAATCCACAATGATGACTTTTATGAAAAACCCTTTCTTCTAAGAGCTGTGCTGAGAAAGTAAAGGTGTGGCCTCTGTAGATCATGTATTTACTGCACACAGGGTAAACCATTAATCCCTGAGGAAGGACGTCTTATCAGTCTTGACAGGAGCCACTCAATGGGTTTCAGTGGTTCGTACTTGGTCTTTTGTGTGCACTCTCTCCTACTCTTTCTCTCCATCCTTTACCCTTCTTTCCTGTAATAGAAATGTGTTTCTATTTCTATATTTTCTAGAGCAGATGAGTTGATTTCTAAATTAGCTTTCTAATAATAAAAACACTTAAAGTTGGAGGATAATCTATCTACATATTGGACATTATCTAGTTATAAACTTTACTTCGAAAGAAGCTGTAGTAGTTTAGTGAACAGTCAAAGTAGTAAGTAGTTTAGAAATTTCCCTTTAAAGCAAAGGTAACCTAAAATAGTTGCTATAAGTGAATTCAAGAAGAGAATTAAGGTAAGAATCATAGTAGATATGAAATAGAATAGGTTATTAATAGGTTACAAAAAGAATATAAATTAAGAATGGGATAAAAGAGTCAGTTATAAATTCAGGAAATGGTACATCACATACTATATTCAAGAGCTATACTTCCTTGATTTAACTTTACCATAATTTTACAATAATTATCATTAATATATATCCACATGTATACAAATAAAAAGTTAAATGGGTTTTTTTTTTGTTCTTGTTTTTTGTTTTGTTTTTTCAAGACAGGGTTTCTCTGTATAGCCCTGGCTGTCCTGGAACTCACTCTGTAGACCAGACTGGCCTCGAACTTAGAAATCCACCTGCCTCTGCCTCCCAAGTGCTGGGATTAAAGGCATGCATCACCACTGCCTGGCAAGTTAAATGAATTACTTTCATAGAGTTTCTTTAATACTTCTGGCTCTTTTACTAAATCCAGTTCTTTAACAACTATGCATCTGCCAATACCTTCTCCTGTGACCATCATTCAGAGTAGAGAAACTCTAGTAACTGAATTGTCACACTTGAGACTTACTGTCTGTCCCTTACTTTGAAGTCTTAAAAGCTACCCTAAAGAAAGTTGTGTGTGTGTTTGTGTGTATGTATGTGTGCATGTGTGTGTTTAATTGTTTAACCTAAATTTTAGCTTTACTATTCCTCTGTGGTACTTTTAACATACAATGTATAATGTCACCCTAAAATGAAGGGCAGCTTTTATTTTTTGTTTGGTTTTGGTTTTGTTTTTTATTTATTTTACGTATATGAGTACACACTGTAGCTGTACAGATAGTTGTGAGTCTTCATCTGGTTGTTGGGAATTGACTTTTTAAGACCTCTGCTCACTCTGGTCAACCCCACTCGCTCTAGTCAGCCCTGCTCATTCTGGTCGGCCCCACTCATTCCAGTAGACTCTGCTTGCTCGCTCCAGCCCAGAGATTTATTTATTATTATAAATAAGTACACTGTAGCTGTCTTCAGATGCACCAGAAGAGGGCGTCAGATCTCATTACAGATGATTGTGAGCCACCACGTGGTTGCTGGGATTTGAACTCAGGACCTTTGGAAGAGCAGTCAGTGCTCTTAACTGCTGAGTCATCTTACTAGCTCAAGGACAGCTTTTAAAGTAACTATTTTTTTAATAGGTGCTGTGAAATAACCTGCTGTGCTTAAGATCAATGGGGGACAGCAAAGTTGATCCTGACACTTGCAAACATTGTGGGAAGTTTTCCTTCAAAGCCATATGCACATACAAATGGAAGCATAGTTGTTTTCATCTTTGTTTATATTTTCTATTGGAAAGCAAAACAATGCTGGTTTATAATGTGTTCCAAAGATGCAATCCAATGAAGAGAGATTCAGGGGTTATATTATTTGCTATCATATCTATTAGGCCATTCAGTGAGTTGTAGTCATTGCACTGAAAACTACACTAGATATGGGACCAGTCGTGTACAAGCACATAAGTGTATTGGAGCCCAGTCTTGCCTGTTCTTCATCCTTACGGAGTAGGACGACAGGCCGCACCATGGACCAATGTCCTGAGCAGTCTCTATCCCCATCAGGAGAGATGCTAGTGGTTTTCAGGCAGCATTTATCATCAGAATGCACAGTAGCACAGTCAGATAAAGGGGCCCTGAGCATATTTACTGCCAAGAGAATGGGAGAAGCACATTTAATATCATATTGATTTTCAATGAAAGTAACATACTAATCAGAAGATAATGTCTTTCTATTAACTCATGTATATTAGAAATATAAACTTATGGTCCAGTCACTTCTTAGAGTTGTCATGGTGATACAATCCTTAGAAAGGTTTTTATTGTATTATCATCTGAATTCTCCATCACAGAGTCTATGGTTATGCAGTGTGCCTAATACATATGTCTCGTGCAATACATATATCTGTCAGCATGTGCTTTCATTCAAAAATGGGACAAATATTTTTCTATCATATACTGAAAGACTTTGGGTGAAATGAATATTTGTTTAAGTTGTACTAGTGATAGAGTAATGCACAAAATTATGGAAAGTGCATAGTTTTACTAAAGCTTAGAATACATTTCACCTTCCTGGGGCATAACTTTAAAATGATTTTAAAACGAACAACTTTAAAATGAAACATAAAATTTTGTCTTTTCCCATTAGAGGAGGAATGGACATTTTAAAGTTCAGAAATAAAAGTTATCCCAAGTCTGAAACTGTTCAATATTTCAATTTTCCAAAATTGCCAAGAGCTCATCTGAAAGAAAGAAATGGGCCAATTATCCTAATCATCTCTAGACTTATTCATAGAACTGATGCCAGATCCCATTAGATCAGTTCTGCTGGTCCACAATGTAGTTGGTTGTTAGCAATCTGGAAAGAGAAGAGTAAATCCAGATGACAAAGGTCACCCCACACTCTGCACCCAGAATGCCCCATTGTTCAGTGCAATAAGAGACAGACTGTCTTTGCTCTCACTTAGTTTAAGAGCCCTAATCTCACTGCTCACTGAATCAAACTTCCATGACTCTATCTAATCATCTACTGACCATATATTTATCATAATTATGTCAAAAACTATTTACACATAATACATATAAAAATGACATCTATTATAGATGGAACATTCTTAAAAGATTTGGTGTTAAATATTACAAATGATAAAATGCCCTCTTTATCCCTTATTTAGTTTTCTTATTAGAATACAAAATAATAGGTTTCATTATGGCATTGTGTTATATGCTTTGTTTGTGTTGATCCTTCTTCCCCAGCTCCTTAAATACATTCATTAAAAGAATAAGGAAGAGCCGGGCGGTGGTGGCGCACGCCTT
>NW_022196895.1:75739073-75786374 GCF_008632895.1 Mastomys coucha
ACCCCATAGGAAGATCAGAAGTCTCAACTAACCCAGACTCCCGAGATCTCAAAGACACTGAGCCACCAACCAGGCAGCATACACAAGCTGGTCCGTGGCCTCAACACAGTTACAGCAGAGGTCTGCCTGGTCTGGCCTCAGTGGGAGAAGATGAACCTAACCCTCAAGAGTCTTGAGGCACCAGGGAGTAGGGAGGCCTGGCAGTGGCGGGGGTACACACATCCCTTTGGAGACAGGGGAGAGGAGGAATGAGATGAGGAACCATGGGCGGGGTACTAGGAGAGGGCAAAAGCTGGACTGTTAAAAAAAAAAAGAAAAAAAAAAAAGAAAAAGGAATTATAATTCCAGACTCCTAGTGACCCACAGCCAGATGGTTATGATCTGATGTCTCCTGTTATGCTGATCTTGAGCTTATGATCCTGAAAGTAATTTGTAAATAGTTGGTATGTGAAATTCTCATGCCTTAAATACTCTTACTTAATATTGAGTAACTTAACAGCATTTATGGGGAAGGAAAGTTGCCTGATCACCTGTGTAGGGAGAGTTGTGGTATAATTCCCAGGAATTCATGCATCTAACCAAATCAGCCAAAGTTCAAAGAGACCCAACTGTGAAGAAAAGCGCATTGCAGGACAAAAATGAAAGAAATTAACACTGATTTTTAACCTTTCTGTTTGTTTGTGACATTTTTGACAAATGACAAAATTCCCTATAATATCTCCAAGTTGATATCTACAGTATAATTTGATTTTTCTATATAACACTGGTATTTCAAGAATGTCTTACATTTGCAACAGAAGAAGCTGAACTGTATGAAGGCCTGTGCTGGCTAGTCTTATGTCAACTTAACAAACTAGAGTTATCTGAAGTGAGGGAACTCAGTTGAAAAAATGCCTCCATAAGATCTGGCTGTAAGGTGTTTTCTTAATTAGTGATTGATGGGAGAGGGCCCTGCCCATTGTAGTGGTTCTATCCCTGGTATGCTGGTCCCAGGTTCTATAAGAAAGCAAGCCAAGCAAGACATGGGGAGCAAGCCAATAAGCAGCACTCCTCCATTGTCTCTGCATTACCTCCTGCCTCCAGGTTCCTGCCCTGTGTGAGTTTCTGTCCTAACTTCCTTCAATGATGAGCATCAATATGGAAGTGAAGACAAATAAACTCTCTCCTCTCCAACTTTCTTTTTGGTCATGGTGTTTCATTGTAGCAATAGAAACCCTAACTAAGACAGGGCCTATGAGTCTAAAACCTTCAGTTAATGAAACTTGCACTGTGAGAGATGGTATCTAATTAGCAAAGTAGAGGGCTATTTTTATAAGGGCATGAGAGGTGAGAATGAAGTAAGTATCCATGTGCACTGGGCTGGACATCTACTGGTTTCCCTTGCTGTATATAAGAACACTTTGAGATTATTGGGGAATTATTTTCCTTCAGTCACTACATGCAAAAGAAATGCATTTAAAATTCACTTCAGTCTCCTGATTATTTGAGCTAACAGTGTCATGAGGTTTATTTGGGGGGCGGGGAGTTCCTTTTGAGTGTGTGTATGTGTCTGTTTTTCTTTTACTTTGTTTTGTAAAGGTTTTTGCCTGTTTGTTTTTCTCTCTTCAGGAATCATTCCTGCTCAGTGAAGAAGCCTTAAAACTCAGTTTTGTTTCCTTTAAAACTGGGATACCTAAGAACTAGGCTGTCAGAACTAGGTGAGTCTCAACAAGAATTTAACTTGAAAGCATTTTGTCTCTCAGCCCTTGACTTAGGGGCTGGATAACCAGAGAGCTTGCTCACTAAAAACAGAGAGTTGTTTCATGGAACCTTTATAGAAACATCATTCCCAGTTAATGGTAACAAACAGAGCTCTCCGGTCACCGTCATCAGAGTTAGCCACTGGGTTTCACACCTCCCAGGAGGGGCTACAGCATGTTTGCTGGAGTGAGTCCATAGCAAAGCTAAGTGTTGTTGTTACCTGCATGGATTCCAAGTGGAACATTTTGGTCTCTGTGTTCCAGTTAATACCTGTTAATCATTTTCTGTTCTGATTAAACCAGTTGTTGGCTTGCAATGCTTTCCGTTGAGATGCTTGCCTGACTTAGCTCCTATGTGCCGGGCATCCTGCCAAATGCTTCTCATGTTAACCCAATTTCATTCCTAGAGAGCAATCTACTGTGTGGGCATTATAAACTGAAGTTCAGAGATGTTAAGCAATTTGCCTAAGATCACTCAGTTGCTTAGCAGAGAACTTGGGATTCAAACTAGATGTGCTTTCAGCCTTACAAAGAACAAAGCTGAATTGAAAGGGTGGGGAGGAAGGAGAGAAAGTATAATGAGAAGGAGGATGGAGAGATGATAAGGAGGGCTTATTCATCAGTTGAATGCTCATGACTGCTGAAAATGGAGTGGTTACAACAGAGAGAGGAAGACTATAAAAGGGGACATGCTTACTATCTGATCCTTTGTAGAAAGAGTTTATTGATCCATTTGCTCCAAGTATGAAAAGAAAGGTGTGTGCCATATGCTGTTTTCTAGATTTTACACACACACACACACACACACACACACACATTCCAATAAAACTGTATTTACAAAACAATATCCACATGTATTAGGTTACAGAAATCTGCTATAATTTGGTTATCTTTCAATTTTATTATACATTGAATTATCTGAGGGCCTGTTCATACACAGATACCCCTTGAGCCAGGGCACATCTGAAAGATTCAGTTCCATTGCTCTTTTTCTGCAAAATTGTGTGCTAGCCTACAGTGAAGACAGTATAGAGTGTTCTAAAGTATAGCAATAATAATCAACAAATAGACATGGAAATTAGTCTCCAGAAGCTTTATATTAGTTAACTTAGGAGATATAGCTGATAGATAGATAGATGATAGATAGATATAGATGTAGATGGTAGATATAAAGAGATAGATGATAGATAGATAGATAGATAGATAGATAGATACAGACAGACAGACAGACAGACAGACAGACAGATCGACAGACAGAAAGACAGACACATATTGATATTTGAGCATCCATCACTCTCTTAAGATTCAATATTCTGACGAGAACTCAGGATAAGACTTCTTGGTCCCCATAGATTACTTAAAACAGCATTTTAATGTTGAGACTTGGTTACTCTGTTTATATGATGAATGGAGGGATTGCTATGCAGCTACGGTGGCCCTAACCTCTAGCACCTGTTGGTAAGGCTTTAAATGAATGAATGATGCGAGTCTTGGTAAGGCTTTAAATGAATGAATAATGCGAGTTGTGACTAAATAGAGGGGTATTACCTTTCTTTAGGGGAAGTGTGCTAAGGTAGTCGTAACTGGCATCCTTTAAAAACCCAATAAAGGTTGTCAGTAGAGCACAGAATTGATGGCAGAAGGCAGTTAATTCTGTTATCCTGGAAACCCCATATGATACTAGACCACCCATCAATTGAATCCATGAGCTTAGATTCCAAAAGATAGAAAAGTAGGATTGGCTCTTTTTAATATTTCAGTCATTCATTCATAGAACATTTTCTTCTCACTTGTGAAAACCTAATTAGACATACTAAAGAAATTATTAGAATTTAATAAAAGTTCCAAAAAAATTGAAACTGGACCTATCACATGGCTTCTTTGGGCTCCTCAGTCTACTAAAAATAAGATAAAACAGACAAAACAAGTATTTATAACTGGTGGCAGTCGTGAATTTCAAATCCTCTGAAGTGAGCATTCTAGCTTTCCTACAGGATCAGAGAGGACTCTCTGTAACGTTGTTGATGCTCATTTGTAGCAGTGATGGTTAATGAGCAGTTGTAGCAAGCAAAGTCAAATAAGCAAGGGGGAAATTCTAGTCATTTTATACAAGCTTTCTAGACCAATTGAAGAATTAGTTGGTCAAAGGATAGGGAATTCTAGAATTATTGAGAAGGAGAAGTAGAAAATGATAAATCTTAACCTGACTTTAGCTTTAAGACAGTATAGCTTCAGGAAGGATTATAATTTGTTCTATTAAAATATTTGGAGTCAATTATTTGTATTTTTCCAACTACCCTCTTGAATGGGACACTTTTCTGGGTTGAACTGTTGTGGTTTTTAACCTGTCTGAGTAGCACACAGGTAAAATGTCCTGGTCCCTTTTGTATAACATTTCAGGTATCTTGGCTTAATTCTTATTTGTCATTTATTTTAGTACAAAATGCCATATGGTCATCAACCAAGTTCAGGAATGTATAAACTAAAAGTCCCTCACTTTATTCTGCTTCTTGGCCTATAGCTTCTTTGTGCCCCATAGAATGCTCATAGGCACCTATCCTGGACTTGAGCATTAGCAACCTAGAGGTGCAAAATTGCTGATCTCTCATAAGACAACCTTTGAATTATAAAAGATAGGTGATGATAAATAAATGCTCCCTTCGCTCTCGTCACCTCAGATATGTTTCTTACCTTTTCTGGATCCTGTGGGTAGACTTCTTGTCAGTCATAGTTGTTCCTAGTTCAGCATAGTACTTTTATTTTAACTCTGTATTTCCCTTGCTTGATTCCAGCAATCATCCCAGATTTCTGGATAGAAACTCCTGCTTCATAGGAGGAGAGGGCCTCAGCCTTGTGAAGGTTCTGTGCCCCAGTGTAGGGGAATGCCAGGGCCAGAAAGTGGGAGAGGGCGGGGTGGTAGGCATGGGGAAGTGGGAGGCAACAGGGGTTTGTTTGTGTTTGTTTCTTTGTTTTTTGGAGGGGAAACTGGGAATGGAGAAATTTACATGTAAATAAAGAAAATATCTAAAAAAAAAAAAAAAGAAAGAAAAGAAACTCCTGCTTCACAATCTAATTTAATGGAAATTTGACCTAATAGATTCATAAAGAAGAATACTTAAACTTCACCAAGAGGCTGTCAAGAATGAATGAAGTTTTGATTATTTGCTCTACCAATCATCAAATACATGCGGAAGAAGTTCCAATCTCTTGAACTCTCTAAGACAAGAGAGATAGAGAGATAGATAGATAGATAGATAGATAGATAGATAGATAGATAGATAGATAGTAGATTTCATTATATATATGTATATATACTCTATCTAGGATATGTGCCTATGAGTGTTCTGTGAGGCACAAAAACTCCCTAAGCCCTGAAACAGGAATTTTAGGTTATACCCTCCTGAAGTTGGCTGAAGTGACTTATGGGGGGGGGGGGGGGGGGGGGGGGGGGGGGGAGTGGGAATCATCACAGGTGAAAGTACTAGGAAAGTTCTGTGTTGTATTTCAGTGTGGGACAGTGAGACATGCCAGGAAACTTGGTAAGGTTGAGTGGGTCGGAAGACCTAGAACATCTGAGAGGATGGTAGGAGCGTCACCTGCTTCTGACCAGGCCCCTGTCACAATACCACACTCCCTACATAGAAACGTGAGCAGTGGTCATGTAGATCAGAACAGAGTTCCCCATGCTAATGCGGTGTGCACCCATTTTCCACAACGAACAGTCAATAAACAATATGGATGAGCATGGACTGTCTCTTTAATCAAGAACTGCCATAGACAGCACGGAGGAAGCCTTCACCTACAGAGCTATGCTGTCTAAGTCTCCTGCAGAAGGCTCCTCCGCACTCCCGGACTTGCCACCACTGAGCTAAGGCAGAGTTCCCCATTCCCCCAGCCCCTGGTTCATCTAGTCATCAGCACACTGGCCTCCTCCATTCTGACTCCATGCAGTTTCCAGCAATGACTGAGTGCCCTGGTGCTTGGGAACCCCAGTCACTAGGCTGAGGCCCCCATTTCAGACTGCATTCTCCTACCCCCTGAAGAGTGAGTGCATCGATGCTTCCCCAAGCCCATCACAAAACAGCAGCGTCTCCCTTTTCACCGGCCCAAGTAGCATTCCTACACCTCAGCAGGAGGTGGAACACACATCTGCATTTCAGTATATTATGTTATGAGTTATATTATAAGCAGTATGACAAGCCTACAAGATTAGCAATTAAATGATTCATTCAAAATGACTGTTTACATCTTAATACACACACCATTTCTTAAATGAATGTAATCTGTTCCCTGTGGGCTGAGAATGAAGACAATCACTCAAGTCAAATAGCTTTGACCATATCAGGAAATCTATATCCAAAAATCATTCCTATAATTCATTCCTTGGTGTAGCAGAACTGTCAACTCTTAGCTTAGCTACGATGGAGGTAAAATCCTTTGGTGATGTGAGGGTCATTGAAGTACAGCCTTATTACAATGAAATCCAATGTCTAAAAATTGTTCTTATTTTGGGCTTGTACCACAGTAAGAGGCAAGATTTTAAGCTCCACTAAAAACAAAACAAACAAACAAACAAAAAGACTTTATATATTTATGTTCATTCAAAAAATACTAGTAGTGATGTGTTATTTTAAAATACACAGCTAAGGGCTGGCAAGATGGCTCAGCGGGTAAGAGCACCGACTGCTCTTCTGAAGATCCTGAGTTTGGATCCCAGCAACCACATGGTGGCTCACAATGAGATCTGACACCCTCTTCTGGTGTGTCTAAAGACAGCTACAGTAAATTGGGCCGGAGCAAGCAGGGCAAGAGCGAGCGGGGCCAACAAATGTCTTGAGTTCAATTCCCAGCAGCTACACACGATAGCTCACGGCCATCTGTACAGCTACAGTGTACTCATACCCATAAAATAAATAAAATAAATCTTTAAAAATAAAATAAAATATACAGTTAATGTTTGGAGTTATTTAAAATTTATATTGAGAAAAACATGTCTTTTCAGTATTGCTGTAAATAATCATCTCCATAAGACTGTTCAATTGATGGTGGTTTTATATCAAACAACGTTTATAATACTCATTTTTATTGTTACAATACTTTATAAATTTTAAAGACTATGACAAAATAAAAACTGAAAGGTATGGCAAGTATTGAAGGGGGATCTCTGGGAGAAGTTGGGGTACAAAAGGGAAACAAGAATGTGATTTAATTCTATTTACTTGAAATAAGTTTTTAAAAGTTAACAAATTCAGATAAGTTGAAATTGTATATCTTTTCTCATCATAATGCAATAAAACTTAAATCAATAAAAAATGGGTTTAGACTACATCATATATCTTTAAATTTTTAATGTATTAAAGCAAATCTGGCTTTGGTTGAAGCTTCTGGTATCTTTGTAGTTTGTAGAAGAAAAAAAAAGGAATTTGATGAAAGTATAATATCACCTAACAGTAACTCTAATCATTATTCCAAATGTAGTTTTCTATTTTGTCAATTATTGCTCCTTAAGGTGCAATCTAAACACATGAATAGCAAGATGCAAGTACTGCAGTGACTTTTATGTGAGTCAAGTTTTTATTTTATTTTCAAAATATAAACACTTTAGGCAATAAATCTTCAGCTAAACTCTTTCTTAATTAAATTATAGTGTCTCCTGAAGACTCTCGAGATGTGTGATATCACTGGCAGTTGTAGTAACAAAATGGCTTGGAGACTATGAATGTCAAACCTTAACTAGAACCTTGACAAATAGCCTACTTAATCTGTTGGCAGTTAGAAAAATAAGTCAAGACAAAGCGATCTCTGTTCCTAGGACTAGAATCGTCCTGGCCTATGGTTCTGTGTTACCTTGACTAACTGTTAATATCTTCCATCTCTGAAGATCTTTTGAAATAACGCAACGTTTCAATTAATTCTTCAGATTTTAGTGGTTCTACTTGTTTTTGATAATCTGTCCTTTCTGCTTCCCCAGGAAGATGGTAATAAAAGGCACTGAGTATCGGAAGAGGTGGATGGAGGAGAGGATGGCTAGAAGTGTCTGAACATGTTCCATTGGCTAGCACTGGCCACTAGATCAATCGAGTAGCAGCCATTACTTACAGACATTCCCATGGAAAAATCTCTCCCTGTTCTGGGAGATGTTCATGGCTGCTCCAGTGACTTTCCAGGTCTCAGCATCTCCCACCATGTGCACTGGACAATCTTTCTCCGCAGTCTGCTTGACCTGTGTTCCTGAATTCCCACTTGAACTTCACATTCTAGTCTTTTTGCATACTTCTCAACAAGTCTATATACACAGAGAAAACTTGCTTCTAGATAAATATAAAGACAAACTATTCTTTGTTACTCACAAAAGACCGTCTGAACTTGCAGGCGGCATTCAAGTCATCTAAACATCTGTCATTCTCAGGGTATGGCATTGCTGTCCCATGCAAACTTGAATCCAGCAGATTAAAAAAAAAAAAGTTAAAGTCAGTTCCTTAGCTATTATGAGTACAGAACAAATTGCCCCCCTTGTGGGGACCAGGGTGGCAATGCTTTTGTGATCAAAGAAACTGTAAATGGGAGCATGAGGAAATACTCAGAGCGTCACACTTTTTTCCGAGAAGTGATACATGGCTTATTTCAGTGAGAAATATAGAGATGTAGAAATATTTTCTATACATCGCTAATGTCCATTACAACTCTCTTATGATCTGAGCCTCCACTATCCAAAAGTAGAGTGTGTAGGATGCTTAAAGTCTCTGGTCTATATTAGTCAGGTACTGTCAGAGCCTCTCAGGAGATAGCTATATCAGGCTGACTTGTCCTTCCTTCAGTCTCTACTCCATAGTTAGTCTCTGCAACTCCTTCTGTGGGTATTTTGTTCCCCCTTTTAAGAAGGAATGAAATGTCCACATTTTGGCCTTCCTTTTTCTTGAGTTTCTTGTAGTTTGTGGGTTGTTCTTCCTGTATTCTGAACTTCTGGGTTAATAACACTTATCAGAGAGTACATACCATGTGTGTTCTTTTGTGATTGTGTTACCTCACTCAGGATGATATTCTCCAGATCCATCCATTTCCCTAAGAATTTCATAAATTCATTGTTTTTAATAGCTGAGTAATACTCCATTGTATAGATGTACCACAATTTCTATATCCATTCCTCTGTTGAGGGACATCTGGGTTGTTTCCAGTTTCTGGCTATTATAAATAAGGCTGCTATGAACATTGTGGGGCATGTGTCCTTATTACATGTTGGAGCATCTTCTGGGTATATATGCCCAGGAGTGGTATAGCTGGATCCTCTGGTAGAACTATGCCCAATTTCTGGAGGAACTGCCAGGCTCACAGCCATCCATTGAACTGAGTACAGGGTCCCCAATGAAGGAGTTAGAGAAAGGATCAATGGAGTTGAAAGGTTTGCAGCCCCCTAGGACGAACAACAATATGAACTAACTAGTACCCTCAGAGCTCCTAGGGACTCAACCACCAATCAAGGAGTATACAAGGTAGGACTGATTGTTCTGGCAGCATGTGTATAGTGGAGGATTGCAAAATCAATCATCAATAGGAGGAGAGGACCTTGGCCCTGTGAAGGTTCTGTGCCCCAGTATACGGGAATGCCAGGGCCAATAATTGGGAGAGGGTGGGGTGGCAAGCATAGGGAGGGGGAGCCAACAGGGGTTTGTTTTTGTTGTTTTTGTTTGTTTGTTTGTTTGTTTGTTCCTGGGAGGGGAAACTGGGAAAAGAAAAATCATATGACATGTAAACAAAGAAAATATCTAATAAAAAAAGTCTCTGGTCTACATCCTATGACAGGTTACTCTGAGATTCCCTTCTTTTGTTTGAGCCTTCCCTTCTAGAACAGTTTCCAGTAGCATTGGCATACTTGGCTTCATTTAAACTAACTTGATGTCCTATCACTTGTAACCAGTCCTGATCCAGAATCCTATATCACACAGCACTTCAAGTTCATGACTATACAAAATAACCATTATCATAGGGTAAACTGAGACAAGAATAGCATTGCATTGTAAAAAAACAAAACAAAAAAACAAAAAACACCTGAACATATAATTATATAAAGAAAACAGAGCAGATAAGATTGTTCTACCATTCAACTTAAAATAATTGTAAAGATATGAAAGATATTACAAAAGCAAGATATGCATACATTTGGGTTTAATATGTACCTACTTCTTTGGAATATAAATATGAATAAAACATAAATATATGGAAAGCATTGCATCAAAATGAAATTTCTGAAAGAAATTACTCACTCTATTTGAACACTATTATATAGGGATAATAGAGTCATAAGAAGGCACCAAAAATTGAAATTATCATTAGTTATTCAAAGGCATCTTTAAAATTTGTTACAAATTACCACTCATTATTAAAGTCCCTCTCTGTTTTATTTATCAGATATTACAAAAATCAGAAAAACCTAATAGTTTTATTTGAGGATCTGCTCAACATATTATTTGGAAAATCTTGGAAAGGTGAGTTTGGCCTGCTGTGCCTCATTATTTCATCTTAGGGAGAACACGGGGAGCAGTGCAGTAAATGTTCTCTTTCAGACATAAAATAAAAGAAGCTTGTCCTTTTTTAAAATGTCTACTTTATTTGTAGGTATATAACTTTTGCCTGCATAGTATGTCTGTGCCCTACATGCATGCCTGCAGAGGCCAGAGAGGGTTCTTAAATGCCCTGGATCTCAAGTTACAGGTAGTTGAAAGCTCCCTGTGGGTGCTGAGAATGAAACCCAAGTCCTCTGGAAAAAAAAAACAGTCCTCTTAGCCACTGAAGAAGTTTTCCTCTTCATATTAAATTGGCTTATCAAAGAGTCTAGAAAGTAAGAGCAGGACACTTTGATAGAACTCTACTTGGCGTCCACCTCTTTATTCTCTGACCTGTTTCATTTTGCAGGTTCTGTCTGACCTCCAGCTGAAGAAACCCACAGACCTGAGTGAGACTGCGGGCTGGTTTCACTCAGATGGCGACCAGGCATGCGGCTCAGACGCGGAGGAAATAGAGGACACACTATCTCTGCAGAGCTCTGCCTAAAGAAGAAAGGAACAAGGAAAAGGACATAGCCACTCCACATGGTAAGAAATTAATGCTAGCACTAGTATTATTGTAGAGGTCCGTGTAGAAAGGCTGCGGGGCTAGGCTGGATCGGTACTGACCAGGTGCGAGATTCACCTAGGGATTTGACAGTGAGAAATGGGGTCGAAGGTTTCAAAAGTAGCTGTTCAGATTGCAGACAAGCTACTCAGAACAAAGGGGTTCAGGGTTGAGAAGAAGGCACTGACAGATCTGTCAGAAAAGATAGAAATGTACTGCCCTTGGTTAGAAGGACTGACCAAGATAAATAAGAAATCTTGGGAGAAAATAGGGAAGGCCCTCAGAAATAATAAGGTAGATGGATTTCCCCTCTGCCTTTGGGGGATGGTCATGGGTATAATGGAGAAAAATGAAGAAGGAGCTTTCAGAAAGCGAACTGAGTCTGACTAGCTCCGAGATAACTTCGGAAACAGATAGCTCCTCGGTAGACTCCAGTATGGAGAGCGAAGAGGACCAAGATAACTCTGGCTCAAGTACAGTAGCCAAGGAGCCTCAAACTTCTGCAAAAGGTAAACTCGCTAAATCTTGTGTAAGGAGACCGTGCTCAGATGCAAAGTCTGCTTCCTCCCAGATAAGAGAGAAAACTCAAAAGGGGTCACATTTAAGTACGGCAGAGCTTGAAATTAAGCTACCAGAATTAAGTGATGAGCTTAGGGAGTTCAAGATGCTGTCAGGCAAAAGGAAGGACAGCTATCGGGAGGCAGGACATTCGCCTTTAGAGAGAGCATTCTGCCATGCTCGGGAGAGCGGGCAAGACACTTCCGGATTGCTGGCTTTTCCAGTGGTGGAATGCCGGGATCAGAATGGCGATATATAGAGATATTATCAAGCTTTTGATATCAAAATTATTAAGGAATTAAAAGAAGCAGTTAATCAATATGGGCCTAATGCACCGTTTACTCAAGTGCTGATAGTTAATGTCATAGATTATAATCTAACACCACAAGATTGGAAGATTTTGTGCCGAGCCACATTACAAGCAGGGGATTATCTGGTGTGGAACTCGGAATGGCGGGAAGCTAGCAAGAAAATGGCTGCCCTAAACGCTCAGTCAGGTAATCCAGATTGGAATCTAGATAAGCTTCCAGGGGAAGGTCAGTATGAAGGGAATGCTAGACAAATTGAGTACCCTGCCAGGGCGTTTGCCCAAATTGCAATGGCGGTTAGAAAAGCTTGGGTGCAGCTGCCCGAGAGAGGTGAGGGTAGCGTGAGCTTGACTGGGATATGGTAGGGTCAAGAGGAACCTTTCCAGAATGTTGTGGCTAGGCTGCAGCAGGCGGCCAGCAGGACACTTGGAAGTTCCTATTCGGATGGATCGCTTATCATGCAGTTGGCTTTGGAGAATGCTAATCCGACATGCAGAGCAGTTTTCCTACCACACAAGGGTCAGATGGATTTATCTGGTTATATTTGCCTTTGTGCAGACATTGGGCCTATGTTTAATCAGGGTTTAGCCATTGCGGCTGCATTGCAAGGCACTACTGTTCCAGAAATTCTGGCACAACAGCAGGATAGAAAGAGATGCTATCATTGTGACAGCATTAACCATTTTAAAAGTGAGTGTCCAAAAAGATCAGGAAGTGCAGAGAGGCAGCAACCAGGTGCTGCGCCGAGGATCTATGCTCATTGTAAGAAAGGAAAACACTGGACCAGAGAGTGTCAAGTTAAAAAAGGTTTTCAAGACGACTCCTGGTCAAAAAAACGAGTCCAGGGACCACACCTGGGCCCCGTTCTTGAAACAAAAGGTAGTGTATGGGGCCACAAGGCTGCCAAAAAGCCAGGAAGATCTGTATCTGAGCTCTTCAGAGCAACCCCAGGAAGTGCAGGAGTGGACCTATGTTCCACCTGTCACACAGTACTAACGCCAGAGAAGGGAGTTAAGATTCTGCCCACTGGAGTTTATGGGCCTTTACCTTCAGAGACTTGGGGGTTCCTCTTAGGAAAAAATAGCATGATTGTAAATGGTTTGCAGATTTATCCAGGCATTATTGACTGCGATTATCAGGGTGAAATTAAAATTATGGCATCCTCACCATGCAGCGTCATTACAGTACCAGCTAACCAAAAAATTGCTCAGCTTATCTTGGTTCCTTTGTATCTGATGTCTTCTAAGGCTGTTACTAATGAGGCAGGACAGAGTTGTTCTGGTGCTCCTGAAGTATTTTGCATACAGTCTATTACTAATAAAAGACCTAATCTTAAATTAATTATTGAAGGAAAAAGGTTTGAAGGTTTAATAGATACTGGAGCTGATGTGACCATTATTAGAGGTCAAAACTGACCCTCAACTTGGGCTCTGATGGAATCAATCACTCATCTCCAAGGGATCGGTTATGCCAATAACCCAAAACGAAGCTCTAGGCTTCTAACCTGGAGAGATGAGAAAGGTAATTCAGAGCAGATCCAGCCACATGTCATGTCAAATCTCCCTGTTACTCTGTGGGGGAGAGATTTGTCATCACAGATGGGGCTGGTTCTGTGCAACCCTAGTGAGTTAGCTAATAAGCAGAAGTCAAAAGGGACATTAGGACACACAGAGGCCATAAGCCTCGCTCTAATAATAAAGGTTTGAAACATTTTCTATGATGGCCACTATCTTGCCTGTGCCCCATGCAGATAAAATTCAGTGGGTTAATAGTACTCCAGTGTGAGTTGATCAGTGGTCTTTATCTCAAGAGAAAATAGAAGCAGCTTCCTTGCTAGTACAGGAGCAATTGGAAGCAGGACATCTGAGGGAATCAAATTCCCCGTGGAACATGCCTATATTCATTATCAAGAAAAAGTCAGCTAAATGGAGACTATTGCAAGATTTGAGAAAGGTTAATGAAACTATGGTAGTAATGGGAACATTACAGATTGGATTGCCACCTCCAGTGGTGATTCCAAAAGGGTTTTACAAGATAGTTATAGATTTAAAGGACTGTTTCTTTACACAATTCCTTTACACCCTGAGGATTGTGAGACTTTGCTTTTAGTGTTCCATCTATAAATTTTAAGGAACCTATGAAAAGATATCAATGGACAGTCCTTTCCCAAGGCATGGCTAATAGTCCTGTGTTATGTCAGAAGTTTGTGGCGCATATCATTGACCCTATAAGAAAAAAATGACCAATAATATATATTGCCCACTACACAGATAATGTCTTATTAGCGGGAAAAATTCCTCAAGAAGTACTTTTATGTTTTAGAGACCTACAAACTGCCTTAAATGAGAAGTGACTGCAGATAGCTCCAGAAAAGGTGCAAACTCAGGATCTGTATAATTATTTAGGCTTCATACTTATGGATCAAGCTGGTATTCCTCAAAAGATATTTATTCGTAGAGACAAATTAAAGACCTTAAATGGTTTTCAGAAATTATTAGATAATATCAATTGGCTTTGTCCCTACTTAAAGCTTACTACAGGAGACTTGAAGCCCTTATTTTATATTCTTAAAGGTAGTTCTGATCCAAATTCTCCTAGATTTTTAACTAAAGAAGGAATGTCTGCTTTACAGCGGGTAGAAAAAGCTATTGAAAATCAATTTGTTACTTACATAGATTTTTCTTTACCTTTGTATTTATTAATATTTAATACAACTCATGCTCCTACGGCATTATTATGGCAAAAGGCACCTCTTATGTGGATCCATTCTCAGATATCTCCTAAATGTAATATCGTGCCATATTATGAAGCTGTGGCTCAAATAATTGTGCTTTGTAGGAAACAATCACTGACTTATTTTGGCAAGGAGTCAAATGTTATCATTCAGCCTTTTACTTTGGAGCAAGTGCTCCAAAGTTAAAACAGCATAGCACAGAATTGTTGCTTGCTCAAATAGAATCTCAAGGAATTATAGATAATCATTATCATAATTTATCCCCAGGATAAATTAATAAAGTTCTTAAATGTATATGAAGTAATTTTTCCAGCTATAACTTCATTGAGCCCTTAAATAATGCCCTTGTGGTATTTACTGATGTTTCCTCTAAAGGAAAAGTTGGATATCTCATTAATAATCAACAGGTAGTCATAGAGACTCCTGGTCTCTCAGCCCAATTAGCTGAATTAACAGCAGTATTAAAGGTGTTTGAGGCTGTACCTGACGCATTTAATATCTATACGGACAGCTTTCACATAACCCAATCAGTACTGTTATTGGAGACATGTGGTACATTTAATTTCTGTACCACAGCAGGAGCTTTGTTTTCTCAATTTGTACAAAGTATCATCTTTGCACGAAAAAAATCAGTTTTATATTGGTCATATATGGGCTCATTCAGGCCTACCCAGGCCATTAGCCAGAGGTAATAATCTCATTGACAGAGCTCTGGTTTTAATTTCAGATCCTGTGGCCTTAGCTAAACGGGATCATGATAATTTCCATCTGTATAGCCAGACTCTGAGGCTTAAACATAAGATTTCCAAAGAGCAAGCAAGAATGATTGTTAAACAATGCCCTAAGTGTGTTATTTTAACTACAGTACCACATTTAGGGGTGAATCCAAGAGGCCTTATGCCCAATCAAATTTGGCAAATGGATGTTACTCATTATGCAGAATTTGGAAAGCTTAAATATATACATGTCTGTATTGATATTTGTTCAGGATTTATGTTTGCTTCCCTGCAAACAGGAGAAGCCTCTAAAAATGTAATTGATTATTGTTTACAAGCCTTTAATGTTATGGGATTACCCAAAGTAATTAAGACAGACAATGGACCAGCTTACACTGGTAAAAACTTTATTTCTTTTTGCAAGGATTTTGGCATTTTTTATAAAACTGGGATCCCATATAACCCTATGGAACAAGGAATTGTTGAGCAAGCACATTGCACACTTAAAAACTGGATTTTGAAAACAAAGGGGGGTGGAAATCTGTTCCCTCCGAGGTCTCCAAAGGAACACCTTGCCTTTGTGCTTTTTATTTTGAATTTTTTTGCAGACTGACATCAAAGGTCAGTCCACTGTAGACCGGCATTGGCATCCTAACACTTCAAGTTCGTATGCCATGGTACTTTGGAGGGACCCGCTCACCAATGCTTAGCACTGACCAGACCCTGTTTTGGTCTGGGGCAGAGGGTCCATATGTATTTTCTCTCAGAAAGAGGATGAAGCACGGTGACTTCTTGAAAGGCTATTCCATCAAGTGGATTCAGAGCCACCGCCTTCTTAGCAAGTGTACTTAAACACACCACTGAAAAGTCTTTTTCCTTTTTCTTTTGTTTTCTTTTAATTTTAGCTGACAGCATTTTCTGTCAGCTTTGCATGTGCTTCTTCCTGTTTTACCTGGAAAACTGCTTATTCCCGAAGCTAAACGAACAATCAATACACAGGCTCACACCAGGAGCAGAAAGGTTTGGCTAATGCAAATCCCTTGCTAGCCTGACTTACTGAAGGTCATCACTACCTCTGCTATACTTGCATTCCAAAGGCTGGTGCATCCCAAGGTTACTGGCCAAACCCTACTAATTTACATTTGAATTGAGCCCTGTTCTCTAGGTTCCCATGAGCCAGAACTGGTAATTTGCAACTGAGTCAGGAGACTACACCCATTCTCAGCACAGTAGTGTCTCTTTGAGAACTTCAGAAAAGGCTGTTTTCAGAGAAACTGTGGCAACTTATAGACTGTGCAGGCATTAAAGGCCTATCTTGGCATTAGCTGTGCAGATGAAGGGTGCATTTACAGAAGCCTATCCCATCAGGTTAGGTCTCTGGAGGATATTCACCTAAGACAGAGGCATGCTCTGAGTGGCTGTGTTTTTGAAAAAACACATAATGAACCCCGTTTACAGTAGCAAACTAGATGCACATGACCTCAAGGATGGGTAACAATATCTGCCAGAGATAACAAATACTCAGGTTATTTTCGTCTAAGCACTGTAAAAATCCCCATGCAAAACTGCCATTTATTTCTGCCTTAGTCCTGCTTTTTTTCTAAACAAAAAGGGAGGAAATGTTGCCTCTCACACCCAGTTCAGCCCCAGTTCAGCCTCCAACCTTTGGTGGCTTCCACTGGAGGTAGTCACCTAGGGAATTAAGCTGAAAGACCTTCTTCAGACTATCAGTTTATCTCTGAAAGAAGTTCCCCTAGAAGTTCAGCTGAGATACAACTACCTACTGCCTGAGGACATCTGCAGACATCCAAGCCATTGATGACCTTCACTTGTGACTCCCTCTTGACCCTTTCCTGACTTCCCCCTGCAATGTTTATGTTATGCAAACATTTTATTCCTTGAGTTTTCGGTTCCAGTTCTTACTTGCCTATATAAGCTCAAAACACCCCCTAGTAAAGAGACATTTTGATAGAACCCTAAAAAAAACAAAACAACAAAAAAAGTAAGAGCAGAATAGAATCCTCCTTTAGCCATGTTGTTAAAATATGGGGTTTAGCTCCCCCACCCAACCTCCTCTGTATAAGAGTCTTGCTTAGACATTATTGTTTGTAAATAAATAGACAGTTTCTCTTTATTCTAGTTCACTCCAAGGGCAGCCACAGTCTACTTGAGTTACCATAGTAAGAAGTAATGGATTCAAATGATTATAAAAAAGAAAAAATACATGCTAGTTTGTGCTAACAAGAGTTCCCAAGGTCCCTCTCAGGCCACTGATATCCTGATGTGAGAGCAGAATGATGGGGAAAGTGTAACTGCTTGAAAAGTCTGTCTTAGACCCGTGTCTTAGTCAGGGTTTCTATTCCTGGCCCAACATCATGACCAAGAAGCAAATTGGGGAGGAAAGGGTTTATTCGGCTTACACCTCCATGTTGCTGTTCATCACCAAAGGAAGTCAGGACTGGAACTCAAGCAGGTCAGGAAGCAGGAGCTGATGCAGGGGCCATGGAGGAATGTTCCTTACTGGCTTGCTTCCCCTGGCTTGCTCAGCCTGCTCTCTTATAGAACCCAAGATTATCAGCCCAGAGATGGTACTATCCACAAGGGGCTCCTACCCCCTTGATCACTAATTGAGAAAATGCCCCCCAGCTGGACCTCATGGAGGCACTTCCCCAACTGAAGCTCCTTTCTCTGTGATAACTCCAGCCTGTGTCAAGTTGGCACACAAAACCAGCCAGTACAAACTCCATTGCTCCAAGTTTGCTCAAGTGGCTAGACACCTATAAAATCACTTAGGTCAGATGAGAATAATCTGTTCTAGTTCTGAGCCTAGTCTTCTAGGTTACAGAAGGCCATCGGTGTGCAGTGTGCATGAGGCTTTCACTTCCTCATAGAGCAAGATACTGTTAGCTGAACAACTTTTTTTTTTTCGTTTTTTTGAGACAGGGTTTCTCTGTATAACCCTGGCAGCCCTGGAACTCACTCTGTAGACCAGGCCTGCCTCTGCCTCCCAAGTGCTGGGATTAAAGGCGTGCACCACCACCACCCAGCTGAACAACTTTTTTTTAACCCTATGATTTAAGAAAAAAACTTGGAAATAAATAAAAATATTACACACCAAAATTAACCAGACCCAAAGACTATACATCTTAATGAACTTATATACAGTTAGAATTTGCTATTAGTATTACCATTACAGTGAACTTTGGTCTCTGTGTGGTCTGACACACCTTCAAAGTTTGGAAGAGGTTCTCTCTAATCTACTGAATTTAAAAGAGGCAAAGAAATTAATCTGTAAGTTGGGAGAACCATCTTGATGTTCACTGGAAAAGAGGGAGGATAGCAAGGTAAAGATTTTAAAGTGAAATCAAATCTTGGTAATTCTGTGAATGCAAAATAATATCTTTAGGTTTAGACAATCTCTTAGTTAGGGTTTCTATTGCTGTGATGAGACACCATGACCATGACATTTCCTTCTTATAAAGGCAAACATTTCATGGGTACTGGCTTACAGTTTCAGAGGTTTAGTCCATTATCATCATGGCAGGGAGCATGGCAGCATGCAGGAAGACATGGTGCTAGAAAAGGAGCTGAGAGTTCTACAACTTGATCCACAGGCAGCAGAAGAAGACTGTGGGTCACACTGGGTGTAGCTTGAGCATTTGAGACCTCAAAGCCCACACCCAGAGTGACACACTTCCTCCAACAAGGTCACATCTACTCCAACAAGGCCACACCTCCTAATGGTGCCACTCTCGTTGGGCAAAGCACTCAAACGCATGAGTTTATGGGGGCCATACCTATTAAAACTTCTAGAGATAATGATATTTAAATAAATAGATAAATAAATAAATATCCGCTTATAAATGGGTATAGCCACACAGTACAAGATACCCACAATGCACTCCAAAGACCCAAAGAAACTAAACAAGAAGGCCTAAGCGAGGATGCTTGAATCTCACTTAGAAAGGGAATAAAATCATTGTGGAGGCAGATGGAGGGAGGTCACTGGTTGGAAGAGGGGATAAGATGGGAATGGGGGTGGTCAGAATCAGGTGTGTGGAAAGACAGGAGAGAGGGTTAGAGGGCCAAGAAAATGAATGGAACCTGCAGGGGGAGGGAGCCCTCTCTAGGAAGTCCCAGAGACCTGGGATGGGGAAGCTCCAATGAGGCAATCTGAGTGACCTTAGCTGAGATACCTAACAGTGGAGATATGGACCCTGAAGAAGCCACCTCCTGTAGCCAGACAGGAACCCAGTGGAGGAATAAGGACACCCACCCACAAAACTTTCACCCAAAATTTGTCCTGTCTAAAAGAAATACAGAGACAAAGATGGAGCAGAGACTGAAGAAATGGGGAACCAATAACTGACTCAACTAGAGACCCATTCCATGGGCAAGCACCAATCCTTGACACTGATAATAGTATTCTGTTAGGCTTGCAGACAGAAGTCTAGCATAATTGTCCTCTGAGAGGCTCCACCCAGCAGCTGACTGAAACAGACACAGAGACCCACAGCCAAACATTGAAACAAGCTAGAGACCTTTCTGGAAGAGTTGGGGGAAGGATTGAAGGCCCTGAATGGAATAGAAACTCCACAGGAAGACTTACCAAATCCACCAACCAAAGAGCATACACAGACTGAACCGAAGTCCCTGGCAGATGTGCAGCTCAGTCTTTGTGTGGGTTCCCCAACAACTGGAGTTGTTGGGGCTGTCCCTAAAGCTGTTGCCTGTCTGTTGAATCCATTCTCCTAATTGGGCTGCCTCATCTGGCCTAACCCTGCAGAAGATAGGGGGATATTCAGGCCCTCCTCAGAGGAGAAGGGGGAGGCATGGAGGGAGGGACTTGTGAGGAGGAACTAGGAGGTGGGGGTAGTGATTGGTATGCAAAAATAAATAAACAAATAAATTGATAGATAGATAGATAGATAGATAGATAGATAGATAGATAGATAGATGATAGATAATAGGAAAATTTTTTAAGACAAAAGAAAACACAAGTTTAGTAATGAGATGCAGTTAAAATCACAAGTACTGGTGAGATGATTTTGTTGACCTCAGAAAGACCATGTCTAAATCTCGGCTACCAAATTCAACAGTAACGACAAATTTTGCCTAGATACTGGCAAAAATCAGTACTGGAATTCAGTTATGGAAACTTTGATAGCTTTGGAAACTGGTTAAAATATTGTCTCTTAGAAAAAGTCTTTGTGCTGGGCCTCCAACCAGGGAACATGCAGGGGTTGTAAATAGGCCCCTACACATTTGTAGCAAGTGTGCTGCTTGGTCTTCATGTAGGTCCCCTAACAAGTGGAATGGGAACTGTCTTTGTCTCTGTTCCCTGCTATTGGATCCCCTTCCCCTACTGGACTGCATGGTTGGGCCTCAGTGGGAGAGGATGTGCCTAGTCCTGCTGGAACTAAATGCCCCAGAGTGGGTTGGTACCCAAGGGGGCTCCCCCTTCTGTGAAGAGAAGGGGAGGAGGCCATGGAAGAGGCATTTGTAAGGATGGGACAGGGAAGGACAGGAAGAATGGGGGCTGTGATCAGGATGTAAAGTGAAGAGAAAATAAACAAACAAACAAATAAATCACTGAAAAAGTGGCTCAAGCATCTTAGGCCTGAAACCTAGAAGTAGAACATTGCCATGAAAGCCAAGAAACTATGTGACTGTATTATTCATAGAACACTATAACATGTAAGGCCATTACAAGTTCAACATAATGGCTTATCTCTGCTTCTCCTTCAAAGGGCAATGGATTAACTTAGGTCAGCAGTCCTGTGGCTGGCAACTGCTACATGACTAGGTAAGTCTCAGAAGCCTTCGTACGCGGAGCAGAATACTGTGTTAGGCTCATGATTCTAAACCTGTGACTCTCAACCCTGTTAGGGGTCAAACAACCTTTTCACAAGGGTTGTCTAAGACCGTCAGAAAACACAGCTATTTACATTATGATTCATAACAGTAACAAAAGTACAGTTATAAAGTAGCAATGGAAATAATTTTATGGTTGGGGGATCACCAAGACGTGAGAAACTGTATTAAAGGGTTGCAGCATTAGAAAGGCTGAGATCCACTGTTGTATGTAGACATTTTTCTTTTAGAATTTTTTTCTTACTATCAAGCCAAGTTTGATAATTATCTCTTACAGCTCTTAACTTTAGCTATATCAGGCTTCAAGTAGTGATCTTGAGTATAGCTATAGACATGGTCTAACAGACAAATGGACAAGACACATACACAGTTACATGAAAAGTGCACACATGTCAATAACATTAACTCACAGTCCACTCAATCAAAAGGAAGAACTTTTACATCTGTAGAGCTTTGAGCTATGAGCTGAGCCCATTTTTGAGGGCACAGTGGTCAAAATGGGAAGTCTGTTATGTACATTTAGATTAATATGCTTACAAATTTTAAGAATTATTCAGAAAAGCAAGAGTATTTTATAAATGGGAGTTTTTAATGTAAGTCAGAAAATCCCATTCAGCGTGTCATAGATTGATTGAAATTGTGGGTGAACCTCCAAGTCCAAGAGAGCCCTGACATAGCTCAAGAAATGCAAAAAGGCTTTAGGTCAATTTTTGTCCAGGAAGTTTAAATAGTGTGGCATTACTTCCACCCGTGGGGTTTACAAAGAGTCCATAACAAACTTTTCCTTTGATATATAATTTTATGATTTGGGATTATAATAAAATATAACCTGAGAAAGCTGGAGGTTTTATTTTTCTTTATTTTGTTTTGTGTAGGGGGGTGTTGGGAGCTTTGGTTTGAGACAAAGGTAGAAAAGAATAAATCAGAGTAGGGAGTGCATAACATTTTGTTTCTACAGAATTCATCTTTATTTTTGGCATAAATTTTTTTAAATCTAGAATTTGCTTATCAATATCCTACATCTATCAATATCTTTATGTTTGAATGCTTTGCCTGCATGTGCATATATATGCCACATGTACACCTGGTGCCTGTGGAGGCCAGAAGAGGGCACCAGATCCTATGGAACTGGAGTTAAGGTTGTGAGACACCATGTGCATTCAAAAGTATGCTCTCTGCAAGGAAAATACATGATATAGCTTCTAAGCCATCTCTCCAGTCCTAGAAGTTAAATTTTCTTATTACTTACGTGATTCTATATTTTAGGTAAAGTAGACTACTTATTTACTGCTTGAAGCTCTATTGCCTAAGACTTCTAATTTAGCAATGAAAAAAAGAAGTTTAGTCATATTTAACAACACTCCATAAGCTAGTAGTAGTATAGTAAGGATGTATACCATAGGTTTCCTCTTATAGTCAGAAACATGCTACATCAGTGTCTTAGTCAGGGTTTCTATTCCTGCACAAACATCATGACCAAGAAGCAAATTGGGGAGGAAAGGTTTTATCCAGCTTACTTCCATATTGCTGTTTATCACCAAAGGAAGTCAGGACTGGAACTCAAGCAGGTCAGGAAGCAGGAGCTGATTCAGAGGCCATGGAGGGATGTTCCTTACTGGCTTGCTTTTCCTGGCTTGCTCAGCCTGCTCTCTTATAGAACCCAAGACCTCCAGCCCAGGGATGGCACCACCCACAAGGGGCCCTCCCCCCTTGATCACTAATTGAGAAAATGCCCCACAGCTGGGTCTCATGGAGGCACTTCCCCAACTGAAACTTCCTTCTCTGTGGTAACTCCAACCTGTGTCAAGTTGGCACACAAAACCAGCCAGTACAGCCAGACATAGATGAATGTAGATAAAGGAGACTAAAGACAGCTCAAGATAGATTTGACTTTAGATCCACAACATTAAGACTCCCCAAAGTCACAAAGTTCAAATTAATCAATCAGCCTCATACAATCTCTAACACGGGTTGTATCACCTACTTTCATGTTACTGTGTTTAAATACCCCCCCAAACTGGAAATTTAAAAGACACAGGGTTTATTTTGGTTTATCTTTACAGGAATCCCACCCATCATTTTTAGGAAGGCAGAAATGGTGTCAGAAACGCTAAGTGGCTGGTCAAACTGAGTCCACATTTGGGAAACAGAATGATTTTTTTATGAACATTTTCATGCAGTCTGGCATCCCATCCTGTGGATGGGTGCTATCCATATTTAAGATGGGTCTTTCTACTTCAGTTAATATAGAAAAAAATTCTCAAAGGCATGCCCCGGGTTTTGTTTCCATGATAATTTTTAATCTTATCAAATTGACCATTGAAATTAGCCATCAGAAGACCATCCCTTGTCAACCTGATGCTAGACAACACTTTAAGGTTTTACACTAAAACCTCCCGTTTTAAGCTCATGTTCATCTACCAATGCATACTGCCCAACGCCAAATATCTTCATGGTCTTTAGCTATTCCAATTAATCTCAAAAGTCTAAGTGTGCCTCTTCTGTAATGTGAGCAATCTCTTAATAGTGAACCCACAGAACATTGAAAGAGACGTTACACATTTCCAACATAACAGTAGCATAAATTAAACATTCTCATTCAATGTGGGGAGCGGGGATAGCATAGCAAGGAAATATCTGACCAAAGCAGTGTCTTAGGGTTTTACTGCTGTGAACAAACACTATGACCATGACAACTCTTATAAAGACAACATTTTTAATTAGATATTTTATTTACATTTGAAATTATATCCCCTTTCCCAGTTTCCCCTCCCAAAAAAAAAAAAAACAAAAACAAAAACCCTATTCCCTCCACCCTCACCCTGCTCACCAACCCACCCTCTTCTTTTAATTTGGGCTGGCTTACAGGTTCGGAGGTTCAGTCCATTATCATCAAGGGATCCAGGCAGACATGGTACAGGAGAAGCTGAGAGTTCTACATCTTCATCTGAAGGCTGCTAGCAGAATACTGATTTCTAGGCAACAAGGATGAGGGTTTTAAAGCCCACACCTACTACAGTGGCACACCTACTTCAACAAGGCCATACCTAATAGTGCCGCTCCCAGGCCAAGCACCCACAAACCATCACAGCAAGACAAAAATGTAGCAGGCAAACACAAATCCTGCAGCTCCACATCCAGCATCAGGAGCCCCAGTGCTGTCCCCAGTGCAACAAAGGACTTGTGTAACCCTGCCCCTCCATTCTCCTTATAGCAAACATGGGGTTTCTCTAGCTCTGGCTACACTCCAAGCCTGAAGCTTTCTTGGAAAATGCCCCATGGCTCCCATACCTCAGAAAGCCTGGATCTCCATTGCATTGCAGGCTTCATCTCCGTAATCTCCTGCATCAGCCCTGCATCAGCAGGACCTCCTCATAAGGAATCCCAGTCTGCGACCCCAATTTATGAATGACTCCACTCACACTAATGGCATTTCTTGACAGTTAACCTAATCCAGAAAAACCCTCAAGGGCATGCCCAAAGATTTGTTACTATGGTGATTCTAAATCCCATCAATATGGCATGTATCATAGACCACTGCATCAAGGTAACATTTTTCTCGAAACCTCAGTTCACACTCTTTTGTGTTAAGTAGTCCTGGAATGGCACATACAGCACTAGGGAACGTGAATCCTTAATAGACTTATTTTATGTGCTCAAATAGATAAATACATTTAAAAAAAAAGCAGTCAATAATGCACTCAACTACATACAACATTGGCTTTATCAGGGTTGGCAAAGGTTTGGGGTTTTGACTCCTGATAAATATTGTCCCAAGCATGGCTTATTCAGAACACAACACAAGAATGTGGTGGTAATACCAGGAAAGAAAAAGGATCTGAACCAGGGACTTGGAAGGTCTACAAAGCAGTATTGACCTCAAATAACTGAATAATGGTGAGAATATGACTGTGGGTGTGGGCATGGAGGAATTCTATTGTTTTCTGTTTATTTGTTTGTTTATTATCTGGGAGGTGGAAGCTAACTGGAACTCAGAGGACACGTCTCAGGTGTCGGTTCTCTCCTTTCATCACATGGGTTCCATTAAACTCAGATCATCAAGCTTGGCATCAAGTACCTTCACCTGAGGAACCATCTCATTGACCTAGAACCCTACAGCTTTGGAGGCACCATCTTGCATCCTAAACACTTTCGTGGTGTACAAGGATCTCACGATTTCATGGAGTTGTGGCTAAGACACTTAAGGTTTTGAATGGAAGAGGAAAGAATGAAAAGGTGTGATTATCGATTCTTGATTCCAAACCCAATATTCTTTTGTTTTGTTTTGGTTTTGGATATTTTATTTATTTACATTTCAAATGTTATCCCCTTCCCCCATTTCCCCTCCGGAGTCCCCCATCCCATCCCTCCTCCCCCTGCTTCTATGAGGATGCTCCCCACCTGCCCACCCACTCCCACCTCCCTGCCCTCACATTCCCCTACACTGGGGCACCAAGCCTTCACAGGACCAAGGGCCTCTCCTCTCATGGATGTCTGACAAGGCCATCCTCTCCTACATATGTGGCTGAAGCCATGGGTCCCTCCATACATACTCTTTGGTTGGTGGTTTAGTCCCTGGGAGCTCTGGGGAAGTCTGGTTGGTTGGTATTGTTGTTCTTCCTATGGGGTTGCAAACCCCTTCAGCTCCTTCAGTTCTTTCTCTAACTCCTCCATTTGGGAATCCTGTGCTCAGTCCAATAGTTGGCTGTGACCATCCACCTCTGTTTTTGTCAGGTTCTTGCAGAGCCTCTCAGGAGTTAGCTATATCAGGCTCCTGTCAGCAAGTACTTCTTGGCAACCGCAATAGTATATGTCTGTATATGGGATGGATCCCTAGGTGGGGCAGTCTCTGGATAGCCTTTTCTTAAGTCTCTGATCAACACTTTGTCTCAATATTTCCTCCCTTGAATATTTTATTCCCCTTTCTAAGGAAGACTGAAGCATCCAGACTATGATCTTCCTTCTTCTTGAGCTCCATGTCTATGAATTGTATCTTGGGTATTCTGAGCTTTTGAGCTAATATCCACTTATCAGTGAATGCATACCATATATGTTCTTTGTAACTGGGTTACCTCACTCAGGATACTTTCTAGTTCCATCCATTTCCCTAAGAATTTCATGAAGTCATTGTTTTTAATAGCTGAGTAAGTACTTCATTGTGTCAATGTACCACATTTTCTGTATCCATTCCTCTGTTGAGGGACATCTGGGTTCCTTACAGCTTCTGGCTATTATAAATAAGGCTACTATGAACATAGTGAAGCATGTGTCCTTGTTATACGTTGGGGAATCTTTAGGGTATATGCCCAGGAGTAGTATAGATGGTTCCTCAGGTAGCACTATGTCTAATTTTCTGAGAACCTCCAGAATAATTTTCTTAATTAAGAAAAGGATTTGTGCCAGATGGTGGTGGCACACGCCTTTAATTCCAGCACTTGGGAGGCAGAGGCAGGCAGATTTCTGAATTCGAGGCCAGCCTGGTCTACAGAGTGAATTCCAGAACAGCCAGGGCTACACAGAGAAACCCTGTCTCGAAAAACCAAAACAAGAAAAAGAAAAAGAAATGGATTTGTAACTGGAGTCATGAGTCCCACCATGTGTACTCTTTGGTTGATGGTTTGATCCCTGGGAGCTCTGAGGGTTCTAGTTAGTTCATACTGTTGTTCCTCCTATGGGGCTGCAAACCCTTCAGCTCCTTGGGTCCTTTCTCTAGCTCCTTCATTGGAGACCCTGTGGATGGCTGTGAGCCTGAACTTCTGTATTTGTCAGGCACTGGCAGAGCCTCTCAGGAGACAGCTATATCAGGCTCCTGTCAGCCAGCACTTGTTGGCATCCACAATAGTGTCTGGGTTTGGTGATTGTATATGGGATGGATCTCCAGGCAGTCTCTGGATTGTCCTCCCTTCAATCTCTGCTCCATACTTTGTCTCTGTAACTCCTTCCATGGCTATCTTGTTCCCTCTTCTAAAAAGGATTGAAGTATCCACACTTTGATCTTCCTTCTTCTTGAGTTTCATGTGGTTTGTGGATTGTATCTTGGGTATTCTGAGCTTCTGGGCTAATATCCACTTATTAGTGAGTGCATACCATGAGTGTTCTTTTGTTATTGGGTTCTCACTCAGGATGATATTTTCTAGTTCTATCCATTTCCCTAAGAATTTTGTGAATTCATAGTTCTTAATAGCTGAGTAGTACTCCATTGTGTAAATGTACTTCATTTTCTGTATCCATTCCTCTGTTGAGGGACATCTGGGTTTTGTTCATAGCAGCCTTATTTAAAATAGCCAGAAGCTGGAAAGAACCCAGGTCCAATCAGGCTCCTTCCAGCATGTACTTCTTGGCATCCACAATAGTGTCTGGGTTTGGTAACTGTATATGGGATGGACCCCCAGGTGGGACTGTCTCTGGATGGCCTCTGATGTCCTTCAACAGAGGAATGAATACAGAAAATGTGGTACATTTTTATACCATTGTTACATGATGTGAATAAGAAGTCCAAATGCAGGCTGGGGCTGTAAGGAGAACATTATTCACTTTAATGCCTTGGTGTTGCTGAGATCAGACTAAGTTACTCCCCTGAGTTACTCCAGATTGTGCAAAACAGCAGGTTTTCAGAGTACGCGTTTCATTGAGAGAACCTGTCTCAGAAGCAGTTTTTTTTTACTTCATTCTGAGTGTCTAGAATGACTTTGTGTCTCAGAAGACTGTGAATGGTACCATCTGTCACCACCCATACACCCACAGACTAGTAACTTTTTATTCCTGAGAGTAGAAATAGAGCTACCCTGGAAATGTATCAGGGGACTCAAGACTTCCAGGTGGGGTCACATGGAAATATTCACATCATATCAGGACAAACCATTCCTCAGATGCTACAGATCAAGGGAAGAGTGCAATATAATTCCTTCACCTCATCTACAGGCATTGAGAGGTGGCTACCTAGCCCCATAGTGGCAATGGTTTCCATCCACCTGTCATCTGACCACAAGGTGCATGGTCAAGAGACAGGCCAACGGAGAGCTCCACTGTAAACACTCCAGCCCCACTGTAAATGCAACCTACTTGAACTATCTGCTTATCCTGTTTACCCGTATGGAAATGACATCTATTCTAACCACACGAAAATTCATTTGTATGAGTCAAATCTTGCCCTTCGCTTTATCTTGCTCTGGGAGCTAAGCATTGGTTCAGCTGCCTGGCTAAGGCCAACAGGAAGAGCCGAACTATCTGAGTTTGTTCCTCTAGCTTGAAGTCATTATTTTGTCAATATAATCTCTATTTCTATTCTGTCAGAAGCTTCCCTGCTTCTCATGAGCTCTGAACTACAACTTTAACCCTTCATAGCCATTCTATAACGTTAATGTGTGCTTGTGTGTGGTGTATGGGTGTGTGGTGGGTGTGTGTTCACCTATCTTGGGAAGAAATAATTGATGTGCTATTAAAACTACTAAAAGGAAAAAACACAGTAAAATTTTATTTAAAAAAAAATAATAAACCAGTGGAGCTGGAGAGATGGCACATGGCTAAGAGTACTGTGTAGATTTATAATCTTAGTGATTTGTTCCTTTAATGAGTATGGAGTTCCTTCCTTATCTCTTCTTGCTAGTTTTGGGTTTGAAAATTATTTTACTACATATTTTATACATATTTTATAATGGTTACACCTACTTTTTTCTTAATCTTATTTGCTTGGAATACCTCTTTTCATTCTTTAACCCAACATGGTGCCTACCTTTGATAGTGAGGTGTGTTTCTTGGAGGAAAAAGCAACAGATCGTGTTTGCTAATCCAATCTGATAGCCTATGTCTCTCTACTGAGAAAGTTAATATTAAGAATTATCTGGGGGTCATGAGTATTAATCCCTGTCATTTTGTTGTTTTGTGATGCTCAAATTTTTTTGTTTTTGTTTTTGATTAACCATTCTGTTGTCATCTAGTCCCTATAAACTCATTAATGTGTTTATTCTTCCAAGATATATCCAGACCAAAATATTATACTTATTCTTTCCCAGTAAGAATATGAGATAATTACACTTATTATTTTGTTTCACTTGAGGAAACTGGAAAGGCAAACTGCCTTGCTTGAAATTCTGCAGCAGGAATCCTCAATACTTCTCTTTCTTTGTTCAGCTATCTTTATCTCTATGCTATTCATTCTATCCCACATACTCCCAACTACTCAGTTCCTTGCGATTGTATATTTTCTTTTTTAATTTTTTTAAAATTTGGCTTGCTAAGGAATACATACATGCATATATACATACACACACACACACACACACATACATATATGTCATTGTATCTTGTGTTCCCCTATCACTCTCCCAGCACACAAGTCCCCTTCTCCTTTTATGGCACACATATATGCACATACAGACAAGATGTTGTGTAGATGGACAAATGGGTAGATATAATCACATTTTCTTTAGTCATGCATCTGCTAATGGACATCTAAGCTGTGTCCCTGTCTTAATGCTTATGAATAGTGCAACAGCAAATGTGGATATGGAAGTGTCTTGCAGAATGCTCAATTAGAGTCCTTTGCATATATATTTAAAGAGTGGTCTAACTGGACCATATTGGTATAGTTGTCACAATATAGCGACAAAGCCAGGAGTCCAGGCGCTCTTCTACATGGGATAGTGTCCTTGCATTGCTGGTCATCACTTTCTCCTAATGACTTATCGTCCACTGAGTAAGAATGAGTTCTTACTGTGTACCTTGTTAGAGATGAAAGAAAGTTCTCAAGTAACTGTCAGGTGCTGAGCACATTTAAATAATTATGGTCTGGTTTGGATGCTTATTTCTGGTCTTAAAGTTGAGCCTCAAGATGGCTCTCTAGTTACTGGGATCTTCTCTTCCTCTATGATTTTTTTATATAGCAGCCAGAATTCCATAAAATTAATTTTTTTTTAGACAGAAGATCCTTTCAATCTGTGTAGCTCCAAAAATTATTTATCAGGAACAAACAATATCCATTATTTTTTTCAGATTCTTGGATTGAACTGAGGGCTTTGTATGTGCTTGGACTCTAACACTGCTGCTACTGTTGTTGTTGTTGTTCTTGTTGTTGTTCTTTTATGAAAAATAGTGCAGTATTTTAAAATTATGAGTATATTTAAATTATGGTTAAATTTATTTCTGTTGCTAAAATTAGTCTTCTGATATGAAGAGATAAATATTCTTGCTGGCATTCCCTTCAGCATTATAAAGAAAAGTCTTTATTATTTTAGCAAATAATGAAAAGAAATGAAAAATCTACATATACAAAGTCATTTTAGGCAGATTTATTTTTAATTTTTTTAAAGATTTATTTATTTTATTCATATGAGTACACTGTTGCTGTCCTCAGACACACCAGAAGAGGGCATCAGATCCTATGATAGACATCTGTGAGCCACCATGTGGTTGCTAGGAATTGAAGTCAGGACCTCTGGCAGAGCAGTCAATGCTCTTAACCACTGAGCCATTTCTCCAGACCCTAGGCAGATATTTTTAATGAGTACTATATTAACTCATCTGAAGCTATTCTCTTCTTATATGGCACAAATTCTCATGTTCTTGCTTTTTGGGGGAGGAAGCTTAGAAACTGAGATCATAGACTTCAACAGACAGTAGGACTGCTTAAGGAAGGAGTGTCGCGTAGGGTGGCTGGGTTTTCATTTACATCATTTACATCATGCAGTCTCTTCATAGTGCAATCTCTGTGTGTGATAATAACTGCTAAGGGGTTAGTTCTTGTTGTGGGTTATTCTGGGGAAGAGGGCCTGTTTGCAAAGATGACTGTTCATATCTAATAGCCTTTCAAGAGGGTCTGTTTACAAAGAGATGTGTCTATGTCTAATAACTTTTCAAGGTTGTGGCCAAGTTTTGATTCTTTGATATTTTTGGTGATTCATGAACCTCACCATTATCAAGAGCAACCCCGTTATAGATACTGCTGGTTGCATTTCCTGCTTTCTGTTTTTTTTAAGGGAGGCCAAATGAGTTCAAGATTTCTCATTTCCAAAAATAACTTTTGTTTCTTTATCTTGAAAAATAATTCATATCCTTCATGGAAATTTTAATAAATAAAGGGAAAAATAAATAAACACAGCTATAACCCTACTATCGTGAGGTAACAAAATGGTAATTTTCATGTTTGCTGGAGACAGACCACTGAGTACCTCCTTCTGAATGTGCCACAGGGTTGGGCTCACAGCTTTGCATGGAAAAAAAAAAGTCACTGGTTTGGACTCTGACTGAGAGTCTGTGATCCTTGGTAACTAAAACTAGGTACATACGCAGGATGTGCATTCCTAGAATCTGCCTCAGACATCTTACCTCACTCTCTCATTGGCGAGCTAGATAAGAAGAATGTGAAAGATACTCCACGACTCTGCCAAAGTTCCAAAGTAATGAGCTCAGTAATACAACGATTCCTTTAAGTCAAATTCGTGACTTTGGCCAAGAGCCCATGTAAAAGTAACCCACAAACAGGATATGACAAGTTTTTCCTAACATGGAACTTGCTTACAATCTGTAATGCCTAAAACCAGCAGGGACTCAAAAACACATAAAAATCAGTGTTTTGTGTCTTAAAAGTTCAGCCTGAGTCAGAGGTACAACCTTGGCTATCTCTGGAACACAACTCCTTTGTGTTCTAAGAAAACACTTCCCAGAAGATTTCACCTCAATTATGCGGGTCTCTTCTTCTTCTTCTCCTTCTTCTCCTTCTTCTTCTCCTTCTTCTCCTTCTTCTCCTTCTTCTCCTTCTTCTCCTTCTTCTCCTTCTTCTCCTTCTTCTCCTTCTCCTTCTCCTTCTCCTTCTCCTTCTCCTTCTCCTTCTCCTTCTCCTTCTCCTTCTCCTTCTTCTTCTTCTTCTTCTTCTTCTTCTTCTTCTTCTTCTCCTCCTCCTCCTCCTTCTTCTTCTTCTCCTCCTCCTCCTCTTCCTCCTTCTCCTCCTCCTCTTCCTCCTTCTTCTTCTTTTTCTTCTTCTTTTTTAAGTATAGAATAGATTTTATTTAGGGCATGGAGAGGGGAATTAAGGGAGTACTAGAGGCAGAGAAAGGCAGAAAGATGGAGAGAATAGATAATTGGAGGCCTGTCGTGACCACGTGGAGAGATGGGGAAAAGGAATGGGGAGCAAGGGAGCAAAAGAGCAAGAGCTAAAAAGAGAGGCAAGAGTAAGCGCTGGTCTCTTCTTGATCACCACTAATTTCTTAGCTCCAGCTAACCAACAGCAGCTATCCCAGTAGTCTCCTTCTTCTATTGACTATAAAGACAGAGTCACGTCACCAGAGTTGCTGAGTTCTGCTGCTTGCAGGAGCTGAAACATAAATAATAAATAATAAATAAACATAAATAATCCCCTTATTAAATTACCTTATCGCTAGCTTCCTCTTTTCCAGCTCCTTCACTGGCCAAGCTTGTCTGTTCTGGATCTAGCTCGGTAGATTGACCTTGAACTCAGAGATCTGCGCGCCTGTCTCCAGGGACTACAGGTCCATAGCACTATGCCTGGATTTAAGCTTTTCTTCATTTAGAACTTGCAATGGCTCTGGCTGGCCTTGAACTCAGAGGTCTGCCTGGCTTTATCTCCTGGGATTAAAGGTGTGTACCACCATGCCTGGACCTAAATTTAGTTAGGTAGGATCTCACTCCAAGGTCACCACTCCCTTACTTTAATTGAATATCCTTGAACAATGGATTCAGCTTCATTTCACTTCCTGGTGCCCCTTTAATATTCAAACTATATATTTTATATTTTTCCTTTCGAAGCTCACTATGCTTATTCAAAACTCTCTTCATGAGACTTAACCAGAAAACAAAGTCTGGGATGGGCATTTCTGAGACTTCCTTTGTCAATGCAATTAATCTGAGTCTCTTCACCTTAGCCTCAGGCAGAATCTTTAGACAAGGGCAAAAAGCAGCCATGTTCTTCACCAAAATACTATAAAAACAGTCTCTAGGTCACACACTGAAGTTCTTCTCCACTGAAAACCCATGGGCCAGGTCTACACAGTTCAAACCATTCACAGTAACAACGTCTTCCCTATTTCTTCTAGGATAGCACATTAAGCCCCACTTAAAGCATTCCAATGCTTTCCAAATCCAAAGTCCCAAAATTCACATTCCTCCAAACAAAAGCATGGTCAGGCTTATCACAGCAATACCCCAGTCTGTGGTACTGTAAGATTAAGTTTTCAAGCTGTACTGTGGGAATTTAGCCATTGGTTGAACTCAGTGGGAGACCAGCTCCCAGAACTCAGAAACAAGGAGACCAGGACAACCTGGCAGAGAAAGAGTAGCAAACAACTGCCAGGTGGCTAACCCACCCCTAAACCCTAGCGCAAGCCAGCACCAATCAGAAACCACCCCGTACCTTCCGCTTACCCTAGTCTTCCCTTTTGACCCAGCAACTGCACAGGAATAAAAGCTGCCTAAGACCTTGCTTGGGGCCAAGACTCTTCTACCCCTGCGAGGGATATGAGTCTCTCCCCAGCTAGCTGGAATAAAAAGCCTCTTGCTGATTGCATCAAGTTCGAGTCTTGATGGTATTTGGGGTCGTCGCTCCTGGGATTTGAGTGCGGGGGTTCCTCCGGGAGTCTCACAGTACCAACTTTGCATGAGTGGTCCAGGGATGTGGCTAGACCATCATCAGAGAACATGGCTACTTCTGTCAGTTTGCTCTGATGTCTTTACTGTGTGAGTTTTACCTGCGTCCACTGGCCTGAGATACTGCCATCCTATCTTCATGTATGACAAATGGAAGGTGAAAGAGAGAAAAATGATGTTCTTCCTCCACTTAGCAACCCCATCTAAAAACTGCAGGTGATGCCTCTGACTATAGCCCCCTGGACAGTCATTTGGACACATTTGAATACAAAGGGGCTATGAAATGAAGCTTTGACCTCATTTCATATAGAAAATCCACCTGGGAGCTAAAACTTATCATCCCTTCTACTGCCAGTGGTCAAAGTGCTATGTTACAGTCAGTGCTGACAGTCCGGGGTCACTTGAATGAGATAGAGGACAGATAAGCTCATCTCTGCCTGTAGTCCCAGTACTGCTGCAAAGGGCAAAACTGTGTTTTTCTTTCAATTGGCTGCTTCTGTAGAAGGAACCATCCTGAAACTGGTGCCATAAACTATTTGTTTACTTTACTTGCACAAATCTTCAGATTTGTGTTTATCTGGATGGTGGTTTGGTTTTTATTTTACTTTGTTTTGTTCTTAGCAGTTTCCCTTTCTGAGGATACAGTTGTTTCTATCTAAGGGACTTGAATCAGGTTTGTTTTCTCTGCCCACTAAAGAATTAAAGGCCAGGAAGTGAATCATAGTTGTGAAATGCAAGCAAGTATAATTAAAAGTTTAGGAAAACATACACACACACACACACACACACACAATCACTAGGAAACAGACATCCCTAGGGTAGGGATTCCGAAACTGAAATCCATTTCTCCCTATAGAGCTGGGAATTTTAAGTAATTTTGTTTGACATATTCCCTTGCATTAGTTTGGATTAATCAGCATAGAATATTTTTTAAAAAAGCAATCATGTTCAGGACCTACTAGTACATGTCCAACCATGTCAGGCAGAACCAGGGCTATGAGGGGAGAAGGAAGCCCTACAAGCCTTTGTCCCCTGTGAATAAGAAGTTGGATGTTTGTCACTTTGTGGTATTATTTGTGGCCTCTTATCCCTATCTGAACAATTTGAAGGTGTTGTCTGACTTCTATTTTCTCACACACATCGCACCTAATCATTTTAACTGCTATTTAGGGATTGTCACAACAGTATCTCTGGAAGTCTCATACTGTCAAAGTGAGTGACATGGAGACAGAAAGCAATCTTTGTGCCACAGGAGAGGGTTATGTAAGAAGCCAAGGCTGAACTTGATGATGACAGAGCTCCAGGGAGAATGAGAACCACCTGATGATATCGTGTGCCCTTAGTGTGCTCCACACTGGGGAGGTAAAGCTGCAACACACATAAAACACACATAAAGAGCGATGCCTGAAATCTGTTACTACTACTACTACTAGAACAGAAACGAATAGAAAAGAAAGACAGAAAGAACAATTGGAGCAGTATTTTGTCTTTATTGGAGGAACAGAACAAGCAAGGAAAGAACCTTAGGGAAAAAAACCCTTCTCATGTTTTGTTGTTGGAGTCAGAGAGGTTGACAGCTTCTTTGTCACCATTGTCCACCACAAGCTGTGCATGTGAAGAGGGCCATCGGTGTGTCCCTGGAGCTGGAACAGCCTCTCATCAGTCGCTCTAAGTTCAGAAGCCAGCTATTGCATCTTTTCCATACAACCTTATGGGGAACATCAAGAACTAAGGTTAATGGGAAGAGCTCTCCAATATCCCATTCGATAGAAGTCCTGTTTGATAGTGTGAAATGTAATTGGCTAATTGGCTGAGCAGAGCACCAGAGTCTTCCGGAGAGGAGAGACCCTTGAAAAACCTCCATGTCAAGTCAGAGAGAGGGACAGTATCATTAGGTATAACTTCCTGATAGTATATGCTGCTTCACATACAACAAACATTATTCTTGGTGGGGCATCAAGGTCCATACTATGTGAAATCTGATTCCCATGCTTCTTCAAGGTAGAGCTACACTCCATTTCTAATTGGCAGTCTGGGAGGGAATTGTAATCCCCCTGGGTTTGTTCCATACAGTTGCCCAGCAATATCCCATGACACAATAGAAGTACTTTGAATAATTTCTCCTGACCCTGTAAGCTTGATGATTGTGCCTTCATCCAGCCATAGAACATTGGTAATCATGGCACAGGATGTCTTATTGCAGTAAGCAGGCCATTCTCCAGAGAAGAGATGTACCATAGGTGGTGAATGGGATTGACAGGATTGAATGGAGTGGTTTTGTTAGTGTCAAGGTCAAGACAGGAAAGTATTTCTGAAAAGGATTCTTCTTTGGAACAGTCTAGAGTTGTCCTGTACCATTTCAGAGCAACAACAACAACAACAACAACAATACACACACGGGGGGGGGGCAGCAACAACAATACACACACAGAGGGGGGGCAGCAACAACAATACACACACAGAGAGAGGGGGATATACTAAAGAATAAGGAATGAGGTAAAAGTCTGTTTGTGTCTCTCATTAGGGATTGATATTGGAATACATCCCTGAGGAGCACTGGAATCAGAGATGATACAAGCATTACTTTCATCAGCTCATCCCTGTAGCTTGACTCAAATTAATCAGGATTCTGGAGGGACGATTGGGGAGAGGGATTGGATTATGAAAGGTCTTTTCAGAACCACAAGAGAGGTTTCATTATTGAGAGGATTACACCAGTGAGTTCGCTGTTGCACACTTGGGAACCAAAGGGCCATAACTATGGCTGAGACTGAAACCTGCAATTTCTCAACAGGATGGCCCAGTCAAGTGGTCTGATCTGGGTCTGTAAGAAGGCTGGTGTTTGAAAAGCTACTGGAAGTCCTCCCAGGTACAGCTGGAGCTGGCAGTTTCTAGAGAGCCCAGTAGCCGTACACAAGCTGACAAGGTGTGGTGGTGAATCCGCATGTCTCATCCTGTAGATAGGCAAGGCTGTTACTGGGATCTGGTGCTGAGACTGGCATTAAGTCCGCAGGACAGAAAGTGGGAAGTCCCTTTTGTTCTCCCTGAGCAGCCCTGCCTGAAGTCCTGACATCTGTTGAATTTTGACAAATGGGTGATGAGAGTCACAAATCTGACTTTGTCAGGGTCCAGCACAAAGTCATATATAGAAAGGTCAGTCATATGGGGTTTTAACATCTTGAGATCTTGAGGATTAATTGTATTTCTAAGTCTGAGCAGAGCCAGGACATGGTCGGACCCATGGAGACTGGGTTTCTTGACTTAGATTCCTTAAGCATTTCTTCCTTTTTCCTTTCTTTCTTTCTTTCTTTCTTTTTTTTTTTTTTTTTTTTTTTTTTTTTTCTGAGACAGGTTTTCTTTGTGTAGCCTTGGCTGTCCTGGAAATCACTCTGTAGACCAGGCTGGCCTCAAACTCAGAAATCTGTCTGCCTCTGCCTCCCAAGGGCTGGGATTAAAGGTATGTGCCACTACAGCTGCCTTAAGCATTTCTTCAGCAGATCATTGGCCTTCCCAGTCTTCCCAGAGAGAGGACTGGAGTCACTGGGTACAATGTAGATGATATTGCATTTCCAAACTTTAGTCACATCTTTGGTAATCTCTGCTTTCAAAGCAACCCCATTGTCACAATGGGTGCTTTTAGTTAACACAAATAAGAAAATTATTTCAGAGTGAAAGACTAGTCACTTCCATGGCTATTTCTGTTTCACAAAAGAAAGCCTCTATCAATCCAGTAAATACCAGACTAGGACATATTTGAAGCTGGGTCCACTGGGCATGTGAGTGAAATCCAGCTGCCAGTCCAGGATAAGTGACCTGCGAGGGACTCCCCGGGGCCTAGAGATGCCTATTAAAGGGATTCGTTTTCTAATATGTCTCTGTAACACTAAGCTCTGCTTAGGATCCTTTTCCTAGGATCTATGTGTTCTGATCCAAACAATACATCTGATATATGAGTTTTAAGACTTCCCATTGTAGAGCCTTTGGTAATGATAGTTCGCCATTAGGTATCAGCCAGCATCCTTGGGGGCTGATTTATGGCTGACACAAAGGCCATTTCCTCTAAAACAGTGGTCATCTTCCTAATGTCTTGACCCCTTAATACAGTTTCTCATGGCGTGGTGACTTTCAACCATAAAATTATTTTCATTGCTACTTATTTTTTCCTGTGTTATGAATTGTAATGTAAGTCCTGGTATACAGGATATCTGATATGAGATCCTTTTTCCCTTTGCCATTGGGCCATCCTCCTCTGGTGTCCAGGACAGTAGATCACAGCCACTTGAGTGAGCAGAGGGACTTCATCTGGGAACCTCAGAAATTCTTGGGGATGCTCCGTGGAGTCCCAGCTGTGGTGAGGAGGCCTCTTTCTTTCCATATGGCCACATGGGTGTGGAGGATGGGTACGGTGTATATGATTTCTGTATAGATTCTGACTCTTGTTTCTTGGGGTAGTTCCAGGGCTGGAGAGGGAGGCATCGGCTCCGCTAGGTGGGCACTGGAGGCTTCAGGTACTGGTCCTAATGTGAGAACATCAAGGTTAGTGACTGTTGCCCATTCTGCATGTTGGATTCCTTCTTTTATAAGGAAACGCCATCTGTATAAAGGACCAGGGTCAGAGGTTTCTAAGGGCTGATCTGAGAGACCAGATAGGATAGGGAGCTTTCTGAGATGACACCTCCAGAGGACTGGAGGGGCTTCCTTCCCTTCCTTTTCTGTCTGATAGGTAGCTAGATTCAGGTCTGGAGAGAAGTCCCTGATCCTAGCCTGCTGTCTGTCAACCATGGGTGGATTTTTCCTTTGAATTTAGAATGTCCCCTATGTCATGGAGTGTGTGGGCCATGAGAGGGCGCCCAATCGTAAACTTTTGAACCTCAGGGAGTGTAGCTGAGATAACATCCAGGCCATCTGGTTGCTACCTGGCTGAATTCCTTCCTTGGGTGTCCTACGGGCTGTAGGGAAACACCTGTGAACTGTATAATTGCTCAGTGACCTACCATTCCATTACATACACACATCAGGAACTTAAACTGGGTGAGCAGGCTCAAGGCAGGGGTCTTATCACCTTTTTCAGTCCGGGGAAGGCTTGTTTGTAATATGGAGTCCTTTTAACCACAGTGAGTCCCTGAGCCCGAACTTCCATATGCACTTGACACAGAGCTGTACGTAACTCTGCCTAAGCAGAGGTCCAAACGATACAATACCCCAAACTCTCAGAAATGCTCTCATCTGTTGAAAGGTTTGGGGGAGCCATAAAGCCAAAATAGATCTGACTCTTCCAGAACCAAGGCCCTGGTCCCTCTTGGGAAGAGAAGGTGCAAGTAGGTACCCTTGGTTTACATATCTAGATGTTTTCCTAAGATACCCTGCAGCCCTTGCCTGCCAGAAAATTAAGTAGGGATTCTGTTCTTGCTCAGGAAATGGTTTCTTCTGTTGGCCCACATAGGAGGATCATCTACATATTGAAAAGAGGGTGGGTCCATGCTATCAAATCTTGAGGAAGAACTCAGACAAATAAATGGGGACATCTCTAAATCCTTGTGAGAGGACACTCCAGGTGACATGTCCTAGTCTACTATAGCAAGCGTCTTAAAAGTAAAAAGAAGCTATGTATCCAAATGGAGCAGAATACAAAAGAAGACAGCATTAGGGGAAAATTGAGTGAGGAGAGTATGAGACTAGGAACTACTGGATGGGGCAGGGTCACTGCACCATTAATCAGACTGAGGTCACAAACTAACCTTCACTTGTTGGGGCCTTTGCTAACACCATGAATAAGATTGTTTTATGGAGAACTAGAACACTCAGTCAGTACCTCTTGTTTCTTTAGCCCTTGAATGATGGGAACTATTCCCTGTCTGAACAGAGTTTCAGGGCATATGGTTTTTGATGTGAGAATTGGATGGGATCTTCAAGGTGTGTGTGTGACCACTGCACTGGCTGTATACGGTGTCCCTGTCATGTTGTCCTTTGTCCATATTAAAACCTGGACATTGCTTTTTAATAAGAAGTAGTCAATAGCACTGCCCTGGAAGAAGAATCACTTTGACCTTGAGCTTAACAAGAGGAGTTTTCCCAAAAAGGGGGGGGGGGCCTCTGGGAATTTTTTTTTTCTGCTTTTTTGGAAAAAAAAAAGTAGAAGAAATGAATGCTCCTCCAAGAATGAGCAGGTGACATTTTAAAGTAAGTAAAGTAACAAACACTTTTTGAGCTGTCCCAATAGGGGCTGAATGGCTGTGGTTCTTTAGGATGTGAGATAATGGCTGGAACCATGCCCCCAAGTGGTTTATAAAGTTCACATTACAGTCATCTACAGTGAAAATTGCCCCGGGCTCCTCTAGATGGCATAATGGGAGTCAGTAATACAATCCCAGTAACATTTTGAGAAGATGGTGATCTGGGACCTGGTTCTGGAGTCCTCAATTCTTCTAGTGATTTCCCTTGAAAACACAGCAGTGTCCAAAGAAGATGCCAGTGTCTGAGGGTAGTCCTAATAAAAATCATCCTCCCATCCACGGAACAAGGGACTCTCAGTCTTAGGTGGTGTTCTTGTTGGGGGAAACCCTTATCAGGTTGTCCCTTGGCAACCATTAGTTTTCCATGGTACTTGTCATTTTTTTTTCCTGGTCCTGGTTATAAAAGTTCCAACTCAGAGTGCCTCCTTCTCTTCCTGGAGTATACAGGATAACTAGGAGGAGCTAAGGCATTTTTCCTTAGCCTTTCAGAGACCTTACTGGCACGGTTAATCATTTGCATTGATTGGGTCCTAGTGGGAATTTTTAGAGGGATGACCTTATCCTTATGGGAAGTCTCTGATCTCTGAAAGATACGGAAATCATTATTAACCCTCAGATAACTTAATGCAATACTCTCATGTTTGATAAAGGGGTTAGGGTTTGTTCTAACTTCTCTCCAGGCTAATACATGTGTCTGACCTAGTGGGTGGTTCAAATGATTGAACATGTTGGTCTAGATCAGTAGTCTCAACCTGGGGATTGAAGGACACTTTCATGGGTGGGTGTCTCCTAAGACCAATCGAAAGCGCAGATATTTACATTATGATCTATAAGAGCAGCAAAATTACAATTGTGGAATAACAGCAAACGTAATTTTATGGTTGGGGGGGGGAATCACCAAAACATGAAGAGCTGTATTCAAGAGTCAAGACATTAGGAAGGTTGAGAACCCACTGCTCCACACCCTCAGTGTAACTTCCTGGTTTCTCTTCTAATGTCATTCACTTCTGCCAGGGAAATGTGGACAGTTATGACTCTTTTCCCCAACTGGCATCTTGCTAAGAGGAAACATCCCTTCCAAGGCTTGTAGGGCAGAACGACAGATCCTTTGTTTCTCGTTAGGAAAGGGGGGCAAGTCTAGGCAGAGTGTAGGAGCCTTGGACCACCCAGAGATCAAGACAGGTCCCTGGAGGCTTCTCTACTATCGGAGTTGTCCAGTGAGTGTGTACCCCTTTACAAACCATTCCTCCCTGGGTGGGAGTGGATGGCAGTGAGTGTCTGGGGATCCAGCCTGCGGTTCTGGGCAGCTTCTGGATGATCTCACAGATATAAGAGACATTGCACAGAGGGGATTTCAGAGGGACTTTCTTCCTAAACACTTGGGGGTTTAGCTTGTTCCGGCTGCCCAGGAGGCAAGCCAGTGGAGATCCTGGAGTCATCTTGGAGGCCTCTGTCACCATCTATAAAATGAAAACATCAAAAAACAAAAGGTAGAGACGGATGGAGGAACAGATATCCCTCCTCCTATACCCCTCAGCCCTAGATTTACAGACGCAGCTCTGACCTCTGATGGGGGAAGTGTTGACAGTGTTCGTGACCCCTTCGGATGACCCTGGGACCAGTTCCCACAGTAGGAACGATTCAAGCTCACCCATGCCTGGTCTGCTGGTTCCTGTTATTTTTGCTTGTACACTGGAGATTTCTGATGCTTCCATTGCTGAAAAGGCTTTGGTTCTCTCCTGACTTTATTCACAAACAGACAGACCATAAGCTGAGAAGAGTCTGTTGTCTGAAAGAGAATTTTCTCTCTCTTCCAGGACGTTTGTATAATGGCTTAAGGTCTTCTTGTTTGGGCCGTAGATGCTACAGTGATCTCCCAAGGCAGGCAGAGAGGAGTGAGACTCCAGGGCATCTCAAACAATAACACCCTGAGCAAGGTATTAGCCCAAAATCAGGTGATGTCCTCTTATCCTCTTCTGAAAGTTCGAGGCTAGCCGAGGGAAATGAGGAAGGTGTGTGAGATCTGCAGCAAAACAAACCAGGGAGAAACTCCTCTAGCCATGGCTCCCCCCGCCTGCACGCCCAGGTTCCCTGGGGGTTGACGAGGATCATAAAAGGTTACAGGGAAAGGACAGAATATAGAGGCACACAGAGAGAAATCAGTGGTCCCCGTCAGTTTCCAAGCTAACCCTGTCTATCCAGATACCTCTAAAGAAAGCCGCCTACTTCTACCACAGGCTATAAAGACAGGCGCTTGTTTCTCCAGAAGACACTTCTTCGTTACGAAAACCGGTAGAGGGCGCCACGGAGACCCTTCTAGGGGAGACTGTCTCCCGATCCGCCCCTTGGGTGGTTCCCCAGCATTCTTTTCAAGTCGGACCAGTAGGGGGCGATGGTTAACCTTTATTGACAAGCCTCTAGTGGGAGGTGGGGAGGGGCACCTGCCTTTTAAGCTATCAAACAGCTTAATCTACTTAGGGAACTCTTTGTATATTTTAACTGCTTTGCTAATGGCCCATTCTTATTTAGATAAGAGAGGTAAACACTGAGAGGGAAGAGGAGATTCTGACAGACTCCTGCTGCTAGTTAGAGAGACTGTAGTTAACAGGATAAAGGTGAAGATTCACAGCTGCTCTGGAGTAAAGTTCACCAAGGTTCCCTGGAGGCAGACAGCAAGCTTTCATCTTTTCTCCTAGGGGAAGTTGCCTGCATGGAGTTTTGGCCAGAACTACCTGGGAAAAAAGTGTGTGTGTGTGTGTGTGTGTGTGTGTGTGTTTGTCTCTGATTAGCCTTATGGCTAAAATCTTCCACAGGGTTTCCTTTCTATCAGAGAAAAGGAAGGAAAAAAATCCCACCTAGAAGTTCCACCACACACATCTTGTCCAGGAGGGTTTCCTATTTTAGGATCAAGGGAGAGGCCCTGGTCATTTGAATGGTGATTTCTCCCCTCCATTCGCAGTTTGATTTGGTGTATACTGACCTTAAGGAGCCAGTAATTCTCAGAGGAAAACCTGGAGGACATGTCTCCAAGAATATTACTATCAAAGGGTCTCAGGAGGGGTTAGTTTATTAAAGAGTGAAAAGGCAGGAGAGAGATTTCAGTCACAGCAGCAATCAATGGTTCTCAAAAGCACAAGAGCACACACAGGTACACCCACATACACACACATACACACACACACACACACACACCACAAACACAACACACTAACACTCACCACACACACCCACATACACACACATACACACACATACACACACATACACCACAAACACAACACACTAACACCACACACACCCACATACACACACATACACACCCACATACACATACACACACACATACACACACACATACCCACATACACACTAACACACACACACAAACACATACACATCCACACACCACATCCACACACCACACACACACCCACATACACATACCACACACACCCACACACCACACCCACACCAACATACACACACATACACACACCACACACACACCAACATACACACACATACACACCCACATCCACACACCACACACACCCACATACACACACCACACACACACACACATACACACACACACCACAAACACATACACACTAACACACACACACACAAACACATACACATCCATACACCACAAACACATACACACTAACACACACATACACACACCACACACACACACATACACACACCACACACACACATGCAGAGAGGGGGGAGGGGGGAGAGAGAGAGGGAGAGAGAGAGAAAGAGAGAGAGAGAGAGAGAGAGAGAGAGAGAGAGAGAGAACTTAGAAGCCTAAGTCCCTTTCCCCTGGAGGATTTTTCAGTGCTCTAGAGTGGCCTGGACAAGTTCTCCTCTCTTTGGATTGCTCAGGTTAGATACAGAAAAGTGAGCTGACTGACTCACAGCTCCTACCCAGGACCTGCCTAGGACAAGCCCGAGCCGGTCAGCTGGAAGGCGCCCACATGGAGATCAGTCCACCAGGTTTTGTCTTGGGTGAAGGTAAGAAGCTGGAAGTGTGCCATTCCACTTAGCAATGGCTTCTTTCCCTACTTGTCTGCCTGACTGGGTTTTGTCATGACAAATATGATCATGTTAAGGCCTCACTAGAACACTGTGAAAAGAATGCATCAACATATGGGTCAGAGCAAATGTCAATCAATGTTTACAGAATGTAGAGCTTGGGAGACTTTGCCATTCTAATGTGTCTCTGCCCATGGGTTCACTTAGCATGATGCTAAGTGTTTTCTGTGTTTTCTCACTGTCACCAGGAACTGTAGCAGGAAAGCACAAGGTGGCCTCACTGGGAACACTAGCGCCTTGGAGGAGGCACACAGCCAGGCTTAGATGGGAGACTGAGACGGCCTTAGGACATGAAGTTTCAAGGCAGGTCTGCCCACAGCCCTCTGTGTCTTAATGCCTCCCATGCTGTCTCTCAAGCAGTATAGCTACACACACTGCATGTTAACACAAGGATCACATGGTCATAAACGTAGAAGCTACTGTGCTATGTAAGGATAGCCATTGTTGCTGAATACTCTAGGTTAAAGGGTCCAATGGCCAACCCTTATTTTAAAAGGATCCAATACAATGGCACAAGCCTCAAGAGGCACACAGTTCATGTGGGGTTATCTCTGCATCTGTGCACATTCACTGTTATGTGCTCTAATGACCAGGCAAGCTGGTACACATCTATATCTACACCATCTAGAAAGCAAGCCAAAACAGTATTTTACCAAGGACAGAAGTATGGCCCCTCACTGAGATTACATATGCATTACAGGGATGCTATCATGAGAACCGGGCCAAACACTGGATTTCCACTTGTGTGCATAGATATGCTGTGTTTCAACTTTGACAAATATGATCATGTTAAGGCCTCACTAGAACACTGTGAAAAGAATGTATCAACATATGGGTCAGAGCAAATTGTCAATCAAGGTTTACAGAATGTAGAGCTTGGGAGACTTTGCCATTCTAATGTGGATCTGCCCATGGGTTCACTTAGCATGATGCTCCTGTGGAGGAACTCTTCTACCCTGGTTGCCTGGACATCTATTTCCTAAACACAGCTCAGATAATGCCTTCTCAAAGGCCTCCCCTGGTTGCCTCTCTCCTGTTTCTAATGGCTTAAGCATCTGCTTGCCTTCTCAGTGTTATGCAGAAGTTTCTAGTATATATAAGGTGTGTGTAGATGTGTTTCTAGTTCATATATATATGGATATATGTTTCTAGTACATATACATGAATATATGTGCTTTTAGTACATATGCTGTATGTGCATATATTTCTAATTAAGTATTGCTTGATTCTAAGTAATAAGCATATCTCTATCATTTGTTTCTCTAATTCAGTTAAGCTTCAAGAAAAGTGTAGGCATTTGAAAAAAAAGAAAAAGAAAGAAAGGATATTTTCACCCCGGAGAAAAGTCCGATGCCAATCTAGTTAATGACTTTGTGAATTTGAGAATTATGCCAGTTAGCTTGGGTCAACTTGACACAAACTAGTCACCTGGGAAGAGGAAACCTCAGTTGATGAGTTGCCTCAATGAAACTCGTCCATTGGCATGTCTGTGGGGGTATTTTCTTGAATAATGATTGATGTGGGAAGGGCCAAACCACAATGAGAAGTACAATCACTGGGCAGTTGAACCCAGCCTGTGTAAGAAATCTCACTAAGCAAGCTAGAAGCAGCAAGCCAGTTAAGTAGCACCCCCCCACACACTTTCTGCCTTGCTTCCTGCCTCTAGGCTCCTGCTATGAGTTCCTGACTTGGTTTCCCTCAATAACGAATGGTGATACGAAGCATAAGCTGAAACAAACTCTTGTATCCCTAAACCACTGCCAGCCAGTGTTTGGTCACAGCCACAAAGAAGCAAGCAAGGAGAGAACTTGGTACCAGAGAGTGGGTCTAGCTGTGATGAACCTGGTCACTTGGCTTCAGGCGAGGATTATGGAAGGATTAGGGGGCTTTGAGCTGGAAAACCTGTTGATTGCTGGAAACTTAATGAGCTACTGTGGGGAACTTGGAAGATAATGTGGAAAAATAATGCAGGAGAAGGGGGCCTAACATATAGTTTCAGAGGGAAGCAGATATGCTATATGGGTGTTAGTGATACATGTAAATCAAGAATCTGTGCAGGTGAAAACTTTGCTTGACTCAATCAATGAGTGTCCTAATTACCAAGGCCAGCATCGTTGAAATGAAACCTTCTGGAATGCACTTCTTCGAGGTCAGCACACAGAAGCTGCGGTCTGAGGTATGAAGGGAGAGGCAAGGATGCAAATCAAGCTGTCAACCAAACATGATGATGTATGAGAGTCTTCCACTTGGGACTGACTTTGGCAGCATAACAGCTGCAGAATTAAAAAGGGTCAGTGAGAATAGGAGAGGCTTGGCACCATGGGGCAGTCTTAGAGATGATGAAGGCAAGTCAGGATAACACTAGTGTCGGGGCAGCCTAAATGGCAGTGGAGGAACCAGCATACAGGAGATGCCAGGAATGTGAGGTGACCATCCAGGACAGCAGCAAATGTGGTATGGTCAGCCTAAGCCCACAAGATATATACGCTGTATGTGCAGAGAATGACAGCACAAGAGGCTGGGCTACTCATGCTCTGAGTGAGCCTCACCTGCCAGACGCCTGGAGCTGTAGAATTTCAATTACAATGCTGCAGGTTATGCTTTGGTTTAATGGTAACAGTACCCTGTTTCCTCAATCTTGTAGTGAAAAACTAGAAACTTATTTTTATTGTACAGACACCCAGTTCTTCGATCTTTGTATATTTTAAATAACTTTGAATTATTATGAAGATTCAAAGTTTTCAAAGACCATTCCGCTTTTAAAGATACAATGTGTTTTATATTGTTATGTTAACATGAGGTCAAAGAGGTCATCTGTATTTCTTTCTTTGACATTTTTTTTGAATTTCTATCTTTATATATATATATATATGTGTGTGTGTGTGTATATATATATATATATATATATATATATATATATATATACACTGCCTCTGTCTACAGATACACCAGAGAAGGATCCAATCGCAGATGGCTGTGAGCCACCATGTGGTTGGTGAAAATTGAACTCAGGACCTCTTGAAGAGCAGTCAATGCTCTTAAGCACTGAGCAATGTCTCCAACCCTAGCTAGATCTTCAGAGTTGGCAGGGATTAGGATTTTTCTCTTTTAGGAATTGTCTGCCTGTCTCCAATCTCCAATTTACATACAGGTTTCTCATTTCCTTGTTGATTTGTCAAAACTGCTTTTACAATCCTACACAATACTACATTTGTCACTTTTCAGCCTTGAACATGAATTTTACAGGAAAGTGGAGGAAGGAGGTATATGGCAGGGAGAAAGGAGGGGCTGGGGAAAAAGTGTGGCAGGATCAGGTAGTGGAGGGGACAG